>NC_080686.1:9418035-9721065 GCF_030445035.2 Dasypus novemcinctus | reverse complement strand
CTAATGACTTTAATAGACATTTGTCCACAGAAGAAATAAAAATGGTGAAAAAAACACATGAAAAAATCTTCAACATCAATGGCAATTACGGAAATGCCAAATCAAAACTACAATCAGAACCTTTTATGTTCTTTTAAAATGTTTTTTAATGTAACATTCTATGTGATCTATTAACTTTAATTTAAAAAGTGTAAAAACAACTACAATGAGATATCATTTCACATCTATTAGAAGGGTGACTATTAAAAAGAGAAAACGACAAGAACTGGAGAAGATGTGGAGAGATAGGAAAGCTTATTCACTGTTGCTGGCAATGTGGAATGGTACAGCCACTGCGGAGGACTGGTTGGCAGTTCCTAAAGAAGTGGAATTTAGATTTGTCATGTGACCCAGCTATACCATTACTAGGTGTATACCCAGAAGAACTGAGGGCAGTGACCTTAATAGACATCTGCACACCTATGCTCATTGTGGTATTATTCGTGATTGCCAAAAGATGGAAACAACCTGGGTGTCCATCAAGTGATGAATGGATAAACAAATGGTGGGGTATATACATAATGGAATATTATGCAGCAGTATGAAGAAATGAATTTGTGAAGCCTATGACAACATGGTTGAACCTGGAGGGCATTATGTTGAGTGAAGCAAGCCAGACACAAAAGGACAAGTATTGTACGATTGCGCTATTATGAACTAAATATGTTATGTAAACTCATGGAGTTAATAAGTAGAATATGGGTCACGAGAAAATAGAAGAAGGGTAGGTAGAGAATGGAAGCTGAAGGTCACTCTGTTGCAAATTGGTAAAAAGGTTGTTTGTTAATCTTCGGAAATGAATAGAAAAGGTGAAATCACAACATAGCATTTGTAACTAGCAGTGCTATTATATGGGTATGACAGTGGTTGAAAGGGAAGTCTAAGATCATGTATATTACTAAAAGGAAAGCTAAGAATTGTAACATGGGATTGTACAGCATAGTAAAACCTCGTATGAAATATGAATATAGGTAATATTGCCTATATAAAACTGTTTTTCTTTGAAACTGAACAAAAATATGTTAATGTTACAAGATGTTAATATAGGCAGAAACAAACAAAACAAACAAAAAAACCCAATATTATGCTAAGTGCAAGAAACCAGACAGAAAGCACTACAAATTGTATGATTCCACTCATATAAAATGTCAATCTAAATCAATTTAGATGGGTCAATTTAAATCAATTAAAGATGGAATTATATTAGTGGTTATGTAGGGCTGTGGATGGATTCAGGGATCTAGAGGAGACTGCTAAAAGGTTTGGAGTGTTTCTTTATGGAGTAATGAAAATTGTTCTAAAAATTTTTGTGCTGATGAATGTACAACACGGTGATTATACTAAAAGCCATTGAGGGTACACTTTGGATAGATTGTATGTTATGTGAATATATTTCAATAAAACTGCTTTTAAAAAAAAGTCCATAGACTATAGAAAGCATGTCATAAGAGATGTCTCAATAAAAGGCTTTACACCACTGACTCCAAAAAAAAAAAAAAAAATTAGCCCTAAGGCAAAAGGGTAACAAAAAGTTTCTTAATCTGATGGTTATGAAGGTTATGAATAACAATCTGAGGAGGGCGCTAACATCAAGAGTTTCCCTTGTCTTGAAACTTTATTTCATGTTTAATTTCAGACAGCTCTGCCCAAAAAATGTTTTCACTTTTTCAGACTTTAATTTGGAACAGAATTGTTCTTGTGCCACATGAAGCATGCAAATCTGATCTCTAGGAAGAGAGGTCGCTGGGTGTTAGGAACCAGCAGGGGAAATCGGAATTCCTTTCTAGCTCTGTATTTTAAGCATTCCAGCCTCCTGAATTTCTAAACACTGTTTTATGCAGGAACTTTGTTTGAACAACTCAACTGTGCTCAATGGTAGATATGGGGGAATCAATTTCCAACTAGTAATAGAAAGCTTGTTGACTTCACTTCTTCCTTGTGACAGTTCCGAGAATTAAAAGAAAAAAAAGTCAAAAAGGCTGAAATGGCAATGAAAAACTAAGAACAAGTTTGTATTTATCTCGAATTAATTAATAGCAGAGTTAAGAAAGGACCTAGAAATATGGGCAGGAAACTGAGACATTTAAGAAACAACCATAAACAACCCTGTCATGAAAACTAAACTGTTCAAATTGCTGAATAAATCTTTACTTGTTCCCAAACTTGACAACAAATCCATACTTTGCTGTTCTATGATGTCTCTCCTCCCTCTTTCTAAAAAAGGAAGAAAATTAACCATCTAAAAAGGATTATAAATTACTGGTATTTCATAATCAAGCTGTCAATGGTATTTTTATGCTCTTCTAGAGACATTTCAATATCATCTTGTAAACAGCCCAGTTTTAATAAATACAATTACATTTATTCTGATATCTGAATCTACCGATCATCTCATTGAATTAGTTCCTGAATTGCTTTTATGAGGAGATGGGCTTTCCATATAAAATAATTAATTTGTGCTCCTAAATCGATTAGTGTAAACTTTAACAGTGTTTCCATGGCCTCTTAAATAAGTGAGAATCAAGAATTTTGTTCTAGGCCTTTTCTCTGGTGTATACGCGCCCACACTATATACATCCCTGGATTTTACCCTTAATAGGTAATTCATAATTAGTGTATCATCAATATTGTTTACACAGAGTAATTCTAAAGCAGTATGTTTGTCCCTTTAGAAAACTTATTAAATGTCTCATAGTGTATCACTAGCAATTTCCCTTGAACCGAGACAGGCCGGGCGCAGATGGGCTCACGCAGCTCGGAGCCCGCCTCCCACACGGGAGCGCTCTGGTTCTGTTCCCGGTGTCGCCTAAAGGAGACGAGGGGAAACCAGAGCAGCAGAGGAGGGAGCCGTCTGCGGGGCGGGGGAGAAGCCTGTACTTGATTGGAAAGAAAAAAAAAACGGAGACAGGTGTTCGTGAAGGGGCTGCGTTTATGACCCAGCGCCGGGTGAATAAGGCGACTAAGCAAAAAAGAAACGCTAGATGCAGGCCGGATTTGAACAGGGGCAGCGACTTCAGTGTAACAGACCAAAAGTGCTTGCCCCGAATCACAGCAAACGTCAGGAGGAGTCTTTGCTGGCCTTCCACGCTGAATGTCAAGGGCGAGCAGTCTACCGCCCTGCCCGGCCTCTGCTACAGACCTTATCCTTCTCCCCAAAGGCACCCAGGCGCAGCTGCTGGGGCTTGCCCTGCGGCTCAAGGGCGCTTCTTTGGGACGCCTGGAAGTACAAACGGGCTAAACCGAGACGCAACCACACGATGGCACTGCTTTAACAGACCTAGCCGGGAGGCCGCCCCGTCCGCCCCGAGCCGGTGCGCGCGAGCCGGGGAGGCTGCGGCCGGCCGTCCCGCGGCGTGGACACAGCGCTTGGGACGCCCATCTGTTCTTGGAGCAAACCCCGCCGCCCCTTGGCCGGCCTCGTCCCTAGCGCCGGCTGGACTTAGGCCCCGGAGGGCGGCCGGGGCAGGCCTCGGTCTTCCCGGGGCGTACGTGGCGCGCGGAATTCCTTCCCCCGAGCTTTCTCCGCCGCCGGGGGGCTCGAGCACCGGGTCGCGCTCGACGCGCGCTGCCCAGGTGGGGCCCGCCAAGGCGCACCTACGCCCGCCGCCCCGGGGGCCGCCGCTCGGGGGGCTGCACGCCCGCAGGCCCCCGCCCCGGCTCTCCTCCCCCCCGCCCAGGGTCGCCCTTCCCGCGGCGGCAGGAACCGGCTCGGGACGCGCGCGCCGCTGCCAAGGGGTGGTTTTGAGGACCGTGGACGTTCCCACCCCACAAACAGGAAGGAGAAGAGGGGGAGCGGCGTCCCGGCAGAGGGAGGGTCCTTCCCAGCAGCGCGGCCCGGCCCGGCGGGGGGGCGGGGCGCCCGGGGGGGCGGGCCGCAGATCGGGGGGCGCCGACCCGGGCGCCGCGGGGCTCCGGGGGTGGTGCACGCGGAAGGCGCGGCCTGGGAGTGGGTGACGGGGAGGAGGGTTGGGGGCACGCGGGGCGGGGTGGGGGCGGGAGGGGCCTGGGGAGGGCGCCCGCCCCTTCCCCGCCCCTCCACGCTCCCGAGTGGGGTCGGAGCGCCCCCGCGGCCCGGGGGCCGGGGCGGGGCCTGCGCCTCGGCGGGTAGAAAAGGGCGCGGCGCCGCCGGCGAGGTGACAGCCCCGCGCCCGGACGGCAGAGTCGGGCCTCCGCCATGAGCGCCGCGCTCTTCAGCCTGGACGGCCCGGCGCGCGGCGCGCCCTGGCCCCCCGAGCCCGCCGCCTTCTACGAGCCGGGGCGAGCGGGGAAGCCGGGCAGGGCCGCCGAGCCAGGGGCCCTGGCGGAGCTGGGCGCCGCCGCGCCCGCCATGTACGACGACGAGAGCGCCATCGACTTCAGCGCCTACATCGACTCCATGGCCGCCGTCCCCACCCTGGAGCTGTGCCACGACGAGCTCTTCGCCGACCTCTTCAACAGCAACCACAAGGCGGGCGCGGCGGGGGCCGCGGGGACCCTGGAGATGCTGCCCGGCGGCCCCTTGCGCGCCCCCGGCCCAGCCCCGCGGCCACTTAAGCGCGAGCCGGACTGGGGCGACGGCGACGCGCCCGGATCGCTGCTGCCCGCGCAGGTGGCGGCGTGCGCGCAGACCGTGGTGAGCCTGGCGACCGCCGCGCAGCCCACGCCCCCCGCGTCCCCCGAGCCGCCCCGCGGCAGCCCCGGCCCGCGACCCCCGCCCGCTGCCCCCCGGGATCGCGGTGCCGGCAAGCGCGGCCCCGAGCGTGGCAGCCCGGAGTACCGGCAGCGGCGCGAGCGCAATAACATCGCCGTGCGCAAGAGCCGCGACAAGGCCAAGAGGCGCAACCAGGAGATGCAGCAGAAGCTGGTGGAGCTGTCGGCCGAGAACGAGAAACTGCAGCGGCGCGTGGAGCAGCTCACGCGGGACCTGGCCGGCTTGCGGCAGTTTTTCAAGCAGCTGCCCGGCGCGCCCTTTCTCCCGGGACCAGGGGCAGCCGACGGCCGGTGACGCGCGGCCAGTGACTGACAACGACCCGACCTCAGGCCCGCCGCCCGCCCGCCCGTGCGGGGCGCCGCGGGGCCCGCTGGCTTCTGTGGGCGCGCTGCCACCCGAAGCCGCGGCGGACTTCCACCACGGAGCGCGAGAGAAGCTAGACCTGGTTAATTCACCTTAAATTATTTTTATAATGGTAGCTTTTTCTACATCTTACTCCTTTGATGCAGCTAAGGTACATTTGTAAAAATGACTTTTCAAACAGACCCTTTGTATTGTAGATAAGAGGAAAAGACTGAGCACGCTCACCTTTTTTATATTAATTTTTACAGTATTTGTAAGAATAAAGCAGCATTTAAAATCTGCCCTGCTCTCCTGTGTTCGCCGTGATTCCCGCACGCTGGGGCCCAGGACCCCGGGGAAGGGTCCAGCCCCGCTCAGGGCGTGCGTGGGCCAGCGGGGCAGCCGCGGGATAAAGTGAGAGCCCCACGGGCTTCTCGGGACGGCCTGGCCTGCTTTTGAGAAATGCCAGAGTCTGCCTCCAAATGCTTTAGCGACTGGTGCGCGGCTGTGAACTCGCGTTAGGCTGGTGGATTTCCCGTGGAAGGTGCTCCCAGCCCGAAGCCTGGCCTCGGGGCGGCGGGCAGGCCTGTCTCCGCGGTGTGGGGACCTGGGGACCCGGGAGCAGTCCAGAGCACGCCTTCAGCTGACTGCTTCAGTGTGAGTGGGTAGGGGGCTTCAGAGAAAACTGCCCCGAAGTCTGCTCATAGCTGCCCATAAGACTGAGGAAGATGAACGCAAAATCCCATGAAAGCCAAAGATGGTAGTTCAAAGTGCACAAAAATAGAAAACAGTCGTGGAGTAGATGAAACAGGCAGTCACAAAAGCTACTTAAAACCGGTTATCTTACCAGTAAACTCATGTTTGAAAGCTTAGTCCTGGAAAATGGATAAAACCGCCTGCCTTTTCCTACAAGAAAGCTTGAGTACCAGAGCCCTTTTCTTGCTTTAGGCTGCTGGTTGCCTTATGTAATTAACCACGGGCTGTCAGGATTATATTGCTATAAGGAAGGAGACAAAAAAAAAAAAAAATCCTTATTGTCCCAAGCTAGTGAGTTCCTGGTTTTATGCACTATTTAAATCTGTGCCAACAAAGCAAAAGATAACCCTATCCTTATCTATATGTAAATAAGGGGTTGTCTGTAGTGTAGTAGATGATCTGTTACTATTTGTGTCTGTAATCTTTGCTCCCTCTGTACAGCCCGCAGCATGATTAAACCAGCATATAGTAGAGCGAGTGATCTACATCTATGTAGTATAGCTGTAATCTACTGCAATCACACTGGTTAACTTATCTACTTTATGAGTAACAGTTTCACCTTTGGCATAGTTTTCCAAGCACATTTTCCAAAAAATACTGAACTGCAAAATGCTTTTAGGTTGGACGTTTATTGTATGTTATAATTTGGGACAAAGGTTTAAGCTTTGCAGGGTATTTGGGGGAAAGTTTAAGGCAAATACCGTAAGGAAAACATGCTGAGTCATGTTAAAATTTAAAAATGCTTTAAAACTACAATGACCAATTTTTTCCCCGATATGTTCATATTATTGGCTGAGACAATTAGAAAACGAATACCTCAAACTTATTTAAGCTTTAATTGACATGTTCCTAAATTTGTGGATGACCAAAGAAAGGTAATGGAAAATATAAAATGGTAGGAAAAGATATTTTTATTTAGTTTACAAAACTATTCTACTAACATTTGCCCCAGGAAAATGTAAGTGAACTCCATTTCAAGATCATAAAATAATTCAGTTAACACTTTTACACCACCACCAACACAACGCTTGCAGCCACGCAGCCACATTGCAAAGTTCACAGGTACTCTGGCAACTGCCGGTGTGCCTCCAAGGCCCTTTCTGCACTCAGAAGCTCGATTTCCTCCAGTCCAATGCAGCTTGCTGGGTGGTTGGTTATGGACAGGACAAAACAGCTGACCGGCCCCACCTCCTTTCCAAGGACGCTCTTCACTTCGTAATTCTGCGTGATAAAGGCACACTGGTCACAGCAAACAGAGGTGGCTCTGGATGTCCTGTTCCCCACAGCACACCAAAGAGCGGGGTAGAAGGCCTTTCCCCTGCACACGACCTGACTCAAAAGGTGAGGACAGCATTGGTAAGGAGGAAAAACAGCCCTATTGAAGAAGGCAGTGGAGTGCATAGCTTTATTCTGATAACGATTCGGTTTCTACACAAGGAAAATTTTTAAATGTATCTAATTGGTTTGTTAGTGGATATAGTGTTAAGCACCTTCAGTTGCCTGTCCCAGCGAAGGCAGTTGGATGTGCTGGCTCTCTAGCTGGGCAAGTGGGGCTGGCCATGTATCACTCGCAGCTGTCTCCCACTTCCTTTGGGACACTTCCCCAATCTAGTAACACTTCCGGTCAAAGGATTTCCTGGTACTTTGCCCCAAACTTCCCTTCTTTATAGGATCCCATTTCTTCTTCTAGAGTACACTGGGCTAAACAGCTCTCGAAGTGTGGCAGTAATGAGGCTTAAGCTTTACCTGGACGTTATGGTTGATATTTTATGGTTGTTGAAAATCTAGGGCTGAAAATAAAGGCTCGAAAGCACTGGGGTCAGCTACTACCCAAATACATCCCTGGCCTTGGGGAGCCTGAAGCCCTAGAGAGTGATGTGTTCTTTTGGAAACCACCTTTTGCTGCCAGTTAGGACTAATTAGGGGCACCATTTACCCCTCCTCTGTGTAGGATGCTTGACACACTACCTCTACAACATTTCTGCTCAGGATGGAGTAATTTATCCCTTCCATCACTCCTGTATCGTGGTTAAGGAAATCAAGGCTTGGGGAGGTCAAATAAGATGCCCAAGGCTGGCACGCGTGCCTGCAAAATCTTTGGGACGGGTCCCTTCCAGTGTGGGCTCTCCTTGAATTGGGGCTGGCCTTTTTTACTAGCTTCCAACCAAGAGTACAGTGGGATGACTGGTGAGAAAAGATGCCCCAGCTTCTGCCTGGCTCTCTGCCAGGACGGTCCCCCCTGGAAGTTGACACCATGCTGGGAGGGGTCCAGGCCACATAAGGAGTCTGTGGGTGCCCTGGCCAGAGCCCCGGAAGGTCTCGGCTGACAGCAAGGCTCAATGGCCAGATGTATGAGGGACCGGGCCTTCTGGAAAGCCCAGTCCAGGCTGGGGGTCACCCAGCTGGTGCCAAGGGAGCAGAGGAGCAGTCCTGGCTGCGCCTATGCCAGCTTCAGACCTGTATGCAGAATAAATGCTCAAGTCACTAAGCTTTGACATGGTTGTTTTGAAGCAATAGCTGCTGAATTAGTCTGGGATCTGAACGCCACTCAAATGCCAACTCATGATTTCCCTTTAGTTCTCCCTCTGTGAGACAGTTATGGTGCTAAATACCTAGCCTACTTAGTATGATCTGTAAAGAGTTTTGGCTTCCTTGGTGAAAAAAAAAAGGCAGACTGAGGTCAATAGAGTGGGGTTTAGTGGAGTTATGTGGAGTGTTGGGAAGAGTGAGAATTACTGGTTAATATAGTTTAAAGGTGGAACTAAATAAAAGCATTGAACTCGGCACTTGTGGCTGAGGCCAGGCCTCTAGGTGCCGTGGATGGCCTGTAGCTTGCTCACTAGTCAAGTGTTCATCAAGAGCCTGCAAAGGGCAGACAGCGCAGAGATGACAGAGCCTGAAGGCTGCCTCCTGCAGCCAGAGGCGGGGTGACGAGGGAGGAGACGCGCTACGGGGCAGGGCTGCAGGGGACCGTCCAGGGACTGCTCTGGTACCTCAGAATACCGTGTGAGCCTTCTCCAGGTTCACAGCCGTGTGCAGGTGTGCATGCGTGTGTGAAATCGACGGTAAAAGGACAGAATTTGGATTTGAAAAACAGCAAATATTTCTTTTTAAAATTTCACGTTTAACAGCAACAGTCTTCAGTAATAAGAGTATTTTCTATGACTAGAGCTTAAATTAGGCATATTTTATATTTGGGTAAAATCTTATTTCTTTACATTAACATGGACAGGTTAAAATAATTGCACCTTGCATTGTTCAAATAAATATGCATCTGTATGTATGTAAAACCTGTTTTTATTTTTTTATTTTTTAAGATTTATTTTTTATTTATTTCTCTCCCCTTCCCCCCCACCCCTGTTGGTTGTTCTCTGTGTCTATTTGCTGCGTCTTCTTTGTCTGCTTCTGTTGTCAGCAGCACAGGAATCTGTGTCTCTTTTTGCTGTGTCATCTTGTTGTGTCAGCTCTCCGTGTGGGCGGTGCCATTCCTGGGCAGGCTGCACTTTCTTTCGTGCTGGGTGGCTCTCCTTATGGGGTGCACTCCTTGAGCGTGGGGCTCCCCTACGCGGGGGACACCCCTGCGTGGCACGGCACTCCTTGCGTGCATCAGCACTGCGCATGGGCCAGCTCCACACGGGTCAAGGAGGCCTGGGGTGTGAACCGTGGACCTCCCATGTGGTAGATGGACGCCCTACCACTGGGCCAAGTCTGCTTCCCATCTCTGTTTTTAAAAGGCACGACCGAGTTTCCTTTTCTAAAAGCAAGGAAGCGAACCCCAAATTCTATACCGCTGTATTGTTTTCCCTGATAAAAGACAGGGACAGCTGACACCAGCCCTAGCTGCTCCTTCGACATGTGCAGCCTGACCACGTTCCAGTGGAGGTGTAAACCTTAACACTCATGCATGCAGCCACAGCAGCACATGTGTTCCAGGGAGTGGAGGTATGCTTCCTAGCAAGATCCTTCTTTGATTCTTTGGAGTTTGATGAATGTAGATTCTCAGAACAGGATCTGCACTGGATGCCCTAGCCAGATTGTCTGCACACTCAGCCCTTGTTATAAGGCCGCTTTTCTGTCCGCACCGTCCCAGGTCAGATGTGAAGGTCTGACTCTCCACTCTGAGTAAAGATGGGGTAGGGGTCTGGAGCTCGCAAAAACGCACACCTCCAGGTTCAGAACCTAACTTCATCCCCTCCCCAGTGTCCCCCGAGGGGCTCCCTGAGGCTCTCATCACGTGTACGCGCTCGTACAGGCCGCACACACATGCACGTGCACACAGGTGAGCAGTGCCACCTACGAGGGCATTCCACTTGAGGACCAGTATGTGGGAGGAAGGAGCCAGCCTCAGCAGAACCCAGGTCAGGGGAGGCGTGGGTTAGTAGGCGGTGGGGAAACTGCTGCCACACCAGACTTCCCAGGGAGCCAAAGCCGCTCGCCTGGGCAGCCCACAGGAGGGTGGGGGCAGCCGGGTCCCAGGGCGGCCCTGCCCCACGGAGCTCCAGGGCGGCCTCCACCTGGGCACCTCAACACAAGTGTGAAAACCGCCTGTTGTTCATTTTAGTTTGTCTGGGTCGTTGGTTCTGGTTTATTTCATTATGTGTTCTCCTTAAGCAAGAGTTTCTACAACGTTTCCTCCAGCATTCTCTGCCGAGATAATAGTCTCAGACAACTCGAACTTGCCATCTTTAGCACCTGCTTAAACATCGCCCAACTTTTAAACAGAGTCCTTGGCCTTGGGCAGGTCCCACCTTACTTAGCCCTGCCCTGTTCTCCTCTCCCTCAAGGACCAGGAAACAAGGAGAAAACAAAGCGGTCCGCACGGACTGCTGCCTCCTCACTGGTTAAATACGTAGACTTCTGTGGACAGAGAAGCACACAGAAAAGGCCCATCGTTCGCTCTGCCGGGGCTGGCGACTGAACCTGCGGTCATTCCTGTGGGTGTGGGCTGGCAGTGAGGGCCACGTGCGTGGCCACACCCAACACAGACGCGTGCCCTGGCAGCATCCACGGGGATGATGTCCTCGTGGGGAGATTAAGTGAGGTAACGTGTGGAAAAAAGCAACGAGCGCAGTTCTTGGCATGTGGTAGCTATCTGACATTTACGTTTCAGGGCCTGTCTTTCTGCCTGCTTCCTGTTTGCAGAGCAGCCACGAAACCTTGAGCTGGCAGTTTAGAGACCACCCCAGGAGCTTCGCAGAAAACGCCCAGGGCTGACAGGGTTTATCCAGATAGGGAGACAGGAAACTCTAAAGTCCAGCAGGTCGGGAAGCTGACTTGGCCCAATGGATAGGGCTACCACATGGGAGGTCCGCGGTTCAAACCCCGGGCCTCCTGGACCCATGCGCAGCACTGGCCCATGCGCAGTGCTGATGTGCGCAAGGAGTGCTCTGCCACGCAGGGGTGTCCCCCATGTAGGGGAGCCCCACGCGCAAGGAGTGCATCCCGTAAGGAGAGCCGCCCAGCGCGAAAGAAAGTGCAGCCTGCCCAGGAGTGGCGCCACACACAGAGAAATGACACGACAAAATGACACAACAAAAAGAAACACAGCTTCCCGTGCCACTGACAACAGAAGTGGATAAAGACGATGCAGCAAATAGACACAGAGAACAGACAACTGGGGCGAGGGGGTGGGGAGAGGAAGGGGAGAGAAATAAATAAATAAATCTTTAAAAAAAAAAAAAAGTCCAGCAGGTGAGTCTAAGGTGAAGTCAGGGTGGGAACCAGTCTCAGATCAGAGATTCTCATGGGCTCTCTTAATGGATTAGCCACATTCCAACTTAATTCAAACTTGGATAACCTCTGGTTCAGATCAAAGAATGACAAGTGTGTTTTGCTGCGGGTCGCTGGCCCCAGCTGGTGATGGGCCCCTGGAGGCAGGTGGGGTGGGCGTACTAAGGACGGGAGACCCGGTTGTAGAGGCTGGGTGGTGCGGACGGGAGCCCTGCACTTACCCCATCATCGCCAGCAGCAGAGCTCAGCAGGGAAGCAATGCTGCGCTGCGACAGCTGCAACAGAGACACAGGCAGGTTAGACGCACGAGGAGGGGCACTCACAGCAAGACGGGCACGCTTCGAGGCTGGTATATGACCTCTAGAGCAGGAGTCCCTAACAAGGGTCTGTGGGCTTGAACTGAAAAAAATCAACTTGCTGCCTTTATTTTTCTGACCTCTAACTGAAATCTAGCATTTCCTTCACTTATGAATGTACGCAATAAATAAATTACAGTAGTAGTATTTTCACCTGATTGGCAAAGGGATCTGGTTAAGAACCGCTGCTCTAGAGTCATCTGGCTTCCTTTCTTCTACCTTGGGCTGGACTTTGATCTGGAAGCCTTCAGTCAGTCATGGCCTTGAGCTCACAGACATGGAGGGGTGGTATTCCTTAGGGTGAGCCCACCCCCGCCCACCCAGGGAAGCCCCTCAGGGTTGGATGAGCCTTGAGGCCAACGGCGGCCAGCCAGCCAGAGTCTCCATGTGGTGCTGGTGCGGGCACGTGCTCCCTGCCTGCCCTGATGCCCACGCGGTGGTGGGACACGCGCTCCCTGCCCTGACGCCCACGCGGTGGTGGGACACGCGCTCCCTGCCCTGACGCCCACGCGGTGGTGGGACACGCGCTCCCTGCCCTGACCCCCATGTCCACACGGTGGTGGGACACGCGCTCCCTGCCCTGACGCCCACGCGGTGGTGGGACACGTGCTCCCTGCCCTGACCCCCATGTCCACACGGTGGTGGGACACGCGCTCCCTGCCCTGACGCCCACGCGGTGGTGGGACACGCGCTCCCTGCCCTGACCCCCATGTCCACACGGTGGTGGGACACGCGCTCCCTGCCCTGACGCCCACGCGGTGGTGGGACACGCGTTCCCTGCCCTGACCCCCATGTCCACACGGTGGTGGGACACGCGCTCCCTGCCCTGACGCCCACGCGGTGGTGGGACACGCGCTCCCTGCCCTGACGCCCACGCGGTGGTGGGACACGCGTTCCCTGCCCTGACCCCCATGTCCACACGGTGGTGGGACACGCGCTCCCTGCCCTGACGCCCACGCGGTGGTGGGACACGCGCTCCCTGCCCTGATGCCCACGCGGTGGTGGGACACGCACTCCCTGCCCTGACGCCCACGCGGTGGTGGGACACGCGCTCCCTGCCCTGTCCTGCGCTGACCCCGACGTCCACACGGTGCGGGACGGGGGACACTCCTACCTTGACCTTCACTGTGCACTGAGGTCTGGAGGGGCAGTTGAGGAAGATCTCCAGGTGCCTCCTGACGACAGGAGAGGTAACGGTGCGGGAACACTGGCCGCAGTGAAAGGCTCCGCTGCTGAGTGAAAACACACAGGGAGGCAAATCCGCATCTCAGACAAGGCAGCCAGAAAAGCTTTAGCACTAGACAGACATTTTGTAGACACGAAGGTCTGCTGAGACAGAACTGGGGATTTTCCTTTCAGAAACTAAGTTCCTGAAATAGGCTAGAGGAAGCCGGTGCTCAGCATGTGCTCCTGGGGAGCCCTGTACGGGGGGCTAGCGGCTGCTGGGGCAGGTGGGCCCCCGAGACGGAGGGCACAGCGGACAGAGAAGAAAAGCCCAGCGAGTGTGACAGTGACAGGCAGACCTCCCTTAAAATGAGGCCAAGTCCCTCCTGAGGGGGCAGGGGAAGGCAGGCCTCCCCAACCCACCTGGTTGGAAAACCCATTTTTAATCACTAGCATCTATGCTACTCACTGCTGCCGAGTAAACCTCTGATCCGTGCTCCTCGCACCTCATGCATCATCTAGCAATGTTTTGTTTGCCCGTAGGGCCACCAACTCAGGAGGTTTCAAGGAGACGTTGGCTCTTAGCTTCTTCAAGAAGCATTAAAATAAAGACTGCTCTTCTCTGTCTGCCACCTGACCACGTCGACCTGGAAGGCAGGGAGCTGACACAGAGGGAACGGCTGCGCCCAGACGCCTGCGCAGAGCGGCTGGGCAGGCAGCAGGGTGGCGTAGGGCTGAGTAGGCAGGCGCAGGCCAGCTGTCGACTGGCCACTGTAAAAGTCTGCACCACGTGCAGTGACAAACTGTGCCCTGGTCTAGCTTCTCACTCTCTTTTGTCTGAGTTTCATGTTGTAGTTGTTCTAACTGACAATAAGGAATATAAACTTAGGACAAAAAAACCAGCTCAAACTGTTCCTTTATTTTTTAAGACAGGAGGAACGGTAAGAAATCCTGGGAACCTGCTATGCAGAAAGCAAGCGCACTTGGGCTCCGTGGCCTCTCCCCTGGAGCTGAGACCTGTGGTTCTTTCTCCTGGCCCTGCTCAGCCCCACCTGGAGGGAGGGTGCCTGCCGCCCCCTGCTGCCTCCGGGAAGCCACGGGAACCAGCGGGCGGGGAGGTGCGCCCTGGGCTGGGGTGGGGCCGCCGGGCTTGCTGCTGTACCCCTCAGGCCCAGCCTGCCCCCTTACCTGTCCTCTGGGCTCTGCTCCAATCGCCCGTTCCCACATCGGTCACACACAGGCCACGAAAAAGCGGTGCTCTCATCCACACCACCCACGGTGCCTAGCCAAGCGACAGAAGGCCACGTCACAGGGGGGCGGACGCCCCAGCAGGCCGTCCAGGCTCCCAGGTGCTTTCCCCTTCTTTCTATCTTGTGACTCGATACATACGTTCCTAAGCTTTTTACAATTTCCATTTATTGCAGGAACACAATTGAAAACCTGCCCACACTATTAACACCCAATCAAGCATATTCCTTTTTGCTTTGCACACGTATTCAGGGTTGCAATCAAACCCATACTTGCAAGGTATTGTTCTACTTTTTAGGCTATGGTAAATTGCTTAAACTTTTATATTATGCATCTCACTGATATTCCATTCTGCTGATATTCATTTAGACATTCTGCATCATTGGACATTTAGGTTTCCAAAGTACATTAGTAGTGCAGCAATGAAGGTTTTTGCACCTACAGCCTTTTCTGTACTGAGGCCCTTTTCTTGGGGTAGATCCCTGGAAGTAGAATTCCTGTGTCAAAGAGTATGACTATTAGAGATGTAGAAAAACTCTTAGAAAGTATTTCCCAAAAGGACTTTGTCATCAACAATTCACACACTGCACATTCACATCATAACTATTTGCCTCCTTAATAGTTATAATGGTACTGCTTATTTTAGTTTCCACTTCTTTAGTTAGGAAAGAGAAATATTCCTATGTGTTTGTTAACATTGTCTTCTTATGTAATTTCTGTTTGTGTTCCTTATGTATTACTATTAATTACATAAGTTTCAGGCTTACAGAAATATCATGTAAAGAATATACCCTACCCACAAACCTCCCTTGTCTATTTATTAATTCGTTGAACCCTATATATATAACGCAAACCTTTTGTCTTATTTGTTACAAATATTTTTTGTGGTTACCTTGTTGCAACTAAGGATACAGAATTTTTTTTACTCCATCTCTGCACATTCATTTACTCAACCAACAAATATGTACAGCATGCTATATCATGTAGGCTGCATGTATGGCAATGGATACATGAAGAAGGCTACAAAGTCCCTGCCCTCATAGGCTCCAGGGGCTAGTCGGGAAACAGATAAAGAGTAAAAGCACCATGAAATAAATGCCACTCGAGCAATGGAAAAGATGCCTCGGCAGTGCAGCAGGGTGGCCCTGAGGTCTGCTGGAGGGCCTGCAAAGGCTTCAGGAAGAAGGGGCCTGAGCTGGGCTTGCCAGCTGGGAGGGCGGCTCACTGGGGAGCGCAGCAGGCTGCACCCTGCCCAGCGGTTGTGGCTGGGGCAATGTGGGCACAGAACTAAGATCTCTCATGGTCGTGCTGGGATTTTAGACTTGATAACAGAAGGAATGAGAAGAAGGTAGTGAAGAATTTTAAGCAGGGGTTTGAGATGGTCTGAGTTTCTTGGACAGATATCATCTAGATACACTGGCAAATCTCAGACCATTCCATTTTGGAAATTGGTGAGATCAGAAGTTTGAATAAGAAGTAAGATACAATCTGTGTGTGCAGGAAAATAGAAGAGTCATCCTCTCCATTTTTGGAGCAATGACTTTCCTTCCCCACTAGAACAAGTATTAGGGGAAAAAAGTTAGCTTTAGAAGATGAAACAATTATGAGAACCATGTATGCTTGGTTTATTAAAATGAATTCATGCAATACAAGGATGCCTTTTTGAAAATGAAAATAATAGATCTTGATTTTGAGATGGTTGCCATAGCTAAGGGCAATTATCCTTGCAAATCTAATCCATAAGTGGGTCAAAGGGATGAAAAGTAAAGTCAATAAAGGTTTATAATGTGGCAGGAAAGGTGTGTCTGATAATTCACAATAGGCAGAAGCATAAATAGGTCCAAGGGGGAGAAAGGAGAGGCTCTGCCTGCAGACATCAGGCCCTGGCTGTGTTGATGTCCCCACCCATCCACCTCTCCACACAGTGAGGCTCCTCCAGGCCTGGGCGCTGGGCTGGGGTGGCCCTTCCTGGCCATGCCATGCGGCCCGGCCTAGCAGAGTGCCTGGGCCATAGTATGGCTTAGTAAAAAAGTTTGTTCAGTGAATTAATAAAAGATAGACTGCTACCAAACCAAAGTTCTTTTTTTTGCCCTAGGATATATGTGATATTGATAGCATTTTACAGTTAAATGGAATTAAGCGATTTCCTTCCAATTAGAGGACAAGAGTTGAGAAACCGTATTTCATCTGGGGTGTACGCATCAGTGGGAATCCCTTCTGGCAATCACGAACGAGTTCCAAGGGATGCCTAGAAGTATCCTATCAAACTACTAGTATCTAGAGCTTTCACAAAAATGGGCACTAGAAGGAAAACATCGTTTCCATTGGGGCTGGAATATCCTGACACCAAGTTCCTCAGCTGGCCACAACTGGCGATTAAAAAGCCTTATGGTGTTTGTCTCACACCCAGAAATCCCGTGATTAGGTTTGGGAAAGGTACATCACTCACTTGCCAGAACAATGCTCTGAAGGCCCTTTCCGCTCCGGCACTCCCTCGGCTTCTCTGGCCAGCACCAGGGACCTCGCATTTCACATCTGGCTTAAAATTTTCTTCAGGAACCTTTTAACTCTCTCTTGCACCCTCCTCTCCCCTGTCCTGACTGATAGAAGCCGTTGGGGATTTGCCTTCTCTTCTTCAGGAAAGACCCTGCACAAATGGGCTCTGGCCAGCCCCACCCAATGCAGGACTCCCCCCCCCCCCCCCAATGCAGCTGCAGGAGAGATCCATCGCAAACAAGCGATAAACGGTGGCAAGGGATAAAAAAGACGTTGCCAAACCGTTTCTCCCCAGGAAGTGAACCAGGAAGGAGTCCCTGCCTCCTGGCAGGGGCTGAGCTTTGGGGTGCAGGGACTGGAGGTGCTGGTGTTGGCAGTGGGGAGCGAGGCCACTCTGGCAGGAGCTCCATTCCCGGCTGTGCTGAGTCTCCTGGCCACATGGTGAGTCCCAGCAGGGGCTGCCAGCCCGGGCATGCTCCGGATTCGTTCAGGGCCCTGTCAGGCGCTGCAGCCAGGAAGGGTCAGGATTCCTCAGGGCCGGAGCAGCTGCGGGAGACGCAGGCCTTCACACGGCCGCCAGTGCGGGTCACACAGGGCTGCGCACAGCTCCCGCCAGGACTCTGCGGGGAGCGCCCAGCAGCTACTCCTTAAGACAGCTGTTGATGGGGGCGGGGAGTCAGCTGGAGGAGGGGTCCGGTGCCTGCAGCCTGCGGGCCACGCGGGGAGGTCCATCCATCCCTTTGTCATTGTGTCGCCTGCCTTGGCGTGGGGATTCCTGAGGGCAGCAGGGCCCATCTTCTCTGTTCTGCCGCTGGGACTTGGCCAGGTAGGCTGGTTCTTATCGGAGAGTCTGCAGCCCTGCAGTCCTGCTGGGACCCCGTGCATGCTGTGTACAGGGTGTTTGCAGGTGCAGCTGACTGGCCTGCAGGCGAGCTGCCAGGATGGCTCCAGTGGACGCACAAGACCCAGAGGGCAGTCCAAATTAAGTGGGCCAGGTGCTCCAGGGACACGGGAATAATTTCCACCCTTCTGTACAAACCTCTGACCTGCCCCCTTCCTGGGCTGGGGTGGGGGGTAACCTGAGGCCTCTTATTTCCACTCCCGCTAGACACACACGCTCTGTCCACTGCTGCCCTGCTCCAGGCCTGAGCCCGCTTCTCCTAAAACCTGGGGAGGGGACACACCGCTGTGCTGAGCGTGCCAGGCTGGAGCCCCCCAGTCACAGGCCTTGGTGTCTTCGAGTTACACGACAGCACAGAAGTTCTGAGACCTCTATGATGTGCTTCCCTTTGTGTAACATTTAAATAAGGACCAGGTACTGTTCCTTCTAATGCAATGTGTACGGTACTGTAATGTCTAATAACATATCATTATACTAACCACAGTGATGTTATGGCTTAAGCCTTAGCTGTGTATGATTGTGAACGGGTTCCAAAGGCTTTCACTCACATAATTCCACTTATCCCTCACACCAACCCTAATAAGATCTGGACTGTTCCCACTTCACAGGGGGCCCCCCGGCGCCCAGAGCTGGCCTGAGTCCCGGAGGGCGGCCCCTTGTTGCCCTGGCTGTCTTCCAGCTCCCCCCATGCTCCGCGGCAGCACCGAGGCGCCACTGGTGGCACAGCGTTGTGTGCTTCGGAGGGCAGGATTTGAGGATCTGGAACTGTGTGTGTGAGCACGATGGAGCGGTCATCACGAAGGCTGAAATACCACTGCCCTGCACAGGCTGAGCCGTAGCCCAGGGAGGTAGTCCCTGGCAGCCTGGGGGGGACCTGGGCGCTGCGGCCGAGCTCCCAGGACACGCCCTGTCGGCCCGGGAGCCTCTGGCTCTGCTGGCTGTGGTGGCACTGGCCACACCAGGCCTGGCAGACAGCCCTGCCCTGACACTCGGGATGCGTGGGCTCCTCCCTGCGCAGGCCGCCTGCAGTGACCTGGTGTTTCTAGGCAAATCACCTGACTGGGAGCAAGAGGCCTCGAAAGCCCATGAACAAACATGCGTGTGCCCTGTCTGTGCACAGAAAGCAAAGGCCCGGACACTGCCACGGACTCCTCTCCACTCACCACCTGTCTCCACGAAGCCCTCAAACTTTCTCCATCAGAAAGGGCCAAAGGAAAATAAAATGGTTTATAACATATTTATTGAGCAGAATGTGAGAAGAAAAAGAGCCTAACAAAACTGGTTTAACCACAAATGGCAACCTCACCAATTTATAAGATGAGGACTCAGAAAACAATTTTTTTTCTTCTGAATATAAGGGAAATACATAATCCAACCAGAAACTGCTCTGCTCTTTAGATTTCCTGTTCTCCTTCCATTGTATTAACACCTTCAGAAATTTTAGCCATAGAAGAAATCACTCTTATTTACCAAATTCCTGTTGTGTGTGGGTGTCTTTTCTAACTGATGAGCCCTTGTTATTGCACAACAAATGCAAGAACAGTGAGCCAGCGGTGAGTGCCTGCGCTGAGGAGCGCTGGAGAGAAAGCACTGGACGCAGCCCGCCTGCGGTCCACCACGTGCTGGGCAGCAGGGGCACCCTGGACCTGGGCACCAGGCTGTGACACTGAGGCGCGGGACGGCAGCCCTGCCCCCGGCTCTCCTCACTCCAGGGAAGTGGTGTATTCAACACAATCCGTGGAGAGTTAGAGTGAGGTCTCCATCTCCAGGGCACTGTGTACAGAGCCAGCTCCACTGGCTTGAAATCACCACCCCTGGGCCACCGACGCCCTTTCAGCCCTCCAGGAACAGAGCTCTGTGACACATCAAATGGCCTATTTGCTCGAAAAATATCTAGTC
Source organism: Dasypus novemcinctus (assembly GCF_030445035.2). Taxonomy (NCBI): domain Eukaryota; kingdom Metazoa; phylum Chordata; class Mammalia; order Cingulata; family Dasypodidae; genus Dasypus; species Dasypus novemcinctus. Next base: position 9,701,444 of record NC_080686.1, on the reverse strand, counting down.
CTCATCCCTAGATGAAGGTTTCAGGGGTGAAACAGAGCTTAGGGGCGCCTGGGAACTAAGCCTCATCGGCACCCACAGCGGCTCCATCAGAGCCTAAAACCAGGAGGCAGGCTCGCCTGTACCACAGGTGCAGCGAAAGCCACCGCCCATGAGTCTTCACAGCCAGCAGCTCAGGGCTCCAGGCACGGGCGCCGTCCCTCAGGTGGGGCACAGCGAACCGCACTGAAGCAAACTAGAAGTTCCTTCTAGGCCAGTGATCCGGGGGAGCTGCGTCCTAGCCCAGCCAGCCGGGGAGCGCAGAAGGGCGTCTGCCAGCGCCAAGGTTCTGCCCGGGGCTCCTACCGCCGAAACACGGAGCCACGCCCAGGGCCCTCCATGCCTGGGGAGCCCTCCACGCCTGGGGGGCCCCTCCACGCCTGGGGAGCCCCTCCACGCCTGGGGAGCCCTCCACGCCTGGGGGGCCCCTCCATGCCTGGGGAGCCCTCCACGCCTGGGGGGCCCCTCCACGCCTGGGGAGCCCTCCACAGGGAGAGCCCCTCCACGCCAGGGCCCCCCTCCTCACCCAGGGCCCTCTTCCACGCCAGGGCCCTCTTGCCCAGTGTCTTCTTCGCAGGCGATGCTGTGAAACCAAGTGCTTTTCCAGGCTCCAGGAGACAGCTACTACCACTGCTCGGCTCCAGGGAGGTTATAATGGACCAGGCTGTGGATTCCGCTCACACCGTCCTTTCCTGAACTCTGGTCATCTTGTTAAGACTTTAGTCTCACAGTTGTTTCCTTGGATAAGGGCTACCCCTATAAATGCCTTTTCCCAACCATGGCTGTACCGTTGACTCTTCTAGTTGCCCCTCTGTCTACTTATAGCAACAGTCAACATGAAAACTACAGAAAAAAAAAAAAAAGCTGAACCCCAAATAACTGAAAACCTGTGTCCATACAAAGACTTATACAGTAATACAGCAGTGTTATACACAACAGCAAAAAAATGGAAACAACTCAAGCATCCATCAACAGATGAATGGATAAACGAAATATGCCATATACATACAGTGGAATATTATTTGGCTATAAAAAAGCATAAAGTTCTGATATATACTACAGCATGGAAGAAACCTGAAAACAATATACTCAAGTGAAAGCCAGTAACAAAAGACCACATATTATACAATTCCATTTATAGAAAAGTCTAGAATAGGGAAGTCCGTATATAAAGAAAGGAGATTTGTACTTGTGGTGGAGGGAGGAATGGGGAGTCTAATGAGCATAGAGTTTCTTTTTGGGGTAATAAAAATTGTGTGAATGTACTAAAAATCACTGAACTGTGCACTTAAAGAGGGTGAGTTTCAGAGTATGTGAATTATATCTCAGTAAGTCTGTTATTAAAAGAAGAAGGAATGCCACTGTCCTTTAACAGCCAGTAAGATTTCAAAACATAAAGTATAGAAATATGAGGCGGTTCTTCAGAAACAAGGAAGACAGGCTTCGCTGCCAGGCCGCCCCCTTCCCGCCTCCCCTGAGCACTCGCTGGCGAGGTTCTGATGGGCTGGGTTCCAGACCCTCCTTCGGAGGCCTTCTCTTTAGGTGCCTACTTTCCCACAACAGTGCTGTATATGGCAGAGTCTTGAGGTGGCACATGTACAGGTATCATGAATACAGACATGTAACAGTACTGGTCCTGTCAGCCGAAGCATTTCGGGTGACGCGCCAACAGCACTAAATTCAGAGGGTAGACAGCCACGAAGAGGTGAGCTCCCCAACCCTACTCCCCAACTCCGAGTCCCTGCCCAGACTGCTGCAGCTGTGCCCTCACCCAGAAACGGGCTCGGAGAGGTGCACAGGGAGCGGAGTGGGGATGGGATGTGGAGTGGGAGAGGAGTCAGCAGGCGTGACGCAGGCTGAGGCGGAGGGGAGGTCCCAGAGGGCCTGTGGAGGCAGGCGAGCAGCAGCCCCGGCGCAGGCCGTCCCAGAGGCAGGCACTCCCTTCCCTGGCAGGTGCGCTCGGGAGCCTGTCTGCCTCGCTTGCCTGTGCTCGTGCAGGGGTCAGGGAGTTCCCGCAGCTCCTCCCACCTGCACTCATCTCATAGACACTCTTCCTCACATCTTCCTGCCAGTACTGTCTCCCCAGTTTGCACCAGAGCCTATCCACTATGCTGCCAGATTGTTTCATTTTTTTTTTTTTTAAGTGATTGTATCACTTCCATCTCTTGGCCAGGGAAAGCTGAACAAGACAGAACCAGCCCTTCCCAGGCTGGCCCAAATACCCTCACTGCCTCCAGCAGCAACCTCCCTGCCACCCCTCACTTCACCCTCCCAGAACCCTTTCCCTTCTCCCCTGGCTGACCCCTCATGGAGCTTTTACCACTGCTCCTGCTCCCCTCTGCGGGCCTTACACGTGCTCCTCCACCTGCAGAAGTCAGCCTTCTCTAACTCTCTGCCTGAAGAATCCTGATGCACAATTTGATGATGGGCTCCAAGACCACCCATTGGTCCTTCCCTTCCCTGGGACCCATGGCGGCAGCAGTTGTTGAGAGTCTGTCTTTCCCTCTAGACTAGGAGTATTTCAATGCTTCGAAAGTCTCACATACAAAATCCTTAAAAACTCTTTGAGGTTGATACTATTATCTCTGTTTTACAGAAAAGAAATATCGGTTAGACTCTGCTGTCTCATATGCTCATTAGGCTATACTGCCCCTTCTCTTCTCCCCATCAAGTCACAACTCTTACTTAGGGGGCAGTACTAACTTCAAAAGGAGATTTGGTGAAGAGAAACTCCAAATACCCTCAACATAATGAAAAGTGCTTAACTTTGCAAGCAGTCAGGGTCATGAGAATTAGAGCAAGAAGAGGATCATAACTTTGTGTTTATTAAAATTTAAAAAGAACTACAAATCCAGGAATGGGCAAAGATGGAGGAAACAGACACTCTTGGACATTACCTTTAGAGGTGTGAATTCTTACACATATTCTGGAAAGTAATTTTGTAATATTTCCCCCACCCCCTCTTTTTTTTAGGTACTGGGAATTGAACCAGGACCTTGTATCCAGGAAGCCAGTGCTCAACCTCTGAGCCATACTGGCTCTCTTGAATTGTTTTTTTTTTTGCTTATTGTTTTTAGGAGGCACCGGGAACTGAACCTTTGACTTCCCACATGGGAATCAGGCATTCAACCACTTGAGCCACATCCACTCCCTGTAATATCTTTTAATATTATAATATCATACAAAATAGACTTTAAGTCAAAAACTGTTACTAGAAAAAAAAGGACATTATATATTGATAAAAGGGTCAATCCATCAAAAGGATTTAACAATTATAAACACATATGCACTGAACAACAGGGCTCCAAAATACAGAAAGGATTGAGACTTTTAGAGAGAAATGGACAGTTTTACACTAAGAGCTGGAGACTTCAATATACCACATTCAATAATTGATAGAACAGTTAGACAAAAGATCAGTAAGGAAATAGAGAACCTGAACAACATTATAAATCAACTAGAAGTAACTGATATATATGGAATATCCCTATTTAACCAAAGCAGAAAACACATTCTTCTCAAGTACGCATGGCTCATTCTCCAGAGTAGACCACATGTTAGTGTATAGTCAGCCAAAGTGGTGCTGATGCAAAGTACAAGAAATCTGTTGGCTTTTATATAGGGAATTTATTTGGGGTGGAAGCTTACAGTTACCAGGCCATAAAGTGTAAGTTACTTCCTTCACCAAAGTCTGTTGCCATGTGTTGGAACAAGATGTCAGCCGATGTCTGTCAGGGCTCAGCCTCCCTCTTCCTGTGAAGGCTCTGTTGTCCCAGCTTCTCTCTGGGCTTAGCTGCTCAGGGCTCTGGTCTCTACAGCTGCAAACTATCAGGCAAATGGCTCATCCCTTTACCCAGGGCCTCTGCTGTGCCTAAGGAGCCATCTCCATTCCCCTGTGTTCTCCTGTGTGCTTATTTCCTGGGGTATCAGCACCCAAAACTCTCAACTCTGTCCTTTGTTATGTCTTTTCTCTGTGAGTTCCCACCCACCAAGGGGTGGTAACTCAATGCCCTACTGATGTGGCCCAATCAAAGCCCTAATCGTAATTTAATCAAGTAAAAGTGAAACCTCAGACAGACCAGTTTACAAACATAATCTAATATCTATTTTTGGAATTCATAAACAATATTAAACTGCTATAGTCAGTTCACAAATCAAGTCTCAATACATTCACAAAGATTGAAACCACACAAAGTATACTCTCTGACCACAACAGAATACAACTAGAAATTAACAAAAGGAAACTTGGAAAATTCACAAATGTGTTGGAATTAAACATCACACTCTTAACCAAAGAAGAAATCACAGGGGAAATTAGAAAATATTTTGAGAGGAATGAAATGACAACACAACATATCAAAACCTAAGGGATTTAGTGAAGACAGTGGTCACAGGGAAAATTACAGCTCTAAATGCCTACATTAAAAATAAGAGATCTCAAAATAACCTAACTTTACATCTTGAGGAATTAGAAAAAGAAAAAATGAAACCCAAAGCTAGCAGAAGAAAAGAAATAATAAAGATTAGATCAGAGATAAATGAAAGAGAGAAAAGAAAAACAGAGTAAATGAAATTGGATGTTGGTTATTTGAAAAAAAAAGCCATTAAATTGACAAACTTTAGCTAAAATGATGAAGAAAAAAAGAAAAGACACAAAATCAGAAATGAAAGTGAAAATATTTCTACCCAACTTACAGAAATACAAAGGAATATGAGAATACTATGAACAATTTATGCTGACAAATTGGATAAACTAGATAAAGTGGACATATTTCTAGAAATAAACCAACTACCAAAACTGACTCAAGAAGAAACAGACAATCTGAACAAACCTATAACAATTAAAGAGAACTTACCAGGTGCAATGGATGTATCACGATGATGGGAGAGAGTGTTGCTGTGGGCGGAGTGGGGGGCGGGGGCGGTGGGGTTGAATGGGACCTCATATATATTTTTTAATGTAATAAAAAAAATAAATAAATAAATAATTTAAAAAAAAACCAATTAAAGAGATTGAATTGGTATTAAACCCCACCACCCCTGCCTCCAGCAGTAAGACACCTAGGACCAGATGGTTAATTTTATCAAATTAACACCAATCCTTTTCAAACTCTGCCCCCCACAAAAGGAAAAGGAGCTAATGCTTCTCATTCTATGAGACCAGCATTACCATGATAACAAGTAGTGAAAGATATCACAAAAAAAGTAAACTACAAACCAATATCCCTTCCGAATATAGAAGGAAAAATCCCCAACAAAATACTAGCAAATAGAATCCAATGGCTTATTAAAGAGACTACACACCATGACCAAGTGTGATTTTTTATCTAAGGATTGCAAGGGTGATTCAACATAAGAAAATCACTCAATGTAATACACCACATTAAAAGAATGAGTGAAAACTTCACACCATCATCTCAACTGATGCAGAAAAGATATTTGACAAAATCCAACACCCTTTCATGATAAAAGTACTCACAAAACAAGGAATAGAAGGTAACGTCCTCAACACAATAAAGACCATTTATGAGAAAGCCACAGCTAATATCAATCAATGGTGAAAGCCTGAACGCTTTCCCTTGAAGATCAGGAACAAGACAATGATGCCTATTTTCATGGCTGTATTAACATTGTTCATCAAGTTCTAGCTAAAGCTATTAGATAAGAAAAAGAAATAAAAGGCATCCAAGTTGGGAAAGTGTGACAGTTTGAAGTTACATTATGAATCCCCAAAATAAAAAGCTTATGTTATTGAACTAATCCATTGCTGTGGGTGTGGGGCCCTTTTGATTGGACTCTGCCAATGAAGCATAATTCAAGTTGGGTCACTGCCCTCTTAGTGGAGCTTTATATAAACAGAGACACAGACACACACACACACACACACACACACACACACACACATTAGAAGCTGCCGTTTTTGGTCCTGCCATGTAGAGAGAAGACTCCAGATTCACCTATAGCTGCAGAAAGGCAGAGAAGCTATGAGAAGCTGAAAGAGTTTCCCGAGTCTGGAATCAACAGAGCAGAGAGGCATGGAAAGAGGCCCCTGAGGGTGGGGCCCATTGCACAGCTCAAGGCTGAGGAGATGAGCCCTGGCTTATGCCTGATAGCCCATAGCTGGACTCAGGATGAAAGTGCAGCAGCCAAGACTGAGAGAGGGGGCCCAGAGAAACGAGCCCTATAACTGCTTGCCCACAGCTGAGCTCTGGTAGACAGTAGATTCTGGAGGTGAAGGCAGGGACTTAGGAGAGTTTGGCCAACATCTTTGCCATGTGGCAGCATGCTAGGATCACCAGGAGCTGACTTTGGTAAGAAAGCATCTCTGATCATGCTTTGAATTGAACATTTCATGGCCTTGGAACTGTAAACTTTTACCCTAAATTAAATCCATCGGCAGCCCTGTGGCAAACTAAGACAGAAAGGATGAAGTAATATAATCTGGATTTGTAGGTAACACAATCCTTTATAAAGATAACTCTAAAGAATCCATAAAATAACTACCAGAGCTAATAAACAAATTCAGCAAAGTTTCAGGGAATAAGATCAGAAGCAAAAATCAGTTGTGTTTCTAAACGCTGCAGTGAACAATTAGAAAAGGAAATTAAGAAAACAATTCAATTTAGAATAGCAACTAAAAAATAAAATACCTAGGAATAAGTTTAATCAAGGAAATAAATTTAATCTGCAGGTGGGAGGAGCTGCGGGAACTCTCTGACCCCTGCACAAGCACAGACAAGTGAGGCAGACCAGCTCCCGAGCTTACACATACCAGGCCATAAAGCACCAAAGTCTACTTTCACGTGTTGGAGCAAGATGGCTGCCAACGTCTGCGAGGGTTCAGGCTTCCTGGGTTCCTCCCTTCCAGGGGCTTGCTTCTCTTTCCTCTGTGAGCTTACTTCCTGGGGCTCCAGCTTAAGACTTCAGCATCGAACTCTAAGATCAGAACTCCAACACCAAAAACCCTCAACTACATAACCATCCCAGGGTCCACAGGATGGAGGAATAGAGTATGGATTAGAGTGGACTTACTGATATTCTGCTATTGAACTATTGTCATTAGTAATGGAAGAAATTGTAGCGTTGATGTGGAGAAAGTGGCCATGGTAGCTGCTGAGGGTAGGGACAGGGAAGAAGAGATATGATGTGGGGGCATTTTCAAGACTTGGAATTGTCCTGGGTGGTACTGCAGGGACAAATGCTGGACATTGTATGTCCTGTCATGGCCCACTGGGTGGACTGGGGGAGAGTGTAAACTACAATGTAAACCATTATCCATGTGGTGCAGCAGTGCTCCAAAATGTATTCACCAAATGCAATGAATGTGCCACGATGATGAAAAGAGATTGTTGATGTGGGAGGAGTGGGGTGAGGGGGTGGGGGCCATATGGGGACCTCATATTTTTTAATGTAACATCAAAAAAATAAATAAAACAAAAAACAAAACAAAATAAAACCCTCCAACTCTGCCCTTTGCCATGTCTTTTACCTGCGAGGTCCCACCCACCAAGGGGTGGGGACTGAATGCCCTACTGGCACAAGAGGTTTACCTGATTACTTAATCAAGTAACCCTCTGAATCTAATATAATCTAATATGCTCTGAGGAAAAAATCAGTTTACAAACATAATCCAATATTTCTTTTTTGAATTCATCAATAATATCAAACTGCTACACTTCCCAATATTAGAACTCACTAAAAAGTTACAGTAATCAAACACAGTGGAATTGGCATAAAGATAGATATACAGACAAAGGAATAGAACTGAGAATCCAGAAATAAATTTATACATCAATAGCCAATTGATTTTCAACAAGGGGGCCCAAACCATTCAACGGGGAAAGATTAGTCTTTTCAACAAATGGTGCTGGGGCAATTGTGTTTCCACACGCAAAAGAATGAAGCTGGACCCCTCTCTCATATCATATTAAAAAAATCAACTCAGAAATGGCTCAAAGACCTAAACATGAGAGCTAAAATCATGAAACTCTTAGAAGATACCTTAGGGGTAAATCTTCATCACCTTTTGAATTTGGCCATGGATTCTTATATATGACACCAAAAACACAAGTAACAAAAGAAAAAATTGATAATTGTTATGCGGGGAGGAGTGGGATGAGGGGGATGGGGGGTATATGGGGACCTCATATTTTTTGAATGTAATGTTAAAAAAATAGAGACAAATAAATAAATATATAAACTTTTGCAAGAATCTGAAAAAAAAAGAATTCATCAAAATTCAAAACTTTTATGCATTAAAGGACAATATCAAGAAAGTGAAAATGCAACTTACAGAATGGGAGAAATATTGCCAATCATATACCTTGAGGGTTTAATATCCAGAATAAAGAACTCCTACACTTAAATAACCTAATTAAAAAATGGAAAAGGAAATTTTTCAAAGAAGATATACAAATTGCTGATAAATGCATGAAAAGAAGCTTAATACCTCTAGTCATTAGAGAGCTTCAAATCAAAACCTCACTGAGACATCATTTCACACCATTAGGATGGCTTTCATCAAAAAAATGGAAAATAAAACAAGGATTGATCAGTATGTGAAGAAACTGGGACCCTCTTGAATTGCTGGTAGAATGTAAAATGTAGTAGCCCTGTGGAAAAGAGTTTGGTGATGCCTCAAAGAGTTAAACATAGAACTACCATATGACCTGGCAATTCTACTCTTAGGTAGACTCCAGTAAGAACTGAAAATAGGGATTCAACAGTTACTTGTACAAAAATGTTCACACAGCATTATTCACAATAGACAAAAGATGGAAACAATCCAAGTGTACATAAACTGATAAAATCTGGCATATTCATACAGTGGCATATTATCTGGCCATTAAAAGGAATGAAGTTCTGATACATGCTTCATTATGGATGAACCTTGAGAATGATGTCCTAATTGAAAGAAGCCAGTTACCAAAGACTACATCCTATGTGATTCCATTTACAGGAAATGTCCAGAGTAGACAAACCCATAGAGAAAGATGAGCCATTGCTATGGGCTGAGAAAGGGGTTGGGGGGGTGGGAAGTAACTGCTAATAGCTACAGGATTTCTTTTTGGAGTGATGACAATGTTTAAAAATTAGATGGTTATGGTGGTTGCCTAATTATGGGAATACACTAAAAAGCATTGAATTACACATTTTAAATGAGTGAACTGTATGGTATGTGAGTTACATCTTGATAAAACTGTTAAAAAAGTAATGGACCTTAGGACACTGAAATCCCCCTTAAGGTAGACACTTACGTACATGAATGTTTACTACAATCTTGTTTGTGATAATTGTAAAATTAGGTGAACATCTTGCATGTCCATCAGTGGAGGAACAGTTTATTCATACAAGGGAATTTATGCTACCCTTAAACTACTGAGTGAAATCTCTATCTTCCCAGCTGGAGAGATGTCCCTGTTAGAGCAGGAAGTGAGAAAAGCAAGTGACAGTATACTGTGTCGCAAGCGATCCCGTTTGTAAAGATGAACACTCCTCTGGAGGTGAACACATGTATCTGTGTGCTCCCATGAGCACGGAAGGGTGCAAAAGATACCCTTGGGCCAGCACCCCTGAGGAACGCAGGAGGTGGGGATGCAGGAGCACGGGGAGGTCGTGACTTTTCTCTTTACTCATCTTCTGTTAGTGCCAATGGACATGTATTACTTTTATCAGGAACATTTTTATAAAGTAAAAAATAAGTATTAATGCAGTCTTCTGCTCCAGACTCCTGTATCCAACCAGACACATCACGGATGTTGATACAAACTTCTAAGACAGAACCAAGAGCTTAGCCTTGGGCCCGACCTTGTCCCCGTCCCCATCTGCCTTGTCTGAGCCAGAAACAAAGAGGTCCTGCACATACCTCCTTCTCACCCGGCTGTGCTGTGACCCTCTGTATCTAATCCATCCCCAAGCCCTGCCGATTTCATCTCCTAAATCACTCCGTTCCCTGATTAATGTCTCTACCACTGCCCCTCCCTGCCCCCTCTTCTCAGCCACTGACCCTACCGGGGACGGCCACATGCCCCCTGTCCCTCCACTCTGTTCCACAGAAACTGGACCATGGCAGCTCCCTGCCAAGTCTCCTGCTGCCAGCCCTCCTCACACGTCCCATCTGCTCAGGGGCATGGCCTCGCCCCAAGACCTCCCGCCTCATTCCACACCATTCCCTCCAGCCTTCTCCAGGTGCCGGGGCTTTCCTGCTCTTTCTTGTCAATGCCCCTTTATAGATTCTCTTCCCAATGAGATGCTCTCCCTGCCCCCACCCCTGGGCCCACTCAGCTCCCACCACCCACCAGCTCTCCACTCAAGTCTCTTGTCTTCAGGGAGCCTTCCTGGGCCTCTCAGGCCAGACCCCTGGTTCCTGGCACTAAAGCATTGGAACACTGCAGCTTCCTGTTTGCTTGTGTGCCTATCTGACTAATATTTTTCTATATAGACCGTAAACTCCAAGATACAGGGGCCACTTCTGATTTTGTTCTTTATTGTATCCAATGTCTGAACATAGCAAGTACTCAAAAATATCTGATGCATAAATGTGTAAATGAATATAAAATAAACAAGACAAGGAAATTTAAATTCCATTTCCAACAAGATGACTACCCACCTTGAACAATGCAAATGGAGTTTGCCTGAGTGACAGAATCCAGTTGGTCGAGCTTCACCGGGCCAGGCAGTTCAGAGAAGTGAGCCCCAGAAGCCACACACAAAAGGGGCTTTTGAAGCAAGAGGACAGTTCGTTCAACACAAACAATCCAACCTGCCAACAGAGACACTTCAGATTACTATAGCATTGAGGAAACAAGCGCCTGTTCCACCGGTAAAGCCCGTGTCCCGTGCCAGCGTCCTGTGTGTTGTAACTGGCAGGGGCTCGTGCGACGATCACTCCCTCCAGAGCCAGGCTGTGCCCACCCACATGCGCCCTGTGCAGGCAGTGAGTTCCAGAGCCCCGGAGGGCAAAGCTGAGAAAGCTCTCCAATACCAGAGGCAAGTCTAGAAAGGGTGAATTTTATGGGATGTTAATTCTCTCTCAATAAAATAGAATAAGATTAAAAATAAAATACATACAATACAATTCAATATAATACAGTGCAATTCAATTCAGACAGGATTTTGGTTTGATGCCTGGAAAAAACGCCTGCCTGACCCAAGCTTATACATTTGTAATTCCTTAGCTTTTGTTTGTCCTAAGAAGTGGCCTTTCAGGCCACACCTTGGGTGCTCTGTACCTGTGACGTGTGGCACCCAGCAGCTCTTGAGTGACTAACGGTGTCTTTCACAGAGGGCACCAGCACTGGGAAGGGCGGCTCGCTCTGTGGGACTCACTCCAGCCCCCAGCCAGAAGCTGTACCGTGGCCCTCTCCTCCCCAGCACGCCGTGTCATGGTCAATCACTCCTGTGGCTTCAGGAAGGCACCAATGACTCCAGGTCAGAAACAGGGCAGCTGGAGGCCACAAGGGTGATTCTGTGGGCACCGTACGGCTGCCTCTGGGCCCGGGACGCCTAGAAGAAGAAAGTGTACCCTGGTCTCGGAGAGCGTCCCTGAAGAAGATGCTGGGAGAGGAGGCTGTGGTGAGTGCTTCCAAGACATCTGGGCCCAGCCAGCACGAGGGCCTCACTTGCACTGGCACGGTTCTGGGGAGGCTGGAGCCACTCCCATCCTCCATTTGCAGGGTGAGGTCAGTCACTGTCAGCCAGATATCCCTTTGCTCCAGAGAAGGGAAACTTCTGAGCTATAATTTTAAGAAACAGTAAAGACTAGTAAATTAATAGCCGTCATTGTATCTACATTTTTTAAAAAAGCAATAAACTTTTATGATTAATACTGACAATTTTAGACATCATTTTAACAAGCACTTTAAAATATAAAATGGACTTAGCATGTCCTTGTCAGCAGCCCACACGACACAGCTATGCCACACTGGGTGCCATGAGCGCCCATCCTGTGTTCATCTGCGGAGTGGATTCCTTTCTTACAATACAGTCCCACTCTTCTTGCACAACTCTGTGTCTAGTGCACATATTACCTCTTTTTTTGAAGACCTTTGACCTACCCAGGAAGAATTAATTGCTTTTTTCCTCCAGATCCCATGTTTATATGCCTAAAATGTTAATTACCACACTCTTCTATAACTAGTGCACACCTATTCTCTCCTGCTAGGTGTGAGTTTCCTGAGGGTCAGGACTACATCTTACTTTGTATGGAGCATTATAGGTATCAAATATTTGTTGTATATGCAAAAGATTTTATTTTTCTTCTTTCCTTTTATTATAATTTCCTTCCTTTTTTCATTTTTTTTAATCAGCAAAAGTTTTAATGTCTCTTCAGGTTTATTACAATGGTATATGGGGGAGTGGGTGTGGCTCAAGGAGTTGAGCACCTGCCTCCCACATGGGAGGTCCCAGGTTTGGTTCCTGGTGCCTGCTAAAGAAGACAACCAATGAGAAGACAACTAGCAAAAACAATGAGCAAAAAACCCACAAAGGAGCAGATGTGGCTCAAGCAGTTGAGTACCTGCCTCCCACATGGGTGGTCCCGGGTTCTGTTCCCAGTGCTTCCTAAAGAAAAAACAGACAAAAAGCAAAAAAAATCCCAAGTAGATGAGCCAAAACAACAGGCAAACAGACCAGGGAGCCATCTCGCAGTGGGTGGGTGCGTGGGATATATATCTCGTCTCTTTGGCCAGGGCTTAGGATTTTGTAGATGATGTAAATGGGGCCAAGGATTTAGGTACTGGGAGGGGCTGAATTTGAGGTTTCCGCTGGTGTTGCTGGAGTGGGTGACGTGGTCAGGGAGGGGACTCCACATGGTTGGCCAGCTGGGCTGGGCAGAGAAAGTGACATGCCAGGTCAGGAGCTGTGGGTTTGTGGCTGAGAAGGCAGCTAATGGTTGGGAGGTTGACTATACACAGAAAGTGTGTGCAGTGAGTAAATACACTGAGGAAATGGAAGCCAGATTTCTCACTGTTGGAGAGGAGAATTATAAATTAGGAAATGGGAAACCTAGAGTAAATTCTATGGTAATAGTGTAGAATTGGAGGTACTGGTGTGAAATCATGACTGTAGATAGATAGCCTGCTAGAGAGATGGAAGTCATGGAAATGGACATAGATGATGCATGTGTGTGTGCATATATACAGAGACATGTTTGTAGGTCTGTCCACTGACAGGGCCCAAGAGCAATGGCGTGCTAGTGGTGATGAGCTCACCTAGAGCCCAGACCTTACCTCCTAAATACCATTCTCCACTAGAGTCACCCAGGGGTCCTTGGAGAGTTGTCTGTTTCCAGACCAGAGAAAGAAAGATGGGTCTGAAACATCTTATTGTGCCAGAAAGTAAGAAAATACTCAAAGAATGATCAAACTGCCCAAAGGACACAAGAGCCAGTCTGAATCTGGGGAAATTTGAGACACAAATAAACAATGAAAATTATAATTATAACCTATTTAATAAAAAGCAAAATCTATTAGCCAATACAGATATAAATAAATAAATGAATACATCAATAAATGGTAGGTAATAGAAAGCTTCTCTTTAAAGCAGATGTCAACTAATAAATGTAGAAGGAATGTTGGAACTAGAAAATTTCCATTTGGCCACCACCAGAGTAATAACTCATGCAAAATTCATAATGGATTCTAAAACAAGTGGATGAAAATTGATAAGAAATAGGATTTTGACATAGTTCAAGTATTTCCCCACAAAATATGTATTACATATTTATTAATAAGTACAAAATACTTACTACCCAGAAACCTGGATAAAATATCACAGTATTGGGACAAATTGATTGTGTACCTCCTGGTATGAAAAAAGTATTATTTATGTGGTATTCCTGTAAAAAATGCATAACCTGAATCTATTTATGAGATAATGTCAGAAAAACCTAAACTGACAGTCATTCCACAAAATTACTGGCCCTTATTATCAAAAAATGCCAACATCTTAAAAGATAAGCAAAGATGAAAAAATGTTCCAATTGAAGGAAATGAAACAGACATGACAACTAAATGCAAAGTATGACTCTGTAATGGACTGTGGAACTTTAAAGGATAATTTTGGGACAAGTGATAGAATCTAAATAGTCTGAGGAGCAGATGATAGAATATTGATGTTAATGCTAATTTCCTGATTTTAATAGTTTTACATGATTAGGTAGGAGAATGTCCTTATTTTTAGGAAATGTTGCACCATTGAAATAGTAACAGGTACTGGGACATTATATCTGCAACTTATTCTCAAAAGAATCTGAAGAAAATAATAAGCACGAATATGTACATATAGAGAAAAATAAGGCAAATGTGTTAATATGTTAACAATTGGGCATTTGAGTTGTTGGTACTATTTTTACAACATTCCTGAAAGTTAACATTTTTTTTTCAAAATAAAAAGTTTTAAAATGGTATTCTCTTTATCCCTAATTCAAATCTTAATATAGATAAATATTTGATATAAAATAGTTTCAACCACTATAATAAAAATCCTACTGTCATAAAGGGACATAATGGCATTCTATTGAGGTCCTACCTATAGGTTTTTGTTTTTTTTAAGATTTATATATCTCTCTCCATCCCCTTGTTGCTTGCACCTATTGTGTCTGTTCCTCGTCTTTGTTTCTTTAGGAGGCACCAGGAACTGAGCCCGGGACCTCTGATGTGAGAGGGAGGCATCTAATTGCAAGCCACCTCTGTTTCCTGCTTTCTTGTTTTGTTTTTCCTTGTCTTTTGTTGTATCAGTTCACTGTGCCTGCCTGTTGCAATAGATTGCCCTGCTGCTCATCCTCTTTAGGAGAGACCGGGAACCTCTGATCCCTGCTTTGTTGGATCTCTCATTATGTTTTTCTTCTCGTGTCTCCTGTTGCGTCATCTTCTTGTGTCAGCTTGCCGTATTTGTCTGTCATGCCAGCTTGCTGTCTTCTTTAGGAGGCACCAAGAACCGAAACACAGACCTCCCGTGTGGTAGGTGGGAGCCCAGCTGCTTGAGCCACATCCACTTCCCCCTATAGGCTTTTAGTTCTGGCACAGTGCACAGCTTCCCTTCCCTACCATAAAGGGAAAGTTCACGGTGGTACTTATACGGGTTTTCTCCACTCCAGCCCCATGATTTGTGAGTGGCTGACTAATGAGAGTGGCTGGAAGGACCTACAACCGCTGGGGAACTTGTGGCCCATGGGCAGCTGGAGGCCCAGGAGTAGGACATGGATGCCTCATTCCCAATGTCGCACTTCTGTGTTGGGCTGCATGGCTGCACCCAGTCATGTCAGTCATGCCTAGGACTGTCCTGGGTTTTCTTTTCTTTAATCACATAGAGGTTTGATCCAGGTCTTGCTCCTTTAACGAGCACAGTTTAAAATACCGGTGGATATCTCAAGATGGGCGAAGATGTCTGCAGGGTTATGAGGTTGGGAGTTCATTCGACATTCTTCAAAGATTTTGGATGCTTTCTGTAAATAGCCTGGATTTTGTCTATTGTCTATCTTTCAATATATTGATATACTAAAAGACTCTAATTTCCTTTAACTGTCAAAGAATCACTACCACTGGAGTTATGAAAAAAGTAATGATAAAATCTTCTGTAAAAAGATTAATTAATTAATGATTAAACCAATTAATCAGTAGCAGAACTAACAATCTGGTTGCTAAAATATTACAAATAGATCTTTTCTACAGAAATATGTTCAATGGATTTTTTTATGCTGCAAACACTTTAATGATATTGTTGAGCATACACTTTGGAAATTTTTAACTTCAAATCACAAGTTAAATAAATGTTTATAATATACAAAGAAAATACAACCAAAAGTAAAACTTGCTTTAAAGTGTCTCTTGCACTTCCAACTAATTTCTTACAAAGGTGCAAAAGCAATTCAAGGAGGAAGACCAGCCTTTTCAACAAATAGTGCTCAAGCAATTGGATCTCCATTGGCCATAAAAGTGAACCTCAACCTAAATCTCACACCTTTTACAAAAAAACAAAAAACAACAAAACTCAAAATGTATCATGGACTTAAATGCAAATTACAAAACTATAAACCCTCTAGAAAAGAACATAAGAGGTAAATTTGGGGGAAACAGATATGGCTCAACCAATTGGGCTCCTGTTTACCATATAGGAGGTCCAGGGTTTGATGCCCAGGGCCTCCTGGTAAAGGCAAGCTGGCCCACACTGTGAGCTGGCCCACGCGAAGTGCTGGCCCCCATGGGAATCCTGCCCCATGCAGGAGTGCTGGCCAGTGCTGAGAGCTGGTGCAGCAAGAGACACAGAGGAGGGAAAAATAAGAAGACGTAGCAGAACAGGGAGTTGAGGTGGCGCAAAAGAGGAATTGCCTCTCTCCCACTCCAGAAGGTCCCAGGATCGGTTCCCAGAGCTGCCTAATGAGAATACAGGCAGACACAGAAGAACACACAGCAAATGGTCACGGAGAGCAGACAATGGGGGGAATGGGTGTGTGTGTGGGGAAGTAAATAAAATAAATCTTAAAAAAAAAAAAAAGATAATTTTGGGACCTAGGGAAGGCAAGGAGACTTGACTTGTCTCAGAACTGACAACAAAGGCAAAATTCATAAGAGGAAAAATCGATAAATTAGACCTCATCAAAAGTACAAACTTTTGCTCTAGAAAAGACCCTGTTAAAAGGATGAAAAGACAAATGACAGATCTTGAGAAAATATTTGCAAATTATATATTGGACAAAGGATTAGTATCTAGAATATAGATAAAGAACTTTTCAATCTTAACAATAAACAATCCAACTAGAAAACGGGCAGAAGACATAAGCAGACATTTCATTGAAGAGTACATATAGAGGGAAGCGGATGTGGCTCAACTGAAAGAGCATCTGTCTACCATATGGAAGGTCCAGGGTTCAACCCCCAGGGCCTCCTGACCCGTGTGGTAAGCTGGCCCACGCGCAGTGCTGCCATGTGCAAGAAGTGCTGTGCCACTCAGGGCACCCCCCGTGTAGGAGTGCACCAGACGCAAGGAGTGCACCCCGCAAGGAGAGCCGCCACATGTGAAAAAAGCACAGTCTGCCCAGGAGTGGCACCACACACATGGAGAGCTGACGCAGCAAGATGATACAATAAAAAAGAGACACAGTTTCCCATTGTCACTGGATAATGCAAGCAGATGCAGAAGAACACAAAGCGAATGGACACGGAGAGCAGACAATGGGGGGAAGGGTAAATAAATAAATAAAATAAATCTTAAAAAAAAAAAGTATATATAGATGGCAAATAAACACAGGAAGACATCCAAATCATTAGCCATTAGAGGAATGCAAATTAAAAAAATAATGAGCACATGAAAAGATGCTCAATATGTTAGCCATTAGGGAAATGCAGATCAAAACCACAAAGAGATACAACCTCACACCCGCTAGAATGGCTACTATTAAAAAACAAAACAAAATAAAAAATGGTAAGTAATAAGTGCTGACAAGGATGCAGAGAAATGGGGACCTTAACATACTGTTGGTTAGAATGTAAAATGGTACAGCTGCCATGGAAAACAGTTTGGCATTCCTCAAAAAGTTAAACATAGAACCTATCAATCCCTCTTCTAGGTATATACCCAAAAGCATTGAAAGCAGGGACTGAGACTACTCTTTGTACACCAATGTTCACAGCAGCATTATTTACAATAGCCAAAAGGTGGAAGCAACCCAAAATTCTCTCAATGGAAGAATGGATAAACAAAATGTGGTATATACATAACAATGACAGGTTCCTCAGCCTTAAAAAGGTATGAAGTTCTAATACATGCTACTAATGCATAAACCTTGAAGAATCATGTTGAGAGAAGTTAGATACTGCATGATTCCATTTATAGGAAATAATCAGAATATGCAAGTTTGTAGACTTAGAAAGTAGAGTACAGGTTACCAGGGTTGTGGTGGGAGAAGAAGAGGGAGTTAATGCCTAAAGGGTATGGGGTTTCTATTTGGGATGATAGGAGACACAACACCAAAGGCAGCACAGCACTGTGAATGGGATTAATTTCTGAATTTTAAACTTGGGAGTGGTTGAGGTGGGGAAGTTTGTGTTGTATATATGTTTCTACAATTAAAAAAAAAGACAGATTGAAAATGCAAAAAAAACTAAAGTCAGGAAGCAGACCTGGCCCAGTGGATAGGGAGTCTGTCTACCACATGGGAGGTCCGCGGTTCAAACCCCGGGCCTCCTTGACCCGTGTGGAGCTGGCCCATGTGCAGTGCTGATGCGCACAAGGAGTGCCCTGCCATGCAGGCCCAAAGGACATTATTGGGACATATGAAAAAACTGGAGTATAGACTGTAAACTTTATATCAACGTTAAAGTTCCTGAGCTTGATAACTGTACTTTAAGGTGGTTACTTAAGTGAATATCTTTGTTCTTAGGAAATGTACATGCAAGCACAGTGTTTCAAGAAGCAAGATATATACAACTACTCTCATATGTTTAAAAAATAAATTTAAAAAAAGATGGATAGAATGATATGGCAAATGTGGGTAAACGTTGAAAGGTGTTGATTTTGGGTGTCTGGGGGTGGTATGCTGGAGTTCTTAGTATGGGGTTTGTATTATTTTTGCAACTGTCCTGTAAATTTGAAACTATTTCTAAATTAAAAAAAGAAAACAAAACCCTGATAAGTAATCATGACACACCTACCAGAATGGCTAACATGAAAACAAGTGACAATAAAAATGGTGGTGAGGATGTGGAGAAACTGGATCACTCACACATTGCTGATGGGAATATAAAATGGTACAGGCACTCTGGAAAACAGTTTGGCAGTTTCTTTCAAAATTAAAAATGACCATAGAGGGAGTAGATGTGGCTCAAGCAGTTGAGCTCCCACCACCCACATGGGAGATCCTGGGTTCAGCTCCCAGTGTCTCCTGAAAAAGACAAATAGGAACAACAAGCAAAACAAATGAAGAAAGCCAACTCAGGGGAGCCAATGTGGCTCAGTGGTTGAGTGCTGGCTTCCCACATACGAGGTCCTAGGTGCAGTTCCCTGTGCCTCGAAAAAAGAGAAAGACTATAGAATCTTATTCAGCAACAAAAAGGAATGAACTATTGACACATGCAACATCTCCGAAGAACTATGTTAATTGACACAAGCTAATCACCAAGGATATATATTGCATGATTCCACTTACATAACAATTGTAAAGTAACGTTATAAAGATGGAGAAGAGGTAAGTGGTTACCAGGGATGGGGCTGGGGTAGGGGCTAGTTAGGGCTGTAAAGGCGTGGCATGAGGGAGCCTTACGGACTGTGTGCAGATGCCGCTGTGCCTCTCCCTGCTCGTGGCTCCCTACAGCCTGCAGCCCTGGTCAGCACTGGAAGGGCACTGGGAATCTTTGCAGAGCATGTGCCAGGAAACTATGGCCTATGGGCCAAGTTCAGCTACTGCCTATTCATATGTAGCTTGCAAAGCTAAGAATCTTTTCTCCATTTATTTAAGGATTTTTTTTTTTTACACTTTTAAATAGGTGAAAAAATTCACAAGAAGAATATTTTGTTACACACAAAAATGATATGGAATTCAAATTTCAGGGTGCATAAATACAGCTTTTGGAACGCAGCCCCCCTTATTTGATTACCAACAACAACGAAGCTGCGTTTGCAGTAGAGCAGCAGAGGTGAGTAGCTGCAGCACATCCTGCCCAGCCCACGAAGCCTGAGGTGTCTCCTCTCTGGCCCTTTGCAGAAGCACCCTGCCCACCCTGTCCATCCGGAGGACAAGCTGATATGACACGTGTGCGATCACCTGTGTTCAGCGATGCTCGTATATATGGTACTCATCAATAGCTTGATTAGAAATTAAGAAGCATGTTCCTTTAGTCATTCTATAGGTGTCCCACTGCCTATAGATGGTCAGAGAAATGCAAAGAAATGTCTCAAAATATACACCAGAAAATAACTCTGGATAACTTAAGCAGAAAAGAAAAAGGCTCTGAAACTAGGTAGCTAAATTGTGTTCATATAACAAAGTATGCACACTTAGAGATTCCTATTGATGTGTAGGAGTGAAATGATATGAGATCTGGGATTTGTTTTAAGTTTCTTCAGCAACAAAAAGAAGGGCAGGGGAAGGTGGTGGTGGTGATGTAAAATGGTGATAACAGGCAGTCCCGTGTGCCTTGCCCTTTGTGTCCCTGTGATGGGCCAGGGGTACGAGGCTGGCCTAGTTCTGGCCACTGGCCCAGGCTGCAGTTTCCTGCCTCCCCCTAAGTCCCTGCACTGGGCACCCTTTAAAGAGCTGGCAAAAGGGACACGTCATCTGTCCCACTGCCCTTCCCTTAGGCCCTCGATGTGATGCCCATGTCAAGGGACAAGCACCTGTCCCACCAGCCCTCAGTGCAGTGCCCATGTGGGGAGCTGAGTCTTTGCTGCACGGCCACAGATACTGCCCAGCACTTAACTCATTAGTACAAGAGATTAGAAGATAAATGGGTTTAAAAACAGGGTGCGCCACCTCTTTCAGATGACTGAGATTTCCATGGTCCTCCTTGATCAGTCAGATTGTGCAGAGCGCAGGTCATGTGTTCAGCTTACCAAGAGCCTCTTTGGGCCAGTCTACTCCTAGCTGATCTTCTGAGTGGCAGGGAAGCAAACATAAGCCCACCAAGGCTGCCACCCCCCGGGCCAGGTAAGGTGCTCACTGGGGTTTCCTTTCACAGGTCAGGCTCTCAGAGCTCAGAGGTGCTTGCCCCACCTTGAGAGTCCTACTTCTACCCCACAAATGAGATTTCAGCTCCTCTTTCCTCTCTCTGACCTGACCATATGTGAGAGAAGGACGAACTTCACTGGACCAAGAATCCTTTGGAGTAAGAGCAGGTTGGCACAGTGGTTGGCAGGACCCCCAGATCCACAGAGGGGTGGATTCATTACTGATTTAGCGATAAGCATGGTGAAAGGGGTTTCAAAAAGCTCCTTTATGTTGGTACTCCATTAATTTCTTTTTTTTTTTAAAGATTTTATTTATTTATTTCTCTCCCTTCCCCCTTACTCCCCCCTCCATTGTTTCTTCTCTGTGTCTATTTGCTGTGTGTTCTTCTTTGTCTGCTTCCGTTGTCAGCGGCACGGGAATCTGTGTCTCTTTTTGTTGCGTCACCTTGTGTCAGCTCTCCGTGTGTGCGGTGCCATTCCTGGGCAGGCTGCACTTTCTTTTGTGCTGGGCGCCTCTCCTTATGGGGTGCACTCCTTGCACATGGGGCTCCCCTACGCGGGGGACACCCCTGCGTGGCAGGGCACTCTTTGTGCGCATCAGCACTGCATATGGGCCAAATGCACACGGGTCAAGGAGGCCCGGGGTTCAAACCGCGGACCTCCCATGTGGTAGACGGATGCCCTAACCACTGGGCCAAGTCCGCTGCCTCCATTAATTTCTAAAAGAGATGACCCTTTAATAAAATTTTAACACCTTATACATTTAACCCTTTATGAGAGGAAAAAAAGAGCGAGGAAGAGATTACCTGTGGTCGGTGATGTATCACTTGGGCATGGAAACTGCAGCGGGTGCCGACGTCATTGGCCTGGAAAGGGGTGGACAAGGCCGGTGACGCTCGGGAAGCACACGCACACAGTGCCGGCTCTGGAGGAGCTGGACTAAGGACGAGGCGTTACCTGGAGGATTTCCCTCAGGCAGCGGGGGACTGCAGGCTGGTAAAGCTCAGAAATGGGGTCTTCTTCCATGGTATCAATTCGCCCCAGATGGGGATGAGCCGTAAGGATGTAACAGAAGCTAGGAGGAGGCAATTCAGTTTTCACCTGTTTAAAATGAAAGCACAGTTAGACATGAATACATAGATTTAAAGACATCTATACTATTAGAATCTATTCTTTAATGTATACATATTTGTTTACAGATGCCTAATATTTGTGGAAGACTATACAAGAAATGGATTCCATTGTTACTCCTGGGAGAGGAACCTGGTGGCTGGGACAAAACATAAGAACTTTTGTACTTTAAATTTATCACCAATTCAAAATCGTAAGTTAGAAATCCATTCTTCAGAACCTATTGAAAAAAAATTTAGAAACCACTTCCTCTTAAATAATCTAGAGATGATCATTTTGCCCACGAATATGCTGGTCTGTTACAGTACAGACACACAAATTTAGAATTCTACTCTAAAGTCAGTTGCTTCATAAACAAGACAGCACCAGTTTTTAGCTCTGGGAGAGGAGAAGACAATTTTGCTACATCAGATTGATAACTACCATAATCAGTCTGATGAGGCAGGACAACCCGCGGTTGTCTGAATACCTACTGATTTTATTTTGTTAGCTTATGTGAATTTCTATTGTAATTGGTAACTGAGTATTGGTTCTTTTTTTTTTTTAAAAAAGATTTATTTATTTCTCTCCCCTTCTCCCTCTCCCCCCTCCCCTGTTGTCTGTTCTCTGTGTCTATTTGCTGCACCTTCTTTGTCCACTTCTGTTGTTGTCAGCGCCACAGGAATCTGTGTTTCTTTTTGTTGTGTCATCTTGTGTGTCAGCTCTCTGTGTGTGCGGCACCATTCCTGGGCAGGCTGCACTTTCTGTTGCGCTCAGCGGCTCTCCTTACGGGGTGCACTCCTTGCGTGTGGGGCTCCCCTACGCAGGGACACCTCTGCGTGGCACTCCTTGCGCACATCAGCACTGCGCATGGGCCAGCTCCACACGGGTCAAGGAGGCCCGGGGTTTGAACCGCAGACCTCCCATGTGGTAGGCGGACGCCCTAACCACTGGGCCAAGTCCGCTTCCAGAGTATTAATTCTACGAGTAACTGAAGGTAGCTGGGAAAAACAGGTTGTGTCTGGTTTTACTACGATGCTGAGACCCTAACTGTTGCATTGGCATGTGATGACAGTGGGTTTAAAAATATCATCACAAATTAACCTCGAGAAAAACCAAGTGCAGCATAACAGGTAAAGCAAAAGGGCTTTGGCTCCAGACCCCGCTCTGGCCCATATCCTTGTGTCACCACAGATGCAGGAGCTCACTGGGCCCCAGGCTCCTTGTGCCCTGAAGGGACACCCCACAGCAGGGCAGGGTGACCGTGAGGAGCCCATGGACACCAGTCCGTGGCAGATGGGGCGTGCAGATGTGTGCTTACCTCTTCCCGGGGCTGGCTGTCACCTGGCGCTTTCAGAGGCATCACTGGAGGCCACATGGTGTCGATCAAACTGAACAGTCCCACTGTCCTGGAAGAGGAAAGATGCCAGCAGAGGGGCTCGTCATCAAGCCCCACTTATGAAGTTCCTGGTCACAAGCCTCACCGACATGCAAGCTAGCCAAGGAGCTGACATGGTGAGCAGCAGCAAGACCACAGGGAAACCAGAAAGCACGGGGACAAGGCTGTGCTGGAAACTGGGATGCAGTCACACGGGAATACTGTCAGCCCTTGACATGCCCATACAGACAACAGTGAAGGCCACAGAGAGATGCCTATGACACCTCGCTAAGTTGGAAACAAGGCAACAAAATACCATGTCTTTACATGTACATCTATATGTACACATATACTAATATACAATAAGCTAATGGAAAAGAACACTGAAAGTAAAAATATCTTTTTGTTGTTAGTGATTATCTCAGTAGGGATTAGAGGTGATATTTACTCTTTTCTTTTGGTTTCTCATATTTTTCCAAAGCAGATAAATAATACATAACTTATACGATAACAAAAATTATCTAAAATAATGAATATATATAATAAAGGTGTCTTATTTTGCTTCATGTTTTAATAATGTTAATATCTGTCACTTTTGAAAAAGGTGTGTAGCCTCAAAGAATATGATTTCTTTCAATATTTACATAAAAGGCACTGTATTGGGCACTTAGGATATAACAATTAATAAAAAAAACCCTCATAACCCTCAAATTAGGGCCTTAGCATCATACGAAAACAAGACACAAAGCATTTTCCCCACCACCTTACAGCTACTCATACCAATCACGATGGAAACCCTTCGTGCAGGGAGTGGCCCATTCCAACATCCACTGAGGGGTAACGTCATTCCTGTGAACTTTTGGGTTCTGGGTCAAAATTAGCACTAAAGGGGAAAATCTGGATGTTAAAATAAACTCTGCCCCCTGGCATCTCACGCCTGCTCTGCCTCTGAGCTGGGCATGCTTGCCCCTGGGTAGCTGTGCGCTTGCTTCCTGGCTCCACACCTCTCCTGAACGCCCTGGTGACAAGGCCCGCACCACGTCCAGCCCGGGGAGATCTGCTTGCACACTCAGCGCCCACTGTCCTCCCGGGCCCAGGCCTCGCCTGTCTCCCCACCTGTGTGTGAGCCCCATGAAGGCAGCACTGGCACCAGACCGGTCCTAGCTGCATCTCCTCTGCCACAGGGAAGTGCCCATAGTAGGTGGCCAGGAGATGTGGAGAACGAATGGCTGACACACACTAACTCAGAAGTGCTGACATTACAGAAATCAGAACTAGTGTCTTTGATATGGTCATTTCCTACGTGTTGCCCCAAGAAATGCGATGTTGGAAAGCAAGTGATGATTTTTTACAAACCAATACATTTGCCCCTGGTTCTCTCCTTAGATCTGACTGCATTTCCAAGAAAAGGCTATGACCTTTATGCAAGTGCCTTATTTAACAAAGAGGTGGTAAAGAGTCAGACTTTACTGTGTCTCGGCTTTAGCTCACCTTTTATGAACAGTGAAACCTTAAGAAAGCTGCTTAAACCCTTGACGTTAACTCTCCCCTTCTGTAGAATAGGGAAAGATTAGTGCCAACTTGTTGGGGTGGTTGCAAAGAGTTAAAAAGAAATGGTGCACATATAACACCCAGTAGAATTTCTACTTGGCTCAGACTAAGTACTCAACTCATGCTAGCCATCTAATATTACCATCATTAATGTGGTTAGTGTAAGGCTATTAACCCCTTTGCCTTTTTTTTCTTTTTGCTCAGAAATTGCCAGTATGAGGCATGATTTTAATTGGATTACTTTGTGAAAGAATAAAATGAAGAGTATGATAATAGTAAAAAATTCTCTTCTTTGTATAGAATAGAAAGATATTTTTTTTGACATAATGATAAAGTACCTATCAATTTTCCTAAAATTTTGGAGTTTCCCCGCCAAACGTCTCCTGTGGAGTGCCATAATATTCCATGAAAAGAGGTTTCTGGGTCACTTAGGGTTGCTGTGTCTGACATGTCTCAGGCTTGGCAGGACACAGTGTACACTAGCAGAGGTGACAAAAAGTTATGCATTAAAGAAAGCTGTGAAGTCCCGTTAGAGCCAATGCTTCCTCGATTTATAACCATGAAGCCCTTCGCAGTGTAGTAATTATTAATATCCTGAAGAATTAGTGGTCCCTTGGAGTTCTCATTGAAATGGTGTACTACAAATACAGACTTAGGAAGGTTTAATGCAAGATTTAAAGACTTTTGTTTATTTAGAGGATGCTTTTAAAAAGTTTAGACAGACTGCATTCATATTTTAATGCAGATTCTTAAGTAAGGGAGGGCCATGCATTAAATAAAATGCTTAGCTCATAAAAAGTCAGTTTCTCTACTGTCGTTCAAAATAATATGGTTCACAAGGTGTTGCTACTTTGTGAACGAGCTCCTCAGTCCATCTTGGGCAGCTTATACATCAATTTAAATGACTCCAACCTTTGATCAGGACAAACTTTTGTGCTGAAGCTAACTTTTGGCACAGTTATAGTATATTGTTCTTCCCACTACAATTCACTTCTTACTATTCATTTTTACATACGGTTTCACTTTGTTACACAGGAAACACATTCTTTTTAAAAAGCCATCCCTTTAAAACATGCTTAAAACAACAAACAACATGTTTCTTTCCTGACAGGAGAGAAAACTGTAGAGAAAAAAAGGACATTAAATTATTATGCTTATGATATGATTAAACATCTGATAACATCATTTTTCCAGAATTAATTTCCTGGGATATACCTTAATTTATAGATTCCATAAAATGAATCTGCAGAAAAATCTGGGTTATTAGAGAGTGATAACAAATTTTGCAGGTACTTAGCAGAAAATTTTTTGATCACTTCTGCAATTGCAAAGTAAAGTGGACATTGGGAGGCTAGGTAAAATAATCGTGTCCTCCACCTTGTTCTTAATTTGGTGGGTTCTGCAGGAGTCAGAAGCTCTCTGCTAGCAGTCTCTATGTAGGCAGATTCCCTTGAAATTCACTTAGGTTAACTGGTCAAGCAAGCTGGCAGTCCCTGGCAGGAAAGCCGTGCTGCACACATCGCCACAGTATGCCTGACGCTTTATGCGTCAGGAGACTAGGAAAAAGGGCAGCCCAGGCGTGGAGCAGTCCTGGTGAAGGAGGGCAGCATGCCACACACACGGGGACATGGGGTAGCCCGAGGTGCTCCTCTGCCAGGTGTGGGACACCCCCCAGCTGCTTCCAGAAGCCAGGCTAGGGCAGGCTGCACCAACACAGGCTTTCCTAAACATCTTTTTCTTTCTCTCTTTCCCATACACATG
This sequence comes from Dasypus novemcinctus, assembly GCF_030445035.2. NCBI lineage: Eukaryota > Metazoa > Chordata > Mammalia > Cingulata > Dasypodidae > Dasypus > Dasypus novemcinctus. The sequence goes on along the minus strand of NC_080686.1, from coordinate 9,674,947 downwards.
CAAACATACACATACCCTCCTAATGATTAAACTACAGTAAAAGAAAGGCTGGGTCAAACTACAAGTCAATATAGACCTCTAGAGACAACCAAAAAAAAAAAAAAGAAAAAAAAAAAAACAACCCAAAACAAAACAAACCTTGCCACTCAATCTCTCTGTGTGTTTGCTTGAAGCCAAATGCTTGGTTTTTACCTACTGGATTGGCTGTTTTGGTGAGTAAAGAAGGTGGTAAAACACTACCAAAAGATTCAGACTTATTTTTATTTGCGAAGGCTGGAAATACAAAAATATCAAATATTTTTTGTTTTCTATATAAGCTTGTAAACAAGTAATGGAAAAAATATATTTTAATTTCCTCAAGAAACAGAATCACTTATACTGCCATAATTTACCTGCCAAAAGGTTTTTCTGCAGTTAGCTTCATTAGCTATTAGGCTGTTAGAAAGATTAGTTAGTTTAAAGATCAACCTTCCAAGTGGGAAAGGTGGATAAACTTGAAAATTTAGCTGTCTAAAGAGAAAGTAAGCATAGCTGATAAACAGAGTCTAGTTACTCATGGGTGCAAAGAACGGCTCTCTGCAAAGAAACTCACTACTGAGATGAACAGTACATGCAAGGTGAGGGCTGAGAGCTTTCCTTCCAGAAGACTGTTTTCACCTCTTTCACACTATGAGACCAGGGCCATGCCTGAGTTTGACAAGTTATTGGAAGTTTGAGAGGAGCCTTCTTAGAACACATTCCCACTTACGAAAAAGTCCTTTGGAAAGAACCCTTAAGACCAGCAGACTAAGGAGGGGCCGCTGCACTCTGTGAATCTAGTAAAGGCCCTAGGGGCTGACTGGGATTTAGCCTGCAGTGGAGATAAGGGACCGCCCGCAGGTCCCGCCCCGCAGGGTTTCGGGCCACACCTTTGGTCTGGAGATAGGCTTTTCTCCAGGGAGCGCCGGGAGGCAGGAGGGGTGGGGGAGAGGACCTCTTCACCAGTGATGTGGCCACGTCCTGAAATATCTCCAGGCCTCATCTTCTGCCCTTGTAGGACTCTGTGACAGACCAGTTTCTAATGCCACCACCAACCTCACTGCCCTGTGTCTCTGCTTGAGGAGGAAGGGCGATTCCAAAGTCTCCAACATCAGGTGAGGGTGGTGACACTCCCAATGGCTGAAGGAGAGGCTTACTCTCTTTCTAAAAGAAGGCCCCCTTCAAGAGTGGTTACAGATAATGAACCACCTTTGATAAACATCTTAAGTTTGGCTGACTGAAGATTTCTTTTTATGCTGCAAAGGGCTTCCGGTATCGATTAAAACAAAACAAAAGCAAACCTGAACATTTCCAACTCATTTGCAATAAAAAATTACAATATAGAGTAAGTTTAACTTTAAAAACACCTTATGATTTGTTGTTTCTAAAATTACCAGATCCTCAAGAGAGAGAAAAATGCTTAAAAGATTAGAACAGATTAGGAATAAACAGATATTTATATGGAGCAAAGTTACTTATTTCTTGGAATGAAAAAGTCTGTATTTTTGAACTGGATTTTGTTGTTTGTGAGTCAGAGCTGTCAAAATCTACTAGAAAACACGCAAAAAAGTCACAAAAGGAGGAGATTGCCTTGAGGCCATCTCTAGAAAAAGGCTCACAAAGATGGCTCAAGAGTCTGAAATGATATCAAGGCACAGATGTTTTTCCTGGAGTTCACAAGAGCCAAGGTTTTCCATCCTGGGGTGAGATAGGTGCACAGAAGTGAGTAAGCAACACACTTTTATGATGCTGTGGTGACTGATGCAAACACCACATGATACAACTGCTTCTTGAATTTATGACCACAGATAGCAGCTCTCCAAAACCCCTTGGTTGGAGCTGGCCCTCATCCCTGATACTCTTGTTCATGACTTCAAGCAGAAGAGGTTACAGAAGAGTCTACACAGGCTCTAACTGGGCAGCAACCCGAGGGCCCTTCCATATGGGCCTGACGACAAGCCATGAGAAAAGTGTGACTGAAGATAGTACCAACAGAGGCATTTCAGACATACAAATAGACGATAACCCAAAAGGGGCTCCCAGCTGTCCCACTGCCCTTGGAGACAATGCCTCAGACACATACTTTCATACATGTTTTATAGATTCTTTAGTGCAGCAAATGACTGCCTTCTTCTGGCTTCATTATAACTAGTATAATTTATCCTAATGTCATTTTAGAAAACCAACCACTCAAAGTAATGGAAAACAAGAGTGTCATAAATGCTAGCCCACTGGAACAAAGTAAATATGGAAAGCTTCCCACTTTGCACACTGAATCAGAAACTGATGTTACCTGCTGGCTCATTGGTTCTTAGTTATTTTAGGTTTCTTTTTCTCATCCCTTACCACCTTATCTAACTACTGCTGGTAGAGGTGTGTGCATGTGTGTATGGTGTTTGTACAGATTGGCATTTGCTCTAGGGGATTTACCTGCGATGGTGATGTCCACTATAGATGATTCCCTTTATAAGGAGATAGGAAGATGGAGTAAAAGAAAGCAAAGTGGTCTCCTGAGCTAATTATTCCTCACAGAGCGCAGACTTTTTTTTAACCAAGCATATCTTCTGGTTGTCAAATGTTCCTAAAATTTGCCATGTAGTTGCCAATTTTCTGTACGTATAATAGGTACAGTGCTTACAACTCTTCAAGAGAGTTCATCTTCAGTGCGATCTAGGGACTGCTGGAGATCACCTTTTCAGGTGGTCCTCAAGGCCCAAGCTATTTTCAAAATTGTACTAAGATTTCATTTTCCTTTTTCACTTTTATACTCTCACTAGCATACAGCAGAGTTTTCCAAAGTCTACATGATGGATTCTACTGCAAGAGACTAAATGCAGAGCAGAGATGAGAATCTACCGTCTTCTATTAAGTCAGATATTAAAGAGATTTGCAAAAACATAAAATGGTATCACTCTTCTCACTATTTAAGTTTTTGTTTTAGAAAATATGTTAATAAAAATGTTATTTATATTATGCAATGGGTTTACTGGGATTTTAGGCAAAAATAAATATTTAAAACTTTTTTCAATTTTAATTTAAAATATGGTAACTATCAATATTACCTACAAAAACAAAAACTCTCTGGGCCCCTCAGTAGTTTTTAAGAGAGTAAAGAGGTCCTGAGACCAAAGGGTTTGGAAATGCTCCTCAGACCTTAATTTCCACTGTTTGTAAGGCTGGGTCTCTGCGTCTGAGCTGTGTGTCAACAACGTAACACTTCCTATCGCTCCATCCTTTCCTGTGGCCTAATCCTCACCAAGACACCAGCAGTTTTAAGAGCAGGGCAGCCTGCGGTGTTGGGAAAGACCTGGGGGCCCTCGTTTGGCGCCTCTCGGTAGGCAGCGAGTTCCTCAGAAGGGCTGCTTTCCTGGCGGCTGTGTGGGTGGGGGCGGGGGTGGGGGGCACTGTCGGGGGCTGCAGTCACACTGCCCTTGGGGGCACTTCCGCACCCGCCAACACTGCCCCACTGCCACAGACACAGCCCCTGGGGGAGCACACGGTGAGAAGAGGCACCACGCATGGGTTCAAATTCGCCTCTCTACAGGGAGGTATTCATTCTTGAACTGCCAAGCTTGAGCTGAATAAAAATAATAATGGAGTTCTTAATGACTACTTGGTATTTTATTATAGGCCCAGGACTGACTTGAGCATTCTGGATGTATTAAATTCATTTTATGTTTCACAATAACCTTATTTGTAGAGCTAAAAGTGGTAGCAAGTTAACTGACTTGCTCAGGGTTATATTTTCTAGCTACACAGAGCGGTTTAGAAGCAGAGAAAGAAACTAAACCCCAGGGTCCTAAGCCGCCAGGCGCCGCCCCCGCCCCAGCCCAGGCCTGCCCCTGCCTCACAGGAGAGAGCACAGCGCCCCCAGCTCCTACGAGGAGTGGAGGTGGCTGTCTCCAGGGCCGGCCGCCCACGGGACCTGTGGTCATCCTCGACTGTCGCCGAGCTGGTGGCCTGCGACCTAAGCAGGGGTGTCACAGGGCCTGAGCAGCCCCCAGCAGCCGGCTCGGGGGCTAAGCAAGTGTGGGGAACAAGCCCCACAGCAACCGGCCCGCGCCCCTGTGCGGTGATGGCAGCTGGAAGGCTGGGTGGCTGCAGGGGCATCTGGAGAGAAAAAAGGGAAATGAGAGACTCAAAGAAGCCACAGAAAGAAATTTTTAAAAGATGACTAACAAGAGGAAGAACAGCAGCAGCAGGAACTCGCTATCGTGTCACAGGTGATAGAGACTAAGTCACATGACAGTTCATCCTGCTCAACAGGCCTGCTTTTGTTCGGTAAAGGTAACAATGCTCCAAGAAAAGACAATTTCTATGGAGAAAAAGGAAACTTTCTATGTGATCTATTAATGTTAATGAAAAAAAGTGTTATTAAAAAAAAAAAAAGGAAACGTTAAATCCTTGCTAAACATCCCCTAGACCCAGACTGAATGGTGCATAAAAAAATCCTGCCACTCCTTTTTCTAGCTTTTCCTCTTTAGTGGGATTGTGTAGCATCCTCAGGCTTAGAGAGTAACTCTCTCAATCAATGCTTTCATACCTGAAAGGGTTGCTTACTCCTGAGGCATCACCTGCTGCTGGTGGGTGTGGTGGCACAGGCACTCGCAGCCCAGGCTGTGGGTGAGCAGGCTCTGGAACGAGCTCATCCGTCCTTTAAGCCTCACCCAAATGCCACCTTCTCAGAGAGGCGACCTGACTGTACTTGAAAGTGGCCTGCTCACCTAGAAACTTGATCTCACCCTTTCTTCAAGCCAGGATGAACCATGGTCCAAAACCATCTTGCTTTTCTGACCTTGCTGGAGCGTGAGCTTCCAGGAGCAGGCCTTGTGCGTCTGCTCTGCAGAATCCTCGGAGCTCAGGTGAGTGTCTGCACACAGAAGCTGCATCTCCTGTGAACCCACACAGTCTACCTGATGAAGGGAAAAGGAGTGTGGGTCTGTGCGCCATGCCCTGCTGGATGGCTGCTCTCCTCCAGGCCAGCAGTTGGGACCTCTTGGGAGGAGACCCAACTAGCACCTGCCACATGCAGACAGGCGGGTTCCTCGGTGCTTCAGTTTGAGAGTCTTGCTAGCCCCACAGAATCCTGTGGCTTCTAATACATTTTCTTTCACTTAATCTTACTTGTTCATTTAATTCATCTAGTATCATGGTCTATGCTAGTTGAAGATACAGTTTAGAGAGAATTAAGAAAAACAATGCTTTCCAGAGGATGGCTCATCTCCTCTTATGCCACGCTTATACACACAAAAGACAACCTTGAATGAATTAAACAAACTTTGGCCTGATACTGAAATCTATTTCCTTCAATGAGGTCTGCTCTACTGAGTCAAGTAGGGTAGATGCCACCAAAATGTCCAGGAGCCATGGAGACCTGGAGACTCTAAAAAAATCAGATAAGTGGTGATTAAAAATGGATTGTCATGCTGGTGGGATGGTGAAGAGGTGACGCCACTGGCGGAAACAGTTTGGCAGTGAGGAGGAGTGAAACACATGCCCCCACAAAAACCTGCACAGGAATGTTGACAGCAGCACTATTCCCAATAGCCAGAAAGTGGAAACAACTCGAATGCCTCTCAACTCTCAGCTGATGAATGGACAAACAATATGTGGTATATCCATACAATGGAATAGTATTCAGCCACAAAAAGAAATTAAGTACTGACATATGCCACAACACGGATGAACCTTGAAAACATTACACAACAATGAAAGGAGTCAGACACCAGAGGACACATTGTAGGATTCCATTTATTGACATGTCCAGAGGAGGTAAATCTATAGAGACAGAAAGTTGATCAGTGGTTCCAGGGCCTGGGGGTGGGGTGGGCACGGGAGTGACTGCTAATGAGTACAGGTTTCTTTTCCCAGTGATGAAGATATCCTGGGGTTAGATGGTGGTGATGCAGTACAACTTTGTGACTATATTAAAACCCACTGAATTGAACATTTTAAAAGGGTGAATTTTATGTTGTGTAAATTATATCTCAACAAAGCCGCCATTAAATAATCTCAAGGCTCCAAAAAAATGGGGCCCCGGCAATAAAATAGCAATGTGGTTACCTTGACTTGGTGGCTTACGCAGGACCCATGGGTGGGCCCGAAGGCTGACTGAGGAGGAAAGAAAGAAGACTGGAGAAATGTAGACAGTCACCAGTCCCTTCTTTCGGGGCCTTTCTTCCTTTTTGTGGATCCAGGTAGATGCGTCTTAGAGCACTGCCAATGACTCCCAGCCCCTACCTCGAGAGCACGTGCTCCCACCCCCAGTGAACTGCCCGCGGGCTGCCACTGACACCCTCGCTCGCCCACAGGGCCGGACCTTCGACCTGGACGGGAGGGCCCTGCACCAGGCTCCTCAGGGGGCAGAGGCTGGGAGTGTACTGGAGCCCCAAGTTTGGGGAACTAAGGAGAGTATGAAGAAAAATTCACCACGTTCACTCCGAGTTTACATGATCATCTACCTAAAGATGGGGACAGCTTCAGAATGGGCTGTTCTGATTGCTGAATTTCATGAAGATATTCAACCTTTTTTGTGATAATGTGAGATACTGCCAAACAACATCACAATGTAACACATATGGAAACCCTTTAAACACTACACAGCATATCTCTAATCCTGATGGGATAGTGATGGAGACAGTGAGGGCTGCCGACTCCTGAGAAGGTGCCACCTGCTGGCTCTGCTCTCAGCACTCCACGTGCGTACTCCGTGATCCTCACAACAATCCCTGAAGCATGCGGAGGCTCCCACGCTTCATCCCCGTGGAAACAGAACTTTCCCCAGGTCAAACCCCCAATAAGCGGCATCAGTCAGGTATTCTGACCCCAGAGACAGTTTTTTGCTCAAATGTCTTACAGATGTCTTAGCTAGTTGGAGAAACTGCAAAAAGGAAATTGAAACACGTATCTGAAATTAAGCCTTTTGTACTATTCTTTGAATCACTGCTAAAATTTATAAAATTATGTACAGTAAATCTGTAAATTTGGGATGCCTCGCTTTTTTACAGGGTTATCTGCTAGTTATACTAGAAAAAAGTCCTTCTGAATTTCAACTCTTAACTCAATAATTGAGATATAAAAATATCACCTAGCACAACTTTGTAAAAACCAAGTTCTTTGCACATTTCTGTTCTACCTCAGCAGGATTTACCCACACATATACACACACTCAAGATCATTGCATAGAAAATAAGGAACTCCTGGAACATGTTGCCATCTGAAATTTCTGCAAACAATTCTTGTTTTTTTCTCATGTCCTGGTTGGTACTTATTATTTCAAAAGTGTCACATGATTTACTTACTAACAAATGTGGAGGCAGAAACACCTACACTTCCACTCAAAATCTGTCAGCTCATATTTCTGGATAGATACATATGTTTTTTTAACCAAACATTATCACAACTGTTCTCTGATACTTGAAAACATTTTTGCCTCTTTATCAATTCATTCTATTATTGTGAATTCACATATCAAGTACTCTACCTTCATATACTTTTTCAAAGACTGAACCTGTTAGTTCTATTACATAACTTATACTGACACATCAAGTAATTAAGAGGAAAGCAACAGCAACAAAACATCCTTCAGCAAGTGCAGGATGGGCACTAATCTAAGCCGTCAACCCGAGCCACTATGTGGAACTGCTTCAGGGTGCAAGTCATGAGGAGGGAAAGACGGGTACCACAGAGAGCTCCTCACGACCTGGAGGCGAGGCGAGTGTTAGCTCCCTGTTCTGAAACTGGTATTTCCAAGTGTATGTCTCATCAGAGCCAGCTGCCTGGGCTGGGGCGGCTCCCATGCTTCCACCCCCGGTAAGAGAGTAACAGAAGGGAAGGGGCGGTGGTTTATTTCACAATCACATATTCTGCATGTACACCCCCCACCCCTGGATGGCCATGCCCCAGTACAAGTGAGATAGACTATGCTTCAAACTTCCATAGAGGAATGAGAATTTGCCTTAAATCTCCACTTCCCATTACGAGTTGTGTGATATACAGTAAAATAGCTAATCCTGTTGGTCTTTAGGTTCTTCATCTGTGAAATGGATAAAATAATATGTTTTGAGTAGTTACTTTGAGGATTATGTACAATATGTACACCAAGCACAGAGCATGGCACATGATGAATAGTAGTTTCTTATTATAAGCACCCAGTCAAGTTATCGCTTGACTTCCTTTGCCCTTTACTACTTCCCTTGGTACTCAAATTAATCTCATTTTACCTTTAAGTAGACTTCTGAGACATGGGAGAAGGAGCCATATCTGCCAAGGGTGGCCACGTTTACGATGTTCCACTGGGCCCTGCTTATAGTGTGGTGAAAGTGAGTCCATCACATACTCTGACAAACAACCTCATTTTGGGGCCACCATCCCAAATAGAAGTACCATTCATGGTCTCAGGGCATGAAAAGACTGCTTAAACAAGTAAAAGGAAATCACTGATCATAAAGGAAAAGACAGAAATGATGAACTAAATACTTCTGCTAATAACAAGACACCATAAAAAGAATGAAAAGACAAGCTGCCTACAACACATACTCCACATATAACCAGTGAAAGACTTATATCCAGAACATATAAAAGCTCTACAATACAAAAGAAAAATAAGCAGAAGACTTGAACGGTACTTCAACAGAGGAAATACAAATGGTCAATCAACATATGAAAAGGTTCTCAATGTCATTAACAATCAGGAACTCCAATTAAAACCACAATGATATTTTACCAAACACCTATCAGGTTGGAAAGAAAAAAAGCTAAGAAAAATAAAAAAACTCTAAAGATACCAGATGTTGGGAAGAAAGAGCCACACAAGCACTCATCCAATGCTAACAGCATTGGAAACTGGAGCCCTGCTTTTGCAAACAATTTGGCATGATCTGCTTGAAGGCGAAGCTGCACATGCCCATAATGTGCACACACCTGTGCATAAAGATAGAGCAGGGTGTGCTCGCCACCAAGCCAGACACGCCCACCTGTATGGAAAAACAGGCTTTGGTACATGCATAAAATGGAATGAAAATGAATGAAGTTACCTGCAATAAACTGGTGCATCTTTCAAGGTTTATCAGCTTAACTAAGTATCAACATGTGTATGCATGGCTGTGTGCACATCCTAGCCTCCACCACACCTACACCCAGGCCCACAGGCGTGAAGAGACTTCCACTCTGGTATCCTCCTGTATGTGCGACTGCTCACGGTCGGACTCTGCAGCATTGCTTTGGTGAACGAAAGAAGCCAAACACAAAGAACATATATATATGATGCCATTTATATAAAGTTCAAAAGCAGGAAGAACTCAGTCATATTTTTAAAGGATGCATACAAAGTGGTAATACTAGACCAAAACCCAAGGAAAAAAACCTCAGGACTGCAGTTCCCTCTAAGAGGTGCCATCAGGAAAGGATGGGCAGCAGAGATAACTTAAGGACAATGGCAATGTGTGTTTCTTGAATTGGGTGGTGGCATCATGAGTGTCCTTTATGATCAATTATTCATTACACTCTACAGTTTTGCATCCTTTCATGTGTTATATTGCACAATGATAAAGATTAAAATATAAAAGAGCAATACATAAAGGATATCTATCTCTCTGCAAAAAAAGGGCAAACCATAGTTATTATACTTATATGTATTTAAAATCGTGGGGAAAGGTGTGAAAGACCAGGTCATTAACACTGGTTACCTCACTGGGGTGACTAACTAGTAGGTAAGGGTTGGAAAAAGAGATTATTAAATTTTCTTCATACTCTGTTAAAAATAAATAAAAGAAGAAAGCAGTGGTCATATTACTATTTCCTTTGAAGATAATATAAAAAAGTCTACATATGAGGTCCAGGTCAAATGGCCTCTTAATGATCCACTCATTTTGTTAGCAGTTCTAGAAAGGGAAGTAAATTCTACTACTTTTTCTTTTTTTTTATCATTAATGAAAATTACCTTTCTCAAAACTGTTTTCATAACAGAAAAAAAAAACCCAAAAAAACCCCACCCCTAACTAAACCCAAAGCATTCAGTGTAATTATTCATTATGGATTTTATACTCTTCCTGGTTACACAAGACAATGCTGGTATAGATAGCATATTGCTGTTATTTAACAAAAACAATGGAAAATACAAAAGTCTAAATTAATAACAAAACCACTGACAAGAAATTATCAGATTTCTGGTTCGAGGACCAAGAGTTAGGACTATAAAACAAATGGGAAATTTACAAAAATGAATTCCCCTAAAATTGCAAGTAATTAAACTGTCAGCTGTAGTACCAAAAATGCAGGCTTTGGAAATAGATGGGTCTGGCTCAAATCCCAGCTTGCATATGTTGGACCAAATTACTTAATCTCTGCGAGCTTCGGGTTCTGTGTCTGAAAAAAAACCTAAATAACCTCATCTAATTTACCAGCTAGTCTGAGGGGATAAAAGTAAGGATATATAGTGACTATTGTGATACTCAAACTTTTTCTTATTTCCACTTGCAGCATCCCATATTAACAGACAGATGTCTCATTGGCAAACTTACAAAGATTTAAGAATATTCTACCCCAAATCAAAATCTTTTAGTCTCCAAATTTGAGAAAGCAGTTGATGAAAGCCTATTTAAATTATGTATTTAGATTTCATATTTGAAATTGAAGTAAACAAGGAACACCCCATTTTGCACCTGAATCATAATACTACCCACCGACCCCACAATAATAGTAATAATAGCTTTTGCCACAGACTGTTAACCTGAGTAGACAGAGAAAGAGAAAAAAGGAAAATACATTGGATATTCCAACTGTGCTGCTGGCACCCAGGGGTGCTGGGTGGGGAGGTGATGGTAGCTGATTTATCTCCCCTCCAATTTCACACAGAACAGTTCCACACAGGTTTATTTTAATATTTTACCTTTCCCTTTAGATTTCTATTTGAAAAAAATTTTTTCATAAGTTTTAAAACTATTGACCTATTAGGCGAGGGCAGTGGTAGAAAAAGGATTTCTAAGAAAAAATAAATGAAAACGTAGACATCTCTGCCCATTTACTGAGTTCCTGTACTAAGACTTAGTGTGCTACAAGGCAAATTCACTAGCTAGACAGCTAACCGAGAGGGTTAGTGGTAGCTGTTCTTTATGCTCTTGTTCATCTGATCTTCCTCCTAGTTTCTTTGATCTCTGAACCAAGTCTCTTTGTACTTTTAATCCCATTGGCTTTAATTATCCATTCTTTTTCATTATTATTAGGTAATTGCTAATACCTAACCATTTTAAACTGGATTTATTTTCTTGGAAAAAAAATGGAATACTTTCAACTTCTAATTCTTCTTTTTCTATATTACTCTTAATAGTCTTTCCCCATTTTGCTTGTAAAAACAAGACAGCAAAATCTTAGGTCAATTTCCAACTAATGAGATAAGTGAAAAAAGATGAGGAGGAAGAAGGGAAGAAGACTCATAATTTATATGGTTTTATATTATACAAAGCACTTTTACATGCATTAGTTCATTAAATTATCCTAACGGCTTTGGGAAGTAGACACTCTTTATCCTGATTGATAAACTGAGGATACAGGAATTAAACATGTTGGGATTAGTTATCATTCAACCAGCAAACATTAAGAGTCAATGTATAGACCAGATAGATTGATTCGGAGCCAGTGTTCTTCCCACTGACTCATAGCCAACTGCCCCCATCCCCCCCCGCCCCCCACTCTCCTGGAAGGCTTTGTTTTGTTTTTTAACCATCAAATCACCTTGTGTAAATGTGGCCTACACAGTCAAATAAGCCCAAGCTAATTTGATTCCATTTTGACCCAGTGGAGTAAGAGAGGGAGACCAAAGCCACTTCTGAGGTTACCACCAAAATATTTTCTTCATGACCATGAAAAAAATATTAGCACTTTATTTTGGTTCAAATTTCATCATTTATTAATCACATTTTTACTGAACACTATGTTAAATGCTATGGAGGACACTAAGAAAAATAAGATATGGTCCCTGAATAGAGGCCTATTTTTGTTCAAGAAATATTGGGAAAATAAGTTTTTAAATGGATTTCCAACCTACAGATTTTATAGGGTAGGAGGGTAAGCTCATTTTACTCATACCGCTCTCATGTGGGTATTTCCCTAGAAACTTTATCAACCCACACATCCCCCTCAAAGGCCTCTTTCTCAGCGAAGCCTCCCCTGCTTCCCCAAGCAGATGAGGCTGCCCACTCACTTCAGTAGAAATACTATGTTGTTATTACTGCTTCCCCTCTACATGGTCCTTGAGGATTGCAACTATGACTTCATCTCTGTATCCATACTAAGATGCTGTGCTAAGGAATGAATAAATTAGTAGAGAGAAAGACACAAAAAATATGTAAACGTAGATATTCTTTACGTGATTGACAGTGATCTGAATTTTTGTTTTTATTAAGTAGTGGTAATTATAATCTAAACATTTTAAATATTTTTTACCTGAAGGGTAAATCATTTTTCTAAATAACCGTTAAAACAGTAATCTTGGTAGTGGTTAATGCTTGGCCTACATAATTCAAATAGAATCTTTCAGGTGGTTTGTGGTTCTCACTCATCTTCCTTCCTGAGATCAACCAGGTGGGCGTCCCAAGACTTTTTGTATAGTTTCTTGCTTTCCCTTCCGATACTTTAATCAATGTCTTGATTTTCACTTTAACTGATTAGATAGAGTGCATTTAAAATTAGTTTTCTTATCTTAAAGATCTTTCATTGAAAGATAAATGTGATAACCAATTTAGAGATGTGCCTGTTTTAATAGACAAATCCTTCTTCTTGTTTCCCAAAATAGCTTTAGTGATTAAGGTTAAATAATTGGCATTTCCTTTCTAAGCTCCTATTTCTATGTTGTGTCTTTTTTATATATTCCATTTAGAAATTGTTTTTCTCCAACTGGATTTATTAAATATATTTTTTTGTAGCTGTCTTGATAAGTCAGTGTATTCATTTCATAGGCAATCACTTTATTTTCCCTTTTCAGTGACAAAAAGTTCAGATAAAACTAGGAAGTGTGCAATTTGGTGGCATTTAGTACATTCACAATGCTGTACAGCCACCACTGCTGTCTAGCTCCAAAAATTTTCCTTCTCACCCTAGAAAGAAACTCCCTATCTACAAATCAGTCACTCCCTGTTACCCCTTCCTCCCAGCCCCTGGTAACCACTGATCTGCTTTCTTTCTATACAACTTGCCTATTCTGGACATTTCACATAAATGGAATCATGTAATATTTGTCTTTTTTTCTTCGACTTCTTTCACTTAGAATATTGTTTTCAAAGTTTAATGCATTGGAGCATGTGTCAGTACTTTCTTTTAAGCAGTTTATTTTTGCTATACCAAAAAGAACCTCGTTTGTTTGCCACTTCATCTCTTCTTTTGAACATGTTTCTTTCTTTTACTTCTGGTTATATTTATGCATTTCACAGGGCTGATGTTTGATTTAATTATATACCTTTGAATTTTATCATTGGTGCAATGCCCCACATTCTACTGGTGTGGGTACATACATTCCTAACTTTTTTTTTTTTAATTAAACAATTGAAGATTCATGACTATCATGACTATTTAGCTGCTGACGAAAATACAGAAACTGAAACCTGGATGGCATGATATTGTTCAGGTTACCTATTTTTATGTACCTCTTTCTTATCCTAGCAAAATAAGAAAAATAAGTCTACCTAAATTAGAAAGAGATAAAACTTTTCAACCTTTCCTAATTATGTTCATTGTTCTTTTTCAAAATATATAGTATTTAATTTAACTAGATTAAATTATATAAATATATAAAGGCTTTCTTGTATCAAAATTAATGTGGTTAAAGCAAAAGCAACCAAATATATAAGGGAGGGAATAAACAGTTAAAGCCATAGAAAGTTGTCAATTCTAGTCATGACTGTGTGATTGGGATGAAGATCTCTGATTAAAATTTATTTTTCTTCTAAAATTAAAATAAAAGTCATGATCTCTATTAATCTTTGGTTAAAATCATTAATAAAAATGTAAGTTCAAAGTAACAACAAAGATACTCAGAAGTAAGGTGATTAAACAAATGATAATTAGGAGAATAGATTTCACTTTCCTAAAACTAAAGTACTGCAAAAAAAAAAGACAAGAACAAAAACATTTTGTAGAGCTTATTTTACCTTACCTTCCAAAATGTTTTACCTAAAAAACAAAACAAAAAAAACCACCCAACAACAAAAAACCCCACAATTTAGATTATTAGAACTCATTATTTTAGAGGGAGATCCTTCAATTGTGCTTATTATGCTTAATTGAAGATGCATGTCTTAAAAACTAGCCAATAGATGGCAAGTTGGCAAGTTTATCTGTGAAAAAATTGTTTAAATAGCAGGTCCAATATTTCCTTTAAGGAAAAGATGTTCAAATGGAAAAAGCGTATAATATATGAGCAAGTGTATATGAAATAACATCACAAAACAACCCATAACAGAACAAAAACAATACATGCACAGTTATTAACAACCAAGGAAAGTCTATGCTCAAGTATTAATTATCAGTAGGAGGAATACGATCTTGAAAATAGCTGCTTACTTAAACTTTTCCTTCTATTTACTGTTTTACTATTGTTTATGTACCTTTGAACAACTGTTAAATGTAGACAAAAACTCCATTCTTAAAGGACAAAAAAGATTTAATTTTGACTTCAAATGCTAATGGTAGGAAATATCTGGTAAAAAGAAGAAAATAAAATCCACAGGGGAAGAATAAAAATGACAAAAAGATAAAAAGAAAAAAAATTCACAGGGAAGCTACAAATACTACTTCTAAATTTAATTAGGGTTTGAAATAAGAGTGGTGCTCATTTAGGAGGTGCTTACTTTTGTGTCTTTGAGCATCCTTGGTCTCAAGATGTAACGCATTCTCTTTAAGTGACAGTTTACTCTCCTTCCAGAAACAATTTTATTACTCAAAAATCATGAAAGAATTCTTCAGAATATCCCTTAAAGCAGGGCTTCTAACCACAACAATTAAAAAAGAGATTCTGGACCTCAAACCCCAAGGGAAGTGGGTGGCTCTCTAAAAGGGTGGCCTTTTTGAAGAGGGAAAATCAAAGGACGGAAATTATTACTGAAGTTTATTACCAAGGACAGGTCCGACCAACACATTTCCTGACCAAGGGTCACCTGCAGGGATGCTCCCCCAAGTAACACAGCCCACTAGATTCATATTTAGACAGCCCTTCTGAATCACTCCCTTTGGCACCGTGGGGCTCTTGGCAGGACAGTGGCAGGGTCCATGAGTGAGCCTGAAAGTGCCAGTGCTGAATGCTGGACTCACACCCTTCGTTAGAGCATTGGCCAGCTGTATGATCCTACGACAAGTCACCAGACTTCTCCTTGTTTCAGGCCTCTCATCTATAAGAGGAGGATGATAACAAGAACTCTTCCCTCCTCAGACCTCTGTGAGGATTCAATGGCATAAGTAAACTAAAGTGTAAAAGAAGTAAAACTTGACACGAATGAACAGCAAACACCCTGCTCCCACCACCTTTCACAGCATGCGTTCACAACACAGCCTCACGAGCTGCAGGCTGTCAACTGTACTGGGTTATGGGTCCTGGCACCAACGCATTCTCTACTCTTCCAGCTAAAACTGAGCTCCAATAATTTCTGCATATGCAGTACAAGGATACACATTCAAATCCTGTTGAGGAAATTCTAAGATGGAGTCAAGAAAACACCTCATGTCCATTCCACAAATATTTATTATGTGTCTGCTATATGCCAGGTATTCTGTCACATGCAGGAAATTCAATGCTGAACAGCTGCCCTCAAAGGGCCTACCAAGTTCAAATAACTTTGAAAGATGGGCTGCAACAGTCATTTAATCAATACTCATTGTCTACACGCCAGGGAAATAGCAGGAGGTACAACAGTGAGTAAGACATGGTCCCTGTGTAAATAACTCAGTGTAACTCAAAGTGGGGCCAGTGGCCCACAGAGCAGTTCTACGGTGCGTTGCAAGAATTTTAGTACTGGTATTGGTGTTTGCATATTATTTACTAAAGATTGGCACATTAAGAAGATGCATGGATGAACCTTGAAGACATCATGTTGAATAAAATGAGCCAGACACAAAAGGACAGATACTGGATGATTCCACTTACATGAAGTACCTAGACGAGGCAATTCATAGGGACAGAAAGTAAATAAAAGGCTACCAGAGTGCAGGTGGGGAAGGGGAGTTATTGCTTGATGAATACAGAATTTGGGGTGATAGAAAAGTTTTGGTAATGGAGAGTAGTGATGGTAGCATAACATTGTAAATGTAATTAACGTCACTGAATTGTACACATGAAAGTGGTTCGAGTGGGAAATTTTGTGTATATATGTTACCACAATAAAAAAAAAACAGGCACATTCATGTACCCCTAGAATGCCACTCTCACGTACATGAATGCTTCTCAGTTGGACACAAAGGTACGTGGGAATGACTCCTTGCTCCAGCACGCCCTGCATGTGACGCCTGCATGAGCGCCACATGGCTGAGTAAGAAGTGGTGAGCGCACTGCCCTGCCGGACCAGGCAGAGCCTGCATGAAGGAGCAGCAGAAGGATGAGAAGCAAAGGAGAGTGGTTTTTGGCTGCTGTTGTTTGTTTTTTTGAAAGGCCAAGGAGAAAAGCAAAGGATTCTCAGTCCAGAGAGCAGCTTGCCCAGAGGTCTGTGGCAGGGACTGACAAAGCCACAGGGCAGCGGCTGGGGAGTGGGGTTAGGACTTTATCAAGGCTTGACACGTACTGGGGCTAGGGAGCTTCTGACCATGTTGATGAAGCCTGGCTTCTGGTATAAAATAAATGTTCCATCCAACTAATTTATTAGAACTTAATGTGTCCCCGTGGAAACAGAAGCCGACATTTAAACAAAAACTCCCATTAGAAATTAAATAATGATCAAGGGGATGATATCAAGGCAGATGTTTTTTTTTGGTGGTAGAAAGGGGAGAAAGGCAAACAAAACAAAAGGGTGGGGTCCTGAGGACGTGGCTGGTGGAAGCTGCAGGAGTCAGGCTGGTGCTGACCACGGCTGGATTGGCTCGTACCCCTGATATGAGACATCAGTGTCGCCATGGAGAGCATGCCCCTACTGCCACCAGGACCCTGGGGACGAGGCTGGCATGCCCCGCCTCGGGGAGAGTCTCTCCCTAAATGCATCTGTCTAGCTTTCCTTTCCTTGCTAAGGCCCCTCCTTACCTCCAGAGACAAACCCAGCCCCGCCCATCATCTGCTTTAAAGCAGCACACAATGAGGTCCCAGCCCACCCCGCCACATCCCATCTTCTTTAACTCTACACCTCTCACCCTAGTAAAGGTCTACTTGTTTGTTTGTTTGTTTAAAGTAATTGCTCTTGCCATACCTGCCTTCCCTTATTCCAGGCCTGACCCCAGGCCTTTCCTGTCCTCTGCAGGCTTTCTAAATTTGAACACATCCCCTCAGACCCCTCCCCAGAGGAGCTGGTGCTTCCAGCCTACTGCTATGCTTGCAGTTTCTGATATTTGGCAATTGCCAGTTAGTGCCTAGACTTAGTAGTCATCTTTTCATGTCTCCGTCCTGGCTTCTGTGCTGGTCCGCACGCTTGCAGAGTTTCTGGGGCCATGTGTCTACTCACTGCTACAGCCCTGTGGACAGCACCCTGTAGGAACTAGAAGTTCTCCTTCCCTCCTAGATTCAACAGACTTTTCCACACTTGCAAGTCCCGCCCACCCACTCTCCCTCCCTCTCAAGTGCATTATATGCATATCAGGAGGGATAATCTTACTTCATTTTAATTTTTATCTCTTCTCCTTTCTTCTCCCAGAAACTCATAGCTGCCCTACTTTTCTCTTGGAGCAATGTAAAATCCCTAATAATAGGATTTAATAAAGCTTTATCTAACTGATTTTATACCTTAGCATTTTCTCTAAGGGATAAATCCCAACAATCTAGCACAGTGCCACAGCGAATGGCCAGAGGCATAGCACAGAAGTCCTAAAAATATGTATTAAAAAAAATGAGTGAATTATCTTTTCTATTTAATAAACCTTTTTACTTCCTTCTTTGCATATATCTCTGTTAATGCTACTTTTATGCCTTCATAGGTAATACCCTAAAAATTTGAATAGACTTTTCTATCTGCCAAATCAAGATGTTTAAAGCATTCATTATTACTTCTATGACCCCTTCTCAGACCAGCCAGCCAAGGTGTAGTCACTTAAATCATCAACTGCTCCAACACCGCCTATCTTGTTTTCTGTCAGATGCTGCAACTTTTGGTGGAAGAACTTGTCACTTACTTCCTTTGTAATTCTCAGCCTTCAGGTAGAGCCCTTTGTATACAGTGATTACTAACTAAATGCCCTTCAATAAAACCCTCTTCAGTACATTACTATAAAAGTGCCCTTCAAGAGGTCTAAATACAATAGCACTTATTAACTAATAATGTATTTTAGACAAAGAGAGGAAGTGATTTTTGTTTTAATAAGTTGGGAGCTAAATACCACTAGTTTTCTGAACAAAGAAAGGCATCTGCTGATGTTCAAAAAAATTGCTAGCTATATTTTTCACACCTATTACTGGTAAATATATTTGAGGAAATCTTTTTTTCACTCTTGCCCTATCATATACAAATAAAAGAATATAATGATCAGCAATAAAAAAAGTGAAGTATGTACACAGAATTAGGATGCCAAAGCAACGTGGCTTCTTAGCCCGTTTGGCCCCCTGAAGGACTCTGCCGGCTGTATGGAGAACAAAGGTCGTGTCGTGCCTTCCTGCCTTCCCAGGAGCCATGCCAGGGATGGGCTGCGCTCCCTGCTAAAGGACATGCCTCACCGTGTGGCTTCGAAAATTGTATGGAGTTTTTCTTTAAAGCCAGGCTATTTTTCTGATTCTTTTTCTTGCTTTGACCAGACAGTATAGATATTCATATCTAAAAATATGTCTGTACCATCAAATGTAAAAACAAAAGCCATCATGCCCTTTTCTTTGAAAGTCTCCCTTTTAAAATGATGCAGACCAACTGTACAGAGACCTCATATTGTGGTTTGACATGATGTGTCTGACTGGACAACTCTGAAAGCACCAATATACTTCAAAGCAGTAAACAGTTGTTAGGTAGGAATAATATTTTGCCACTTTAAACATATAAACAAGAAATCTGGTAAACCAGATTCTGAAGGCTCCATGACTTGTCCCAAAACATACAACTATCTTCCAACTGGCAAAAAAAGTTATTTTCTCTTTTAGAATTTTGTATTAGGAACTATGTAATTAATCATATTAGCATGAAGCCTGGGAAGAAAAATAACTTCCTAGAAGTGTATTTTGTTAAAGTTTATGAAAGTTGCTACGAAACAGAATAATATGAACAACAGGAAAAGACCATTTTGTATTTATTGGACCACCACGGGATGACTGACAATAGATGATATCACTAATAGGCAATTATAACATCCAGCATTCCAAAACTATTTAATAATTTGTTTTGAGGAAGTACAACTTTCAAAACAACAAAAAGACAATCTAAATGTTTATATGGATGGTTACAGGCTGAAATAAAGTTAAATATGTAAAATAAAGAAATTAGTTCCAACCTGAAAAAAGCATCAAATATTTAGTCACCAATTTAAAAATAGAATGGGTTCCAAACATTTATTTGTCAATTAATTATCTGGAACACTCAGTGCATTTTCCAACTGAAAAAAATATATGCCATGGAAATGCTGTGGACAGTAGTTAGGATTTCAGACTAACCCACAAAAACTAGGTTAACTATTAGGCACATTTATGGCTATGTAGCACAATGGTGAAGAGCATCAACTTTATGGCATCAAGGATACCTGGATCCCCGTCTTGCTCTGCCCTTTGCCAGCAGCATTTCCACAATGCGGTACATACTTGTCTGCAGCAAGAAGTGGGCCTCCTGCAGCAGGTCTCACTCCCAGCCATAAGCGGGCTAGGAAATGCTGTTCTTCTGTGATCAGGGAAAAGTCCGCCCCTGTTCTTGGCAGGGTGGGTCATGCATGTGGATGGAGTCTTAGTCAAGGCGTGCTGTCCCAAAAACAACCCTAATGGAATTAATACTAACTTATATAAACTCAGTTATATACATTTTATTATAACTATACTTAGCTTTCTCAGGTGCATGTGGCTCTGGGACTGTTTACAATGTAGTTCCAATAAGGATGACAATAAGGTTCAATCTTAATAAGTAAGATTCAAGCAACCCAATTAAACTTTGATCATGTCTATATATGCTTTCCAAATATCTGGGGGAAATTTCCCCTCACCCCCAAATCTATACTATAATTTTATTATAAAGCAGGCACATTTTATAGATAAAAGGAAGCATTTGTTACTAGGCACATCAACATGGATCAGTAAAATGCTCTTCTCTCTATCCAGGGCTTTACAGGGGATCTATCTAAGAAGCACATGTCTTCCAGGAAAGCATACTTTGGGGAGCACTTGTCACTCACCCTCCAGTGTCGTCATCTATAAGAGAAGCAGGATACAGAGAGCTGAGGCCCTCAGGAAAGCTGATTGCTGAGTTTAGTCAGGAGAAATTCTCATTAAATGTTTAAGATTTAGAAGGACCACAGCTAGAATGTCATCATGCAAACCACCAGCAGATGCAATCCAGAACTGTTTCAAAATCCTGCCATCACATATTCATGATGGCATTTTTTTCTCACAGCACTATTATAAGATCAGATGTTAATATAAACAAAATATCTACAAGAAGAATTAAGACAAAACACTATTTAAAGAGAGGTTAGATTAATATCCAGACCACTGTTTACACGAGCTCTCTATATAACTTGACAGTTCCATTAAAAATGTTTCTTCTTGGGAAGCAGATTTGGCTCACCTGATAGAGTGTCTGCCTACCACATGGGAAGTCCAGGGTTCAAACCCAGGGCCACCTGACCTGTGTGGTGAGCTGGCCCATGTGCAGTGCTGATGTGCGCAAGGAGTGCCCTGCCACACAGGGCTGTCCCCCACGTAGGGCAGCCACACGTGCAAGGAGTGCGCTCTGTATGGAGCGCTGTCCCGTGTGAAAAAAGTGCAGCCTGCCCAGGAAAGGCGCTGCACACACGGAGAGCTGACGCAGCATGATGACGCAACAAAAAGAGACAGATTCCCGGTGCTGCTGAAAAGAATACAAGCGGACCAGAAGAACACGGTGAATGAACACAGACAGCAGAGAACGCGGACGGGGGGGCAGGGGGGAAGGGGAGAGAAATAAATGGAAAAAAAAATCTGAAAAAAAAAAAAAGTTTCTTCTTTTCCATAATTCATAAATTAGTATGATTGTTGAAGATGTTAACAGACACAGTTTGGGCCAGATCTATGCACAGTTCGACTTCTGCCTAATCAAAACACATTTTAGGATATGGTGCTATGAAACTTGACAGAGAACAAAGCTTACTTACTACACAAAGCAAAAAGACATTAAAATTCCCCAGAGATATTTTATGGGCTCCACTCCATCCCTGGCCTTGTTTTACAGTCAAACTCTGTGATCCTGGTTTATTTGCCTTAAAAATAAAATGAGATATAAAGGATTAATTAAAAGAGCTAACCATTGCAGCGAATCGGATGCTGCTATTGGAGTGTATCCTCACCTTCCCCTGGTGGCCTTCTGGAGGATCTTCACTCCTGCCAGTCTGCAGGGCTTCCCTTCCAACTGTCTGTCCTTCACGATGGTGCCCTCCAGGTGCACTTCGCCAAAGAGCCCACAGGCATCTTGCACAAGAAGGCAGAAGCTGTTAAAAAAGAAATCCACATTTGCTTTTTCAGTATACTATTTGTGATCCACTGTAGTGATCATGACTTCCCTTCTCCTTCACTAGAAATCCACTGCTGGCATCTCTCTAGATGGATTGGGGTAAATGAAGCTGGATTCAGCATTGGTATTTTGGATTTGTATATGCAGGTGTTTCGATCACTAGCCACAAAATATAGAAGGAAATAAAATGCTATATTGGCATAAAACTAAACCCTAAGTCAAATTTGGTTTAAAAGCATGAAGAAAATCATCCTCTCAAATCAAATACATTAAGTTGCCCAGAAACAGTGTCCTCATTCCCTATTTAGCCTGTTTCCCATGAAAGGAAATGCTTATATTCTGTATTGATTTTCAATACTGAGAAAAGCTTCTGTGAAACATCAGGATGAGAACAACAAGTAGAAGGCACATCTTTACAGACATGGTACACAGCAGACTAAAAACCAGATCCCACCAGGCAGGAACAAAGACGTGCTGAGGAGCCAGTGACATTACGGGATTTCCCTAACTTTTAAGTTCAGAGAACAGTATCCATGAAAGCCTATTTAGGATAGAATTTCTAATCCTCTCACTTCATAATTCAGGTAAATAAGGTCTTATTTATAACTGTTACATTCTTAGAAAATATTTCGTGGAGTCTGAAGAAAAGGTATTCAGTAAATAACACCACCAAATTGATTATGGAGCAAAAACTATTTTAAAGATGAGAATATAAAGGAAGGTGTAAGTTGGAAAAGAACAGAAGATGCTTCCTGGGGTATACTTCAATGTGTACTGTTTTCTATTTCAACTCTTCTTTGTTTATCCCACCCTTAAGAAGCAGCGGTCCTAAAGTTTTTGTCTTGAGCCCTGCTCCCCTTCTTCTTTGTTCTTTCTTAGTGTTCTCAGCTACTACATGGTGTCATTGCTGTACAGATGAAACCTTTTCCCCAGCTCTCCAGACGTGGCTGCCAGGAGCCATCATTTTGCTCCCTGCATTCATGACTGGACTTGAGTTTCTCATGCCCACTTCCTTGGACCACCGCGAGGTGTCTCTACCTTGGTACCTTGACGTTAGGGTCCAGGTCATTCCTTGGGGTGGGGGTGGGCACAGCCTGTCCTGTGTTTGCAGGATGCTTAGTAGCATCCCTGGCCTCTATCCATTAGATGCCAGTAGCTCACCTTGGCCCTGTCTCCAAGTTGTGACAACCAAAAATGTCCCCAGACACTGCCAAAAGTTCACCCCAGCTGAGAACCACTGAATTATAAGAATCCTCTCCCACTTTTAATATTTCCATCCTACAGCTCAATTACAAAGTAAACTTCCATAAAACACATACACACACTGATCATATCTGTGACAGCTTGAAGCTTTTTGTGGACCTCAGAAAAGATCATGTTCTTAAAGCTAATCCTTTCCTGTGGGTGTGGGACTCTCTTGATTGGATCCCTTCAGTCGAGGGACTTTGGGTTTGCAGATGTAGGGTGGGTCTCGGTCCTCTTGCTGGAGTCCTTAATAAACGGGGAATGAAAGCAGCAGACACACAGAAAAAAGTAGCAGAGACAGAGAAACCCTGAGAGGCTGAGAGAAGGGTCCCAGAGGCAGAGGCTGGAATTAGAGGAGCACAGAGGCATGGAAAAGAAGCCTCCAAGAAGCTGGGAGCCCTGGAAGAGGGAGAGACAAGCCATCTTCATGACTGCCCACGGCTGAGCTCAGGGCGGGGCGTCGCTTGATGCCTTGATTTGGACATTTTCATAGCCTCAAAATTTAGACCTATTAAATTCCCATTCTAAAGGCCAACCCATTTCTGGTATATTGCTAACAGCAGCCTTCAGCAAACTAAAACAATATCTCACATATTCATGAATGTCCCCATTACCTATGTCAGTCATCTAAACTTTTGTTTTACTAAAATTCACAGTACACTACAGTACAACATTGTACACATGTACGTGAATGTGTATATACATATATAGACTGGAAGAGCTGTGTGTGATGTGCTCTGATATTTTATTTTTCTCTTCTAACCTAATTCAATTAAAATAAAATTCTGGTTGAAATACATTAAGTTGATTTCAAGTTCAATTTACGGGTCATGCCCACAATTTGAAAAAAACACTGCTTTACATAGGAGACTAGATGAACCTGGCAATCCAGACAATGCAACCCAACCCACCTTTCCAGGGTTACCACATCTCTACCTCCTGCACCCTTCACATGCCCAGTCTATGGCCATCCTCAGGCCTGAGCAGCCATTGATACCGCTTGGCTGCCAGATGATACTTTCTCTGGCTTCCTCTCCAGCCTTCCTGACCATGCCTCCTCAGTCACCTTGCTAATTCCCCACTTCCTGATCTCTCACTTTGGCATGCCCTCTTCTTGATTCACACTCACTCCAGAATGATTATGTAGAGCCTAACAGTTTTATAGGTTCTCAAATTTATAACTCTAGCCTGAATCTTTACCCTGAACTGCAGACTTGATTATCCTATTCGGATGTCTAATTGGTATCTGAAACTGACATAAAGAATTGATAACCCCACTTTCCAACAAGGTCCCCTGCTAGGGCCTTCTCCACCTTGGTCGATGCAGCTCATGCTTCTAACTGTTGAGGTCCCAAACCAGGAATCATCATTTCCTCACCCTTGCTCTAATAGCTCACATCCCACCTGCAGCCCATCAGCAAGTCCAACTGTGTGGCCTCCACGATATCCGGAATTGATCTGCCCCTCACCCCACTCCAGTTCAAAGCTGCCCTTGTCTCTCCTGGATCGCTGCAGCCCCGTCCCACCTGGCGTCTCTGCTTTCAGTTACCCTCACTCTGTCTTCAACATTATAGCTGGTTTCATCCTTCTAATTCCTACAACAGCTCTGCTCAAACCCCTGGACTCCACTGCCTTGCTCAGTACAGAAACCAAAGGCCTTACAAAGCCCCCGTATGTTGCTGCCTGTTCCTCCCAGATCCATCTACTGTTTCCACTTTCCCTGATTTGATGCTAGACACACCTAGTCTGTTTGTGGCTCTTTGAACAGACCCAGCAGGCTTCTGCCCAGCTTTCCATTGGCTATTTTCTCTTCCTAGAACATTCTTCCCCTGCCATTCTCAAGACTTTTCCCCTTGCTTCCTTTAGGTCTATTCACCTTAAAATAAATAGCATGCCTGCACCTCCAGATTTCCCATTCCCTATACCCTGCTTACTTTTCCCCCCCCACAGCACTCATCATGTCTGCCATACAGTATATTTATTATTTTGATTGTCTTCCCTAACAGTGTTAAGCTCCTATTTTGTTCACTGCTTTTAACCTAATAAATTTCCACTATGAAGGTCAGCCCATTTCTGGTACAACATAGGTACTGGAAGTGAGTGAATAAATGAGCTGCTGTTTCACAAACATGTACCCATAAGTGCCTCTAAGCATTTGACCTATCTCTTCTCTGCCTGAAATAACTGCTCATATCTGCCAACTGGAAATGAACCTGCCTGCCATGGTCTAAGTCAAATCCCACCCTTTCTACGACATCCTTTTTGAGCCCTATGAATCCCTTCTTTGAATTCTCATAGCTTATTTATATCTTTTTTGTTAAAACAATGTTCATTTCTGCTTGTATTATAATTTAAAAACTAAATCTACCAAAAATTATTTTTGAACATAAAGGCCAGAAGTAGGCATATTCATTACCTTCTTTTACCAGATTATAACTTTAGGGTAGATATATTGTCTATAACACCTTTTCATTCTGCATAGTCTATATACCACAGTGATTTGAACCTAGTAAATAATAACAAATGACAGTGATTGTTCTAAGAGCCTATACAGTGGCAGTTACTCTACAAGGCACACATTAATTAAATCTTTACAATAATTCTGCAAAGTACAGTAGTATTTTGACCTCCACTTATAGATAAAGTGAATTAAGTTCAGAGATGACTTTGTAAATGGGCACTCAGCTTCCATCATTTTAATTATTCAGGTTACTCAAATTTCCCTCTTCATCCCCAACACAACTGTTTCCAGGGGGTTTATTCCCCTTTTTTTAAAAAAGGGGAAACCTGTAAATAAGTTTCAGAAGCAGTATACCTCTTTTTTCTACTCATTAAGGCATCAAATTGTGAGATATGATTGTATACTGTAGCTACATATAATTAGCTTAAATTTTAAAAATTAATTTAATGTTACCTGGCATAATGTCTGGTCAATATAAACACTTGTTAGGACATGAGACGCAATATAGGCTCAAAATGAGTTTCCATCATTAAAAACAGAACAAAAAAACTTATTCAGAAGTCTTCTCCAGTTTTGCTGTACTTGGAGCTCTGTCACACGATGACCATTTCTACTGGTTCTACCTAACAGATGCATGGCTGCCAGTAAGACTCCTGACCAATAAGAACTCCTGATCAGAAGTATAAAAGGTCTTCAGAAGTCTTTAGTGAGAAATTTGGGTAAGAAGTGGAATAATTTTAGGAAGGGTAATATACACATAGACTCTGATTCCTTGAAATGATTAAAAGTTATAAGTACTTGCATCCTCCTGGATTTCATGAATATAAGCACATTTTTCTGTGATTTGATTAGTTTCTTATTCTATATAAATTATGAAGCATTAAAATGGGAATTTTGTGTTTTATACACACATATGCTACCACAAAATATATATATACATGTATGATTCCCCTGCTTTCTTCCTGGCCCTCTCTATGACTAGCCCTGGGTGTTCCAGGCCATCCTTGTATACCTATGGTCATACCTGGAGGAAAGGGGGAGGAGATGATGGAAAGGGGCTAGGCCAGCCTCTCGGCAATCCCTCCTGCGAACTTCTCATCTACAGGCGTCTGCTTCCATCCCCAAGGAAGCAAGCTCTGCTCAGGCCCTGCCAATTACCTCAGTGCACCCTCCTTCGTTGCAAATGAAGGGGCTGGATTAAGATGATGAGCAACATTCCTGCCAGGGAGTTAATTAACAAATTATTTTTTTCTGAGAACATAATGGAAACAGTACAGCTAAGGAACTTATAGAACGTTTTACCCAAATGTTATTTTCATTCAGGAAATGCCTCATTATCTTTCTCAGAATATTTAACTGTAATTTTCTACCTATCACTGATTATTTTAAATGCTCTAAACAAATTCATTAATGTTTGCTGTACATCTTAGTAAAAATGGAAAAATTTTTTCCAATTTTCATTTTCATTTTTTCCCATAAAGGAGTATAAATATTTAAATAAAGAGAAGCAAAATGTAAAACACAATGAAATAGAAGTGCAAAATACTCTAATACTGTTGTACAACTGAGCAATGATAAATCTGCATTGTTTTTCTCAGTTTTTGCATTTTTGCTGATTTGAACATATATCACCAAGATATTATTCAGATGCTAGAATTAGTACAGCTGAATTTAGAGGGTTTTGATTTGATTTTGGAAGGAATGTTACTGTTCTGACTTAATTAGGCACTCCTGACCATCTTCACTGTTTTCCCTGGGTTTGTCGAGCTGTTGCTCTAGAAAACATACATATATATATATGTATATATAATATATATATTTATTTAAAGATTTATTTTTTTAAATTTATTTCTCCCTGCCCCCTAAGCCCTTCATTTTATGCACTCGCTAGGTCTGTTCATCTTCCTTTTAGGAGGTACTGAAAACGGAACCTGGGACCTCCACGTGGGAGGGATGCGCCTAATTGCTTGAGCCACCTCTGTTCCCTGCTGTGTTGTGTTTCTCATTATGTTTTCCTTCTATGTCTCTTGTTGTGTCATCTTGTTGTGTCAGCTTGTTGCGCCAGCCTGTCGTGTCAGCTCATCACGTCAGCTCTCTGTCTTGCTTGTCTTCTTTAGGAGGTACCAGGAACCGAACCTGGGACCTCCCATGTGGTAGGTGGGAGCTCAACTTGCTAGAGTCACATCTGCTTCCCCATTTATTTTTAAAGACAATTTAATTAAAGTATATTTTATAGGTTGTAAAATCTATCAATTTCAAGGGTCCATTTCAATGATTTTTAGTAACTTTACTGATTGGTGCAGCCATCACCATAAATCAGTTTTACAACATTTTCTTTTCCCCAATAAGACCCCTCATTCCCATTTACAGTTAATCCCTATTCCCATGCCTGGCCAAGGAAACCACTAGTCTACTTTCTGTCTCTATAAATTTGCCTTCTCTGGACATTTCCAGACATTGTGTCATGTGTTTGCCTTCTTTCACCCAGCATGTTTCTGAGGTTGATCTGTAATATATAATAGAAATGTCAGTATTTCATTCCTTTCTATAGATGCACAGTATTCTGTTATATGGATATACAGTTTGTCTATCCATTTACCAGTTGATGGACATGTAGGCTGTTTCCACTTCTTGGCTATCACAGGCAATACTGCTATGAACATTTCTATGTAAATCTTCATGTGGACACATGCTTTCGATTCTCTTGGATATGCACCTAGGAGTAGTGAATTGTTGGTTCATGTGGTAACTTCATGTTTACCATTGTGGGGAACTGTTTTCCAAAGTGGAAGCAACGTGTGAGGGTTCCAATTTCTCTACATCCTCTCCCGTATTTGCTATCGTCTTTGATTACAGCACTGTCGTGGGTATGAAGCCATATCTCATGGTGGTTTTGATTTGCATTTCCCTAATGACTACTGATGTTAAACTTCTTTCAATATGATTACTAGCTATTCACACATCTTCTTTGGTGAAATGTCTATTTGTAGCTTTTCCCATTTTTGATAAGGATTTTTTTTTCTTATTACTGAATTGTAAGAGTTCTTTGCATATTCTGAATATGTACTTTGTTGAATATGTGTTTTTACAAATATTTTCCCCCAGTTTGTGGCTTATTTTTTCATTATCTTAATAATATGTTTTGTGGTACAGAAGTTTTGAAACTTGGCAATGTCCAACATATTTTTAAAGAGTTCCAGATATTCATTTCTACTGTCTTAAAAGCTGTATCATGAAGATCAACTTGTAATCTTTATTATAGTCTCATAATCTATTCAGTTATTCCATACCTTTCCTTTTAACAAGTTTTGAAACTTGGCAATGTCCAACATATTTTTAAAGAGTTCCAGATATTCATTTCCACTGTCTTAAAAGCTGTATCATGAAGATCAACTTGTAATCTTTATTTTAGTCTCATAATCTATTCAGTTATTCCATACCTTTCCTTTTAACAAAGAATTATGTAATACAGCATTCTGTAATAGCAATTTTGCATTAACTTTTTAGCTTTAAAATTATATGAATACAGTTTAAGAATGAAACAGTTCCAAAGTTACAAAAAACTGTAGTCTTCCCTTCCTTTCCCCCATATATCCTTTCAGAGGCAAGTGCTTTCATTCTTTTAGCTTTTTTTTTTTTTTTGGTATTTATAGTTCCATGTCTCTAAATAGCATGCTTATATTGATACTTTTTGATATTTCAGTTTTTCTCATAATGTATTGATATTCTAGTAAAGGAAGATAAGGACTTAGCTCTTTCCTTCCCCTAACCCTGCCATACATATTTTTAATCCCATTTTTCCCAAGAAAAATTATATTGTTATTTGGTTAGAATGCTAAATATAAGAAGCATCAACATTTAGTACTTAACATTAATTTGACAGTATACATACGACCTAAAACTGAGCTATAGAGTAAGCTACATACTTCTGCATTCAACAATGTGGTGTCCCAAATACTCTCAATGGCCCTCCTGCTCAAAACAAGCAAACAAAAAATATCTACATCAAGTTTATCATGGGTTTTTACCAGGCTACTGGATTTGAATGAAGGAAAAAAAAAATAGTGTCAAAAATCAAACAACCAAAATAAAGAAAGAAAGAAAAAAGAAAAAAGAAAAAAAATCAAACAAACAAAAAAGAGTAATGAACAAAGGGAAAGCTAAATCTGAAGAAATGAACCAAAAGCATTACCTTGGCAAAAGTTGTAAAACTCTAAACTCCCTTATAAGGGTCCACAGAGCCCTTTCAGGAGAAACAAAGGCAAATATTGTTTGAAAGAAAGCA
This sequence comes from Dasypus novemcinctus, assembly GCF_030445035.2. Classification (NCBI taxonomy): domain Eukaryota; kingdom Metazoa; phylum Chordata; class Mammalia; order Cingulata; family Dasypodidae; genus Dasypus; species Dasypus novemcinctus. The sequence continues at coordinate 9,645,150 of NC_080686.1, read as the reverse complement.
CTTTTAACTATATCACTAGTTTGCCACAGAGTAAGATTAAACAACTATGTGCTCAAATAAAGATCACCAAACACAAAGAAGGAAACCATTATGTGGGAAGGGTCAGAAGAAATAACAATAGACTTGCTTTAGACTGGAAATTAACAGATATGAAATACAAAATAACTTTTTAAAAAAAGTGGAATGATATGATTTAAATAGGAGACAAGAAGCTATCAAAAATTACTGGGCAGATATAAAGAGTCAAATAGAATCTTCATAAAGGAAAGGGATGCATAATTGAAATAAGGTTCATTGGTTTTATAAATGATTATATACACCTAAAAAAACGATGTGAAGTGATTTATATATCTCAAGGAATTGCCCAGAGTGCAGCTTGAAAGTTGACAGAAAATACGAGAGGGGTAAAGAAATAGAGAAGAACAGAGTGCAGAGTGAGAAGGACTAAAATATGTCTAATAGGAATCCCAGAAGAACAAAATAGAGGAAGAAGAAGCAAAAAATTGTAGAGCTAACACCTGCAAAATTGTCACAACTAATGAAATACATAAATCTAAAGATACAGGGAGCAAAACAAATACCAAGAAGGACAACTAAAAGGAAAACTTTCATAATTTACACACTGTAATGAAACTATAGAACATCAAAGACAATGAAACTATTATAAAAGCAAGCAGAGAGAAAAGACCTGCAAAGGAATATAAATTAGATTTATATTAGCCTTTTCAAGAACAATAAATGAAGCCAGAAGCCAGTAGAATACTTTTCAAATTTTGGAGGAAAACTTAGAACTGTGTACCAGCAAAACTATCTTTCAATAATTATGATAAAATAAACACATTTTTAGATAAGGAAAAACTAAGAGCATTTTCCATGTAGAAAGCCAGAAGTATTTATTAGTTACTAAAGCAATTTCTGAATTATATATTTTAGGAAGAAGGAAAATGATTTCAGAAAAAAGTTCTGAGATAAAGGAAGGACTAGTGATAAAAAATATAAACAAACCAAAACAAACCTGATGGGATAAAATAACACCATCACCTATAATAAAACTAATGTGTGAGGACCTGAAATATTAGGAATGGGTAGCAAGTAACTCAAATGCGGGTGACTGGAGTTCAAATATTCCATGGTCCCCATATGACTCAGAGGAAGACTAAGGCATTAAGTAGAACATGTATGGTAAAATTTCAAGGATAATCACCAAAAGCACAGAAATAGGCTATATAACTTCCAACTCACTAGAGGGAAAAAACAGAATGAGAAAAATAGGCATATAAAAACAAGAAAACAAACAAACAAACAAGGAAAAGCATAAAAGAGCAGAAGATTGTAGGGTAATAAGTGAGGTGGTATTAAAAGAAAAACTCCAGCACAGTGGATGTAGGTCAGTTCAATCCCCAGTACCTCCTAAAAAACCAACCAACCAATCAAGCAAACAAACCAAACAAGACAAAAAACCTACAAGAAACTCCAAGTATGTTAGAAATATCTATTTATAGGACATGTATAAGATGTACAAAATATATTTAAATTTTTTATTTAAATATAAAATATACTTAAAAATGACACACCTGTCAGTTAAAAGACAGTTTGTATTGTCTGAAGAAAGAAAGAGAGGGAGGGGGCAGGAGGGAGGGAGCAAGAAAGGAAGGATGGAAGAAAAAAGAAAGAAAAAGAAAAGCAAGCAAGCAAGGAAAGAAGGGAGAGAAAGAAAACCAATGTTGAAAGAGATGCCAGCAAGATGGTAGAGTGAGAAGCTACAGAGTTCTGAACTCCCAAAGAAACACTGGGGGAAAAAAAAAAAAGCAGAAACTGGCTCTCTCCAAGCTCTGGAAAATAGTTGAAGAACTGCACCAAATGGGTGAGTGCTGAATGAAGAAAAAGGGAACTTAAAAACAGCAGAAAACAGTGTGGTGCATTTACTGGACTTTCTCTCACCTCCTTCCCTGCACAATGCAATGCCAGCCCATGTTCCCAGTATGGATCTCTGAACCCTGGTTATGGAGGGAGCAGAGTAAACAGTGTGTGCATATTAGTGCATGCATATCTGTATCAATCCGTCAGGTGGGAAGCTTGCTCTGGACACTGAAGGAGTTATCAGGATTGTTATAACACCATAAGAGGGGAGTGGATGATGTGGCTCAAGCAGTTGGCACCTGCCTCGCATATAGGAGGTCCTGGGTTCATCTTCCTAAAGAAGATGAGCAGACAACAAGCAGAGACAATGAGTGGACACAACAAGCACACACTGCAAGCATACAGATGAGGAAGCTAACTCAGGGGAAAAAAACACCATAAGAAAGCAATCAAACCACAGCTGCCTAGGGCAAAGGATTGCTATCTGAAACACACAATTTAGTGCCCAAGACTTGGAGGAAAGGGTGTGAATTTTCTTGGAGAAGTGGGGCATTTGAAGTATCCATTTACATGGGAGAATTGATGAGGATATATGTGTAGGCCCAGACAAAATGTATGTTCAGAAAAGACCTCAGAGGAGCCTATGCTTTTGCCTTGGGCTGTTCTTTAGACTCACTGTAAGGATGTCTAAATGCTGAAAGAGAGCAATGGCACAGAGTCAAACTGAAAACTAGGAAAAATCTCTCTTTCCCTTTCCCCCTTCCTTCCTCTGTTCCTCCCTTCCTTACTTCTTCCATTTGTTTTTTGTTTTTTTTGTAATTAGCTCCTGACATTCAAGAAAATCTGTCATAACACTAGTTGAATACAAGCTTAAGAAACACAGACCTCAGTGAATACATATGTCAAGTGATAAAGTCTTTGATAAATAGTTTGGAAAAATCACTAAACAAATAGACTACAATAGCCTTCATCAATAGTAAGGTGAAAAAAATGGCAAACCCTAGGAAGGAGAACCTTACTTCCAGAATTAACACATTAAAATATTCAAATGTCCAGATTACAAAAAAAATCATAAGGGATGCAAAGAGGCAAGAAAAGATGGCTCATTCAAAGGAACTAAAATGAAAAAGTGTCAGAAACCATCATTGAAGTAAACCAGACACTTGACATACCAGAAAAGAACTTTTAGAAAACTATCTTAACTATGCTTAAGAAGCTACAGGAAACACCAACAAAGAACTAAAGGAAATCACAAAAAGAACAGATGAACAAAATGAGAATTTCAATAAAGAGACAGAAATTATAAAAAGAAATCAAACAGGAAAAATACCGGAGCTTTAAAATACAACTGAGAGGGAAGCGGACTTGGCCCAGTGGTTAAGGCATCTGTCTACCACATGAGAGGTCTGCGGTTCAAACCCTGGGCCTCTTTGACCCGTGTGGAGCTGGCCCATGCACAGTGCTGATGTGTGCAGGGGTGTCCCCGCATAGGGGAGCCCCACCCAGCGTGAAAGAAAGTGCAGCCTGCCTAAGAATGGCGCCGCCCACAAGGAGAGCTAACACAACAAGATGACGTAACAGAAAGAAACACAGATTCCCATGCCGCTGACAACAACAGAAGTGGACAAAGAAGAACATGCAGCAGATAGACACAGAGAACAGGCAACTGGGGTGGGGGGGAAGGGGAGAGAAATAAATAAATCTTTAAAAAAAATACAACTGAGATAAAAAATTCCCCAGAAGTTTCAACTGCAGATTGGAGCTGGGAGAAGAAAGAATCAGTGAGTTTGAAGATAGGACAACTGAAAATATCCAGTCTGAGGAAAAGAAAGAAAAAGAATGAAGAAAAGTGAACAGTGTCTAAGAGACCTGTGAGATACCATCAAGTGTACCAATATACATGTTGTAGGAGTCCCAGAAGGAGAAGAGATAAGGGGGAAGAAAGAATATTTCAAGAAATAAATGGCTGAAAACTCCCCAAATTTAATGACGGCATTAGTTTACACATCCAATAAGCTCAATAAACTCCAATTAGGATAAACTCAAGGAGATCTACACTGAGACACATTCTAAGGAAACTGTGTTGAATGCCAATGCAAAGAAAGAATCCTGAAAGGAGCAAGAGAGAAACTATTAGTCATGTACAAGACCTAAGAATGCAAACTTCTCATTAGAAATCATGGAAGTAAGAAGTCAGTGGGATTACATTCTTACAGTGGTGAAGGAAAACACTGTCAACCAAGAATTTAATACCCTACAAAGCTGTCCTTTAAAAATAAGGGAGAGATTAAGACATTTTCAGAAAAATAAAAGCTTAGACCTACCCTATAAGAAATGCTAAAGACAGTTCTTCATGTTAAAAGGAAAGGACTCTAGGCAAAGCTTGAAGGCATATGAAGAAACAAAGATAACCAGTAAAAGTAACTAAATGGGAAAATATAAATGGCAGTACTATTCTGTTTAAGGATAAGAAATCCACTTTTTACTTCTCACATGGATCTAAAATACAAATACATAAAGCGTAATTATAAATCTAAGGTGTTGAGCACAATAAATAAGGACGTAGAATGTGACAGGAGCACCATAAAGAGGAAGTTCATAGGGTATACGAACATAGTTTGTGTATGCTATTGAAATTGGTATTAAATCAACTGAGATTGTTACAGACTTAGGATGTTAAATTTAAGCCTTATGACCACCAAAAAGAAAATATCCACACACACAAAAACTACACATTAAGGAAATGAGAAGGGATTCTAAACAATTTACTACAAAAGATCAACTAAGCAAAAATATATGCAATAATGGAAAAAATGAGAGACAAGAAAGTACAAGACTCATAAAAACCAAATAGTAAAATGATAGATGTAAGTCCTGAAATCATCAGTAATTAAATGTAAATTACTCTCTAATCAAAAGCCAGAGATTGACATAACAGATTAAAAAAAAAAATGACCCAACTATATGCAGATTACAAGAGACTCATTCAAAGACACAAGTAGGTTGAAGTTAAAGGATGGAAAGAAATAACCCATGTAAATAGTAACCAAAACACAGTTGTGGTAGTTAGGTAGGTTATACCAGTATAAAATAAGAAAGAATTTAAGTAAAAAATTGTTAGAAGCAAAAAAGAAGAGCAGTATATATTACCAAGAGGGTCAATTAATCAAAAAGATAGGTTGAAACATACATGCACCTAACAACAAAGCCCCAAAGTATATGAGGGATATATTGACAGAATTGAAGTTAGAAAAAGACAGCTCCATATTAAGAGTAGGAGACTTCAACACATCGCTTTCAATAATGGATGGAACATACAAACAATCAATAAGGAAATGAAGGATGTGAACAAGACATGAACCAGGTAGACCTGAATGATATTAATATATATATATATATATATATATATATATATATATATATATATATATATATATATATTACTCTGCCCAATGACAAAAACACACATTCTTCTCAAGAACACACAGACCATTCTCCAAAATGGGTCATATGTTACATTTAGGTCATTAAACAAGTCTCAATGAATTTAAAAGACTGAAATGATACCAAGTATCTTCTCTGACCACAGTTATATAAAGAAAACTGGAAAATTCACAAGTATATGAATATTGAACAGCTCATTACTAAACAATGAGTAGGTAAAAGTTGAAATTAGAATGAAAATGAAAACATAACACACCAAAACTTATGGACTGCAGGAAAGGCAGTGCTCAGAAGGATATTTAGAGCTGTAAATTCCTACATTAAAAAATAAGAAATATCTCAAATCAATAACCTAACTTCATACCTGGGGGAACTACAAAAAGAAGAGCAAACTAAACCCAAAATGAGCAGAAGGAAATAGTAAAGATTAGAGTGGACATAAATGAAATAGAGAATAGAAAAAACAATAGAGAGAATCAATGAAACTAAAAATTGGTTCTTAGAAAAGAGAAATAAAATTAACAAGCCTTACTTAGACAGACCAAAAACAAACAAACAAAAACAAAAACACACATACAGAGGATGTAAATAACTACAATCAGATATGACAGGGACTGTGGGAAGATTGTAGGGGGCTGCAGGATGCAACTTTTCCACCGAACCAACTACTAAACAGGTAGGAACTGCTAGAAATAAGAATTTGGAAACTCTGGAGGACAGAAGAACACTGTACAGTATCCAGGGAAGATCAGGAGGAGGCAGCAGATGAACTATGGTAAAGAACAGTAAATGGGTCTCTCTGCACAGTTGTGTACTGGGGCCAATCCCTTAGTCTTGTGGCAGGTGGTCATGGGATCCAGACTCTGGCTAGCTTTCTCGTGACAGAAAGGGACATAAAATCCTCTTCCCCAATACCAGGGGTGGTCATGGCTAATCACCAATTGCTTTTGATTAGCAAATTCAGAATGCTGAGGGGCCCAGCTCTGAGGGCAATCATAGTTTCAATCAACCTTGGACAAAGGTGGCAGTAGCCTTGTTTGAACCTGCCCCAGACAGGGGCAGCAGTGATAGAGAATTAAGGATGCTGCACTCCTCAGTGCTGCAGGAGTTAGCTGAGGGCTGTATTTGCTGGGCAGGCCAGGAAAGCTCAGCTTTGGAGAACCATTGGAGAAGCACTTGGCGCCCTTCCTGATCCTCTCCCAATGGCAATTTGGAATGGTCTATGCATCTTTTGTGGGTCTCTGGCCCTCTTTTGGCTGGAAAGACTGACTTGGGAAAGTCCTTTCTTGTGTGACTCTCCTCCTTAGAGGAGGAGAAATTTCCCTCCAGGCAAAAGCTTAAGACAATGAAAGGAATGTAAGAGACTATAGAGGTGGACAGTCTGGGACAAAGTCTGCCAGCTTCAAAAACCCAGGAGAGGGAGGTGTGTTTCCTGGGACACAGAGAAGACAAGCAAACTCCTGTAAACAGAAGAATTCCAAAGTGATTAACAAGCAAAAGCCCAGGACTAGAGACAGAGGCTCAGAAAGACAGGGCAAGCCCTGCACACTACCTTTGCCTTGGGTACACCATCCTTACAAGAGGGCTGAAGCTCAAGAAAATCTGTCTTATGGCCAGCTGGTTACAAAACCAAGAAACAGATGTCTCAGGGAATAAATTCAAGAGCTAATATTTTCAAATATTAAAATGTAAAGTGTGTAACAAAAGAAGACAAGACAAAGAAACAGGAAATGATAGTCCATCTGAAGGAAGATGATCAAAATCCAGAAAACACCAATGTAGAAGGTGAGAATGTTGACATATGGAACAAAGTATATAAAAAAAGGTCTTAAAAATGCTTAAAGACATGAAGGAAAATAGAAAGGAAGAACTAAAGGATATCAGGAAACAGTGAATGAGCAATATGAGAACTTTAGAAAAGAGAAAGAAATTTTAAGAAGGAACCAAATAGAACTATTAGAAGACCACAATAACAATGGCCAGGAGAGTTTCAAAAGCACATTGGAGCAGGCAGAAGAAGGAATTAGTGAACTAAAAGACAAGACACTTGAAATGAGTCAAGGTAGGGAGCAGAAAGAAAAAACAAATATTAAAAGTGAAAATAACCAGCAGAATATTTCAGCCTACATGTAGGATCATGTATTAAGAACTGCTTTTTGACCTTGAATAAAAGGGGGAAATGGCAAAGACAAATGAGTTTATATGGCTATGAGGCTTCAAAAAAGAGTCAGGAATTCCTCAGAGGCGTCACGCTTATGCATGCCTCAGCAGGACCCCAGAGACAGCCAAAGTAGATACAATCCGAGGTACTGGTTCTCCTGAGGGCTTAGGAGACCCACAGGTTCTATAGTCATGGCAAATGGCTCTGGAATTCAGTGCCATGTCAGTTGGCACTGTTTTGGAATTTGTGTTCCTGAGTGTGATGGAGTTGGACCTTTCTACACATGCCTCTTCTGTCACTTTTACTGAACCTGTGGTTGGCATTAGGGTTGGTGTATACTCAGGAGACTTGAACCTCTAGACTCTCCATGTGCCAGCTGGTCCCTGATCCTCAGCAGACTTGCAACTCCTACCCTCCGGTTCATTGAACTCACCCAGGCCAGCTAACAGGGAGGTGAAGATGGTCAAACACCACACCAGAGAACTGAGAGTGCCTACAACTACAAGCAGGAGAATTGCATTCATCATCCATGTGGAATCTAAGCCCCCTCTCAGTATAGAGGTGGAGTGGACATGACCATTCCAGGGTCCACAGGATGGAGTAATAAAATATGGATTAGAGTGGACTTACTGATATTCTACTATGGAACTATTGTGACTAGTAATGGAAGAAATTGTGGCACTGATGTGGAGATAGAGGCCATGGTAGTTGCTGAAGGCAGGGAGAAGGAAGAAGAGATGTGATATGGGGGCATTTTCGGGACTTGGAGTTGTCCTAAATGATATTGCAGGGACAGATGCTGGACATTATATATTCTGCCATAACCCACTGAATGGACTGGGGGGAGAGTATAACCTACAATGTAAACTATTATTCATGTGGTGCAGCAGTGCTCCAAAATGTATGCACCAAATGCAATGAGTGTGCTACAATGATGAAAGAGGTTGTTGATGTGGGAGGAGTGGGGGTGGGGTGGGGGGTATATGGGAACCTTTTATATTTTTTGAATGTAACATTAAAAAAAATAAAGAGATCGTAAAAAAAAAGTGAAAATAGCCCAAGACATCTCTGAGAAACCATAAATCATACTGATGTACACATTATAAGAGTCCCAGAAGGAGAAGAAAGAAAAAAGGGACAGAAGGACTATTAAAAGAAATAATGGGGGGAGTTGCCCAGCACGAAAGAAGGTGCAGCCTGCCCAGGAGTGGTGCCACGCGCGCAGAAGGCTGATGCAGCAGGATGATGCAACAGAGAAGGAAACATAGATTCCCGTGCCATTCATGGCAGCAGGGGCGGATAGAGAAGGCGCGGCAGATGGACACAGAGGACAGACAACCGGGGTGGGAGTGGGGGGGGAGAGAAATAAATAAATAAATAAATAAATAAATCTTAAAAAAAAAAAAAATTAAAAGAAATAATGACTAAGAACTTCCCAAACTTAGAAAAAGACATGGGTATGCACATCCAAAAAGCCCAGAGAACACCAAACAGGATATGCATGAAGAGAAATACACCTGTACATAACTTGATTGCACTACTGAATGCAAAGGACAAGAAGAAAGTTCTGAAAGCTGCAAAAGAAAAGCAACATCTTAAGTAAAAAGAAGTTCCAATTAGACTGGGTACTGATTTATCATCAGAAACCATGGAGATGAAACGGCAGTGGTATGATGTATTTAAGGTACTGCCAGCCAAAAATTCTTTACTTGTCCTTCAAAATGAAGGAGATGGGAAGTGGATGTGGCTCAAGTGATTTGGCTCCTGTCTACCATATGGGAGGTTTCAATTCCTGGGGCCTCCTGGTGAAGGCAAATTGGCCTATGTGGTGAGCTCACCCAAGCAGAGTGCAGGCCTATGTGGCGAGGTGGCCTGAGTGGAGTGTTGGCCCATGTGGCAAGCTGGCCCAAGCAGAGAGCTGGCTCAGCAAGATGATGCAACAAAAAGAGACACAGAGGAGAGACAATAACAGACACAGCAGACCAGAGACATGAGGTGGTGCAAGAGATTGAGCACCTCTCTCCCACTCTGAAAGGTCACAGGATTGGTTCCCAGTGCCTTTTAAACAGAAAACAAGCAGACACAGAAGAATGCACAGTGAATGGACAGAGAGCAGAAAATGAGGGGTGGGTGGAAGAAATAAATAAATAATCTTTAAAAAGTATTCCCAAATAAACAGAAACTGAGAGAGTTCATCAACAGAGACCTTCCCTACAAGAATTACTAAAGGGAGTTCTGCAGGTTGAAAGGGAAAGACAGGATAGAGTGACTTAGAGTAGTAAGAAGAAATTAACTTCGTCAGTAAGAGTAACTAAAGGGGTAAATGCAAAACTCAATAGTAATGTATCCTCAATAAACAATTCCACTCTTTAATTCATATAAAAATCAGAATACAACTGAACAAGAAAAGAGCATATTTCCTGATAAGAGACATGCAAAATATAAAGGGGTAAAATGGGACAAAAGCAACTTAAAGAGGGGAAACAGAGGGATTTAGAAGCAGAGGATGTATATGCTACAGAAACTAGGCTGTTATCTTTTCAACTTGGTAGATTACAGACAAATGGCTGAAGTAAGTACTACCTTAACTGTAATAACACTGAATGTTAATGGATTAAATCTCCCAATCAAAAGATAGAGATTGGCAGAATGGATAAGAAAGCATGATCTAACAATGTGTTGTTTACTAGAGACTGACCTTAGACGTAAAGACACAAATAGGTTGAAAATGAAAGAATGGAAAAAGATATTCCATGCTAATTGTAACCAAAAAAGAGCTGGGGTAGTTACCCCAATACCAGACAAAACAGACTTTAAGTCAAAAGGTGTTATATTTATGTACTTAACCATGGTGCCCCAAAATACATGAGACAAACTGAAAGAAGAAATAGACAACTCTACAATAATTGTTGGATAATTCAACACAGAATTCTCATCAACAGACAGAACATCTAGATGGAAGATCAAAAAGGTAACAGAGAACTTGATAAATGAACTAGACTTAACAACTGCAAACAGCAGTATATATATATATTCTTCTCAAGTGTACATGGGTCATTCTCCAGGATAGACCACATGCGGGGTCACAAAAGAAGAGTGAGTAAATATATAGAGATTGAAATAATACAAAGCATCTTCTCTGACCACAATGGAATGAAGCTGGAAATCAATAACAGGCAGAGAAATGGAAAACCCACAAATATCCTGAAGTTAAATAACACTCTCTTAATCAGTGGGGCAAGAAGAAATTGCAAGAGAAATCAGTAAACATACAAGCACAAAAGTAAAAATAGATAAATGGGACCTCCTCAATATAAAAAAACCTTTTGTGCATTAAAGGACTTTGTCACAAAGGTAAAGAGATAACCTGCACAATGGGAGAAAATATTTGGAAACTACACATCCTATTAGGGTTTAATAATCAGAATATATAAACAATACAACTCAACAATAAAAAGATAACTCAATTAAAAAATGGGCAAAGACTTGAATAGATATTTCTCCAAAGAGGAGCTATAAATGGCTAAAAAGCACACGAAAAGGTGCTCACATCACTAGGTATTAGTGAAATGCAAATCAAAGTCACAATGAGGTATCATTCTACACCCCTGGAATGGCTACAATGAAAAAGAAACAAAATATTACATGTGTTGGAGAGGATGTGGAGAAAGAGGAACATTCATTCTTTGCTGGTGGGACTGTAAAATGGTGCAGAAGACAATTTGGCAGTTCCTCCAAAAACTATCTATAGAATTACGCTAGATAAAGATACTACAAGAATAAGAAATACAGACCTATATCTTTTATGAACATAGATGCAAAAAACCCTCAACAAAACACCAGCGAACAGAATCCAACAGCATAATAAAAGAATTACACAACTTGATCAAGTGGGACTTATCCCAGGTATGCAAGGTTCAATGTAAGAAAATCAATTAATGTAGTATACCACATTAACAGAATGATGGAAAAAAACACATGATCATCTCAATTGATGCAGAAAAGGCAGTTGACAAAATCCAGCATCTCTTCTTCATAAAAATACTTAGAACACTAGGAATAGAAGGATACTTCCACAAAATGATAAAGGGCATATATGCAAAGGACATAGCTAACAAACAACTTAATGGTGAAAATTGACAGCTTATCCTCTAAGATAAGAAAAAAGACAAGTAGGCCCACTGTCGTAAGAGTTATTCCACATTGTGCTGGAAGTTCCCACATCAATTAGGCAAGACAGAGAAATAAGATGCATTCAAATTGGAAAGGACGAAGTAAACATTCCCTTCTTGCAGAGGATATGATCCTCTATTCAGAAAATCCTGAAAAAGCCACAACAAAGTTCCTAGACCTAGTAAATGAATTCAGCAAAATGGCAGGGTAAAAGATCAACATTTGACTAGTAGTGTTTCTATACACAAGCAATGAACAATCAAAAGAAGATATCAAGAAAAATATTACATTCACAGTAGCAACTAAAAGAATCAAATATCTAGGAATAAATCTAACCAAGGATAAAATATTTTTGTATATGGAAAACTACACAACACTTGTAAAAGAATTCAAAGACCTAAATAAATGGCAGGACATTCTGTGTTCATGGATTGGAAGACTAAATATGATTAAGATATCAATTTTACCCAAAGAAATTTATAGATTCAATGCAATCTCAATAAAAATTTCAACAACCTTCTTTGTGGAAATAGAAAAGCCAATCATCAAATCTTTGGAAGGGTAAGGGACGCCTAATAACTAAAGTCATCTTTAAAAAGAAGAATGAGGTTGGAAGAATCATCCTTCCTAACCTGAAAATTTACTACAAAGTTACAGTAATCAAAACAGCATAGTACTGGCACAAGGACAGACATGTAGACCAGTGGAATCTAACTGACAGCTCAGAAATCAACCCTCACATTTATGGCCAAAGACATTTGACAAGGGGTCAAAGATCACTCACATGGGAAAGAATAGTTAGTCTCCACAAAAGGTCTTGGGGAAACTGGATCTCTATTTGCAAAAAAAAAAAAAAGGAGAACCCTCTCACCCAGCTCACACATATAAAAAATCAACTCAAAATGGATCAAAGACCTAAATATAAGAGCTAGAACTCAACAGCCTTGCTGTTGAGAATGAAATGGTGCAACCCTTGTGGAAAACAGTTTGGTGGTTCCAGAAAAAGTTAAACAATTACCCTAAGACTTAAAGTCTGGAAATTCTACTCTTAAATATATTGAAAGAATTGAAAGCAAGAACACAAACTGATACTCATACCCTGATGTTCATTGCAGCATTATTTGTAATACCCAAAAGGTGGAAATAACCCAAATGTTCATTAACAGATAATGGATAAACAAAATGTGGTATATCCATTTAATGGAATATTTTTGAATCATAAAAAGGAATGAAGTTTTGATATATGCTACAACATGAATAAACTTTGAAAACATTATGCTAAATGAAATAAACCAAACAGACATGGACAAAATTATATGATTCCATTTCTATGAAATATCTAAAAAATTCATAGAGACAGAACTTAAATTAGAGGTTATCAGAGGCTAGAAGAGGAAGGGATACTGGGGAGTTACTGCTTTGGGGTGATAAAGTTTTCATACTGAAAGGTGGTAAGAATAGCACAACATTGCAAAAGTAATTAATGCCATTTAATTTCACACTTAGAAATAGTTAAAATGGCAAATTTCATATTACATATGTTACTACATTTTATTTTTTTAAAGATTTATTTTTTATTTATTTCTCCCCCCTCCCCTCCCCTGCAGTTGTCTGTTCTCTGTGTCCATTCGCTGTGTGTTCTTCTGTGTCCGTTTGTATTCTTGTCAGTGGCACTGGGAATCTGTGTCTCTTTTTGTTGCATAATCTTTCTGCGTCAGCTCTCCATTTGTGCGGCGCCACTTCCAGGCAGGCTGCACTTTTTTGCGCAGGGTGGCTCTCCTTACGGGCGCATTCCTTGTGTGTGGGGCTCCCCTACACAGGGGACACCCCTGCGTGGCACAGCACTCCTTGCGCGCATCAGCACTGCACGTGGGTCAGCTCACCATATGGGTCAGGAGGCCCTGGGTTTGAACCCTGGACCTCCCATGTGGTAGTCGGACGCTCTATCCATTGAGCCAAATCCGCTTCCGTTACCATTTAAAAAGAATTTCCCTTAATAAGCTTATGATAAAAAAACTAATATACAGATAAGTTTAAGGGCCAAGGATAAAAAAAAATTTCAGGCAAATAATAACAAAAAGATAGCAGATTTTAGATGTCACTAATACTGATAAAAAGGTTTAATTTATAGGAAGACACACAATTCTAAAACTTTATGGTCTTAATAGCATAAAAATATATATAGCATAAACTACAGAAAGAAATTAACAAATCCACTATTAATGAGGAAGACTTCAAGACACCTCTCTCAATTATTGATGTCAATCAGAGGAAATAATAATAAAGATTTAGGAAACTTGCATAGGACTAACAAGTTTGATTTGTTGCATAAACAATTAGAGAAATGGCCAAAAATTAGAGAAAGTGCATTCTCAAACACAGGAGATTTTCATAAAAACTGAGTGTGTACTTGCCGATAAAGCAGGTTATCAATGAATTTCAAGGAATCAGTATCAAACAGAACACATTCTCTGACTACAATATAATTAAGTGAGAAATCACACAAGAACAAGTATTTCTAAAAATCTTACATTTGGAGATTTCCCTCCCGTGGGTGAAATAAGAAATCACAGTGGAAATAACACAATACACTAAAATTGCTGGTAACAAAATTACCACATTTTCAAAACTTATGGATGGCAGTGATATGTTAGAAAATTTATAGCCTCAAATATAATAAAGCATGATCACATTTCCTTTTCTATATACATTTTAAGTAGTTTTCCATGTAATTATTACTAATTTTACACTGAATGCCTGTCAATTACTAAAACCTCCCAGGATGATGAAGCTCACGAGTATTCTAGCCTGAAGAATGCTGCTCTGAAACCTTCTGCTCTGCTCCAATCTGGACTGGTTACTATCTATACCTGTAGCACCAGCAGTCATCCTGGGATTTCTCATCACCAAAATCTGAGGGATTTCCTTTGCCACTTTACTATGTTAGATCTCCTATTTCCTACACCCCATCTCCCCTTTTCTCAATGAACTTCCTCAATTTAAAGGCTCACATCTTCTAGCTTACTAAAAAGGGGGATAGAAGGTCAAATTTTTGAGACCGTTCATGAAATTGTACACAATGTCTCCAATTTTTATGGGCAGTTTGGCTGGGTACAGATTTCTAGATTGGAAATAATTTCTCTTCAGATTTTTTTTTTTTAAAGATTTATTTATTTATTTAATTCTCCCCCCTCCCCCCCCCCCGACCCCAGTTGTCTGTTCTCTGTGTCTATTTCCTGCGTCTTGTTTCTTTGTCCGCTTCTGTTGTCAGCGGAACGGGAAGTGTGGGCGGCGCCATTCCTGGGCAGGCTGCACTTTCTTTCGCGCTGGGCGGCTCTCCTTACGGGTGCACTCCTTGTGTGTGGGGCTCCCCTACACGGGGGACACCCCTGCGGGGCGCGGCACTCCTTGTGCACATCAGCACTGCGCTTGGGCCAGCTCCACACAGGTCAAGGAGGCCTGGGGTTTGAACCACGGACCTCCCATGTGGTAGACGGATGCCCTAATCACTGGGCCAAGTCCGTTTCCCTCTCTTCAGAATTTTGAAGGCATTCCTAGCCCAATCCTATTTTTCCTCCCTTCTCTCTGGGAGCTGAGTTCTTTTTACCTCTTTTTTAGTCTGGTTATTGGATATCCTGGATTAGTCCTTTAATTTTTAAAATTCTTCTCTCCTGTTTTCCATTTCTTTTTTCCTTTCTTCTGCATTTCCTCAACTTTGCCTTCTAACACTTCTAGTTAGGTTTTTCATAATTTCTAGTGTTCATATTTTAATTTCTGAGAGGTCTCTTTTAAGCTCTGAAAGTTGCTTTCTTCCTCTCTGATAGTACCTTCTTTTGGTTCATTGTTACAGTATCTGTAGCTTCATTTGAGACCCTTTCTTCAAGGCCTGGTGATCCTGTCTATCTGTTACTATTAAATAATTGGGCTCTAACAAATTTGCTGGAATGTCTGAGTGAGTGAGTGGGACTTGAACAACAATATGGGTTATCTGGCCAAGATAGTTTATGGTTGGAGAGAACCGCAGTTGTCAGTATCTTTTTATCTCCCTATTGGGCTGGGTAAATTCCTAAAAAAGACCTCTTTTACTTTGGCACATTCTGTTTTACCCACTCCTGAGAATAAATCACTGTGCTTTTGATATAGTAAGAGAGAGGGGAGGTTCCCAATGTATTAGTCTGCCAAAGGGGCGCTGATGCAAAATACCAGAACCTGGTTGGTTTTTATAAAGGGTATTTATTTGGGGTAGGAGCTTACAGATACCAGGCCATAAGCATAAGTTACTTCCCACACCAAAGTCTTTTTTTTTTTCACATTTTGGAGCAAAATGGCTGCTGACGTCTGTGAGGGTTCAAGCTTCCTCTCTTCCCAGGGCTTGTTTCTTCCTGGGCTCAGAGTTCCTTTCTTCCTGGGGCTTGCTTCTACTTCCTCTGTGAGCTTACTTTCCGGGGCTCCAGCTTAAAGCTTCAGCATCAAACTCCAACAAGCCAAGGGGTGGGGACTCAATGTACTAATGATGTGGCCCAATCAAAGCCTTAATCATGGGAAGTGGACGTGGCTCAAGTGATAGAGCATCTGCCTATCATATGGGAGGGAGGGCTTGCTACCCAGGGCATCCTGACCTTTGGTGAGCTGGCCCATGCACACAGCTGCTGCGCATAAGGAGTGCTGTGACACGCAGGGGTGCCCCCATGTGTGGATACCCCACGTGCAAGGAGTGAGCCCTGCAAGGAGAGTCACCCCACGTGACAAAAGCACAGCTTGCCCAGAAGACACAGAGAGGTGACAGCAATGACAAAAAAGAGACACAGCTTCTCAGTGACACCGAGGGTGCAAGTAGACACAGAAGAACACACAGTGAGTGGACACAGAGAAGAGACAATGGGGGGTAGGGGGGTGAAAGGGAGAGAAATAAATAAAATAAATCTTAAAAAAAAAAAGCCCTTAATCATAACTTAATCATGCCCAAGTACAGACCAGATTACAACCATAATCCAATATCTATTTTTGGAATTCATAACCATACCAAACTGCTACACTAAACAATATGGAGTAGGAGGACAGGAATGTCCAGTTCCTGGACATACTTCCAACAAATTCTTCTTGTTTTAGTCCTTTACATTTACTACCAAAGATACTGGTAACGCAAAAAAAGAACAGAACAGAACAGAACAGAAAAGAAAATCCCTGACTGCTACCTCATATTGTACATAAAAAAATTTGGATTATAGACTCAAACATAAAAGCCCAAACTATAAAGTACCTAGATAAAAACACAGGAGGAAAAATCTTTGCAACCTAAGGGTAGGCAGAGACTTCTTAATTAGGACACAAAAACACAACGTAGAAAAAAAAGATCACCTTAGTATTATTAAAATAAAAAAAATTGGTTCTTCGAAGGCACCACTAAGAAAATTAATAGGCCAACCACAAGCTAGGAGAATTTATTTGCTAAACATTTATCTGACAAAGGACTTGGTCTTTGTCATAATACATGAAAAACTCTTAGAGCTCAATAATAAGACAAACAATCCAATTTAAACATTGGCAAAATATTTGAATAAGTGCTTCACCAAATATATATGTATATATAGCCAGTAAACACAAAAAGAGAAAAGATGCTCAACGACTTCATCATCAGGGTACTCTGGTCATCAGCAAATTAAAATGACAATGAGATAACACTACATACTCATTAGAATGGATAAAATGAAAAAGACTGGTATCAAGTCTTGATGAGGATGTGGAAAACCTGAAACTCTCATACGTTTTGGTAGGAAATATAAAAACAGTTTGGCAATTTCTTATGAAGGTAAACACACACTTAACACAGGGCCTCATTCCACTTCTAGGTACTTTCCAAAAAATTAAAAAATAAAATTATATGTCCACACAAAAATGTAAAGACAAATGCCCTTAGCAGCTTCATCAAATAATAGCTTAACCTGGAAATAAGGCAAATGTTCAAGAGTGGAATGGATATATAAATTACGGTATATGCTTACAATAGAGTACTACCCAGCAACAAAAGGAACAAACTACTGCTATATGCAGGAATTAATATTGAGAACATAATGCTTTGTGAAAAAAAAAAAAAACGGTGAACAGGGGTTTATATTTTTATTAAATTATAGGAGAGGTAAAATGAATTTGTAGTGAAAGGACAGATTTGTTCTGGGATTGCAGGTAAGCGGGGTGGACAACAAAGGGCACAATGGCATTCTCTGGGGTGGTGGAAATAGACTACATACTGACTGTGGTGACCATTGCATGGGTGGGTACTACCGTCAAAACTGACTGAAATGTGCTCTCAAAATGGGTGCATTTTATCGTTGTAAATTAGACCTCAGAAAAGTTGCTTAAAGAGAAAAAGGACATAGGACAGAAGCCTACTTAAAGAGGATCCCACTGGATAAACAGGATAATTATGGGAAAAAGGTAGAACAATTTATTGGCACCTTTGGAATTTGCTAGGGTAACAACTCATGCTAAAAACTGATCATGTGAGAAAATCAGAGGCATTTTTCATTGCCATTATACATGGACCTTAAAAGGAAAACTGTGACAAGTGCAAGTCTTTTTATGATTTTCAACAAATATTGAAATCCATGTTACTATTAGACGTACCAGAGTTAGAAATTTTGTATACATTTGGACTTTATTTTAAAGAGAAAACAAATACATTAGTGATGTTCAATAAAATAAAACTTGAAATCTTACCTTATCCATGAAATCTTCTCTATTACAAGGAAGCCTTATTAAACAGTAATCACATGTAAACGAACTGCTAACTCTGCCTTCAAATCTTGAATGCAGAAGCTGCTCCCGTGTTCCCACCTGAACTATGGTAGGCTCTCTATATGTATTTCTTACAGGCAGGAGAGACTGGATGAGCCTCTGTGTGGGACAGACTCTGTGTGGGGCCATTTATTCGGTGGTTTGGGTAAAAAACATACATTATTACCATTCATCATAGATGGCAAGCAAAAGGAAAGCTTTTTCATATACAGTAAACTCAGACAGACTCTAATTGAAGAGCGTGTTCACAAAAACATTCAAATTCATTGCACATTTACTGATGTATTCATTTAAAGCCTATTGGAGCTCATATACTTTGCTAGGTTATATAAGAGAAGGGGTCTTTATCTCAAATAACCAAAGAAGAATGCTACTGTTCAATTTTCCCCTTAGAGGTGAATTGCTACTATTCTTCTAGTCCTCTCCCTGTTCTAAGCCATGCCTGGCTGCACACACCCTCCCGTTTTGCTCTGCTCACACAGTCCTGGCTCAGTGGCATGCCAGCTCAGGCCTGAGGTGGAGTCCTTGGCCTCACTGGTTCAACTGGATGGAAACTGCAACATTCGACAGACAGCACAAAGTGGATTTTGCTTATCAGCAATGCACACAAATTCCATTCATTTGTCAATGTAAATAAAGAAGGCTTCCTGCTCCTTGGAAAGACTATCTCCTCAAATCAGTGCTAGCTGGGCAAGTCTGTGCAGAGAAGGGCCCCATGATGGACTTGTTTTTCCTGAATCACCAAAGATATTTCCCATATATTATAACATATTCACTGGAATACAAATGGATTCCCAGTGAAGTAACACAATGCTAGGTTTCTCGGACCTTACAAAAGTTATTAAACTCTGTGAGATGGAGTACACTCATTTTAACACGGGAATAAGAGAACCTACCATGGGAATTAAAGAAGGTTGTTGTGAAGATTACGGTGATTCACTTGAATACAGGGTTTGGCACAATGACTGGCACAATTAGAAAAATCTTTCCTTGGGAGGGGTTATTTATGTCAATTATCTTTTATTTTGGACTTACTGAAGGAATACTGACAATTCTATGGAGTGGGACTGCACAATCAACACTAACTGATATGATGAAATCTTTGAAATAACCATATAAAACCATTTTTTTCTTGTGATAGAACTTTTTTAAAAAAATAAAAGCAGTTTTACTGAGATATATTCACATATCTCATAATCCATCCGATGTGTATAATCAATGTCTTTTAGTTTAATCAGAGTGGTGCATTCATCACCATGATCAATTTTAGAACATTTTCGTTACTCCAAAAAGAAAACCCCCGTAACTCTTAGCAGTCATCTCTCAATCTTTGTATCCTTCCCAGACCTACATAACCACTGATCTAAATCCAGTTCACAAACTGATTTATATTTACATTTTATACAAATGGAATCATACATTATGTAGTATTTTATGCCTGTTTCTTTCACTTAACTAGAGGTTTTTTTTAAATTATTGCATTTTTAAAAAATTATGAAAGGTATAGGTTTGTAGAAAAGTCATGTAAGAAATATAACTTTCTCATATATCCCCCAATTGCTGACAGTCTGCATTAGTTTGGTACCTTTGTTACATTTGATGAAAGACTATTAAAATAAGTCCATATTTCAAATCAGGTGTATTTTCCCCATCCAATATCCTACTTAACACCTTCTAAAAGTCTTGCTTATTTGTTATAATTCATGAAAGAAATTCTTATATTTGTATATTAACCACAGGCCATCATCCACAATAGGGTTCACTGTGTCACACAGTCCATACAAAACCATTTTTGGCAGTTAAGAAGTACAATAGCTAATATTAGTTATGTGTTGTACATGTGAGGTAGGGTGAAAAGGTAGTATTTTTACTATGCTAAATTCCAGATTTCTCAATGTGAAACATTTTTTTTGTATGTCAATAATGAATAATTGATAATAATCATTTTAAGGAGATACAGGTGGGAAGAGAACAGAGAGGAGTATTGAAAAGGGGGGTTAAGAGAAGCCCAATTTATCAACAGGGGAGTATAGCTTAGTAGTTTGGATTTGGGTTTTGAAGAGAAGCCTTTATGACCTCCAGAATGGGAAACAATATTTGCAATACATATAAGCAGACCAAAGACTCTATCTAAAATCTATCTATATATAGGAAAAAACTCCTACAAATCAATAAGAAAAGGACAAATGACTCAACAGTAAAGAAGACAAAAGACTTGAACAGATATGTCAGAAAACAAGAATATCCAAGTGGCTAATGACTATATAAAAAAGGTATTCAACTTCATTAGCCATCAGAAATGCAAATTAAAACTATAATACAGTCTAATTAAATATCCATTAGAATGGGTGAATTGGAGATGATGGAAAACACCTAGTGCTGTTGAATAAGTGGTGTAACCAGACTCTCACATACCACTGATGGGAGTGTAAACTGGCATTACCACTTTGAAATACAGTTTGGCACAGAATGTACTAAATATGAATACGCATATCTGGTGACCTCGCAATCTTACTCCTAGTTCTACACCTACTCCAACAAAAAAGGGTCACCAAAAGAGATGAACTAGAATGTTCAAAGAACAAAACTGAAATAGCCCCAAAATGGGAATGATACAAATGCCCAAACAAAAGAAAGGATAATCTGTGATATGTTCACACAGTGAGCTACTATGTAGCAATGAGAATAAATGATCTATATATAATTGTATGCAACAAAATGAATGAATCTCACAAACGTATTTAGAAAAAGAAGCCAGACATGGAGAGCACATACTATATGAATCCATTTACATAAGGAACAAATAGGCCAAATTTTCTGTTATTAATCAGGAGAGTGGTTCTTCTTGGGGTGTGGGTTGGGGCTAGTGACTGAAAGAGAGCGGGGGGCGGGGGGGGGTGCATCTAGAATGCTGGTATTGTTTTGTTTCTTGATTTGGGTATGTTCAGTTTGTGCATATTCAGTAAGATGTATACTTATGTGCATATATATGTGTATGTAGTACAATACTTAAAAATTAAAAGGAAAGGGAAGAGAAAAGAATGGGGAAGAGAAGTGAAGGGAAGAGAACACATTTTAGCTGACCACAGTACTCAGTATGGCTGAATCCTGGCTGCCCCTTTAGATAAGACTCAAGCTTTTTCCCTTGCAGTAAAAACCTACCTTTCACTAGTCTCACTCTGACAATGGAGGTCAGCAAACTTTTTCTGGAAAGGGTCAGATATTAAAATATTTTAGGCTTGTGGGTCATATGATCTCTATTGCAGTTACTCAACTCTGGTGTGGTACCATCAAAGCAGCCATAGATCAGAAGTAAACCTATGAGTGGGGTTGTGTTTCAATAAAACTTTCTTTATGAATAGTGAATTTTGAATTTCATATTATTTTCATGTGTCACAAAATATTCTTTTGATTTCTTTAGCTATTACAAAATGACAAAAGCATTCCTAGCTTGCCATGTGTAATACAGCCCATTGGTTGCTGATCCCTGATTTACATTATCAGTCCAGTCAATTTAGGCATCTGAGTTTGTAAACCTTCAAGAGACAAAGCCAAGAAAGATCTGAGAGGCATTAGCCAAATCATAAAAATTTGGCTGCCCTCTGGCACCACGCTTTTGAAAATTAAGAAGAATGTATATTGATATCCAGAAATCACTAGAAGCATCAAAAAAACTGTAAACTAGGAAATTATATACAAAAATTATACCTGGCATATGAAGTATAAACTTAATATTTCTCCTGAGAACTTGTGCAAATCCTGGGTGATAACCCTTCTCCTGCTCCATCCTCCTGCTTTGCTTTCAATGGTAACACCCTGAGTTAGGTGTTTACCATTGTCTTTTTTAAAAAAGATTTATTTATTTAATTTATTTCTATCCCCTTGCCCCCCCCCCCCACCCCAGTTGTCTGCCCTCTGTGTCCATTTGCTGTGTGTTCTGTGACCCTTTCTATCCTTATCAGCTGCACTGGGAATCTGTGTTTCTCTCTGGTGCGTCATCTTGCTGTGTCCGCTCTCCATGTGCGCGGCACCATTCCTGGGCAGGCTGCACTTTCTTTTGCACTGGGCGGCTCTCCTTACAGGGTGCACTCCTTGTGCGTGGGGCTCCCCTACGCAGGGGACACTCCTGCGTGGCACGGCACTTGCGCACATCAGTACTGCACACGGGCCAGCTCCACACGGGTCAAGGAGGCCCAGGGTTTGAACACGGACCTCCCAAGTCGTAGGTAGACACCCTATCCATTGGGCTAAGTCCGCTTCCCTGTCTTGCTTTTTTTTTGTTCAAAATTGTTTCCCCTTTCCTAGAGGTATAAATAATCAATTTTTGAGCACCATTTATTGAATAGTTCATCCTTTCCTAAAGATATGCAAGGTATCTTTTGTATCCATCAATTTCCACATATGTGTGTCTGTTTCTGGGTCCTCCAGTCTGTTCCACTGATCAATTTATCTATTCATGGATTAAAAATGCTACCATGCTTTTAATTTAAACAGCTTCTTAATTTTTGATAACTGGTAGGGTTTTATTTGATAATTGGCAGGCTTTTGTATACTGAACTTTTGTAATCTATCTTACTAAACTTTATTATAATTTGTAATACTTTTATGTTGGTGTTTTTGTTTTGCTTTGTTGGTTTTTTTTTTTTTTTAGTACGTACCAAGGATTGAAAACCTGGGATCTCATATGTGCAAAGTAGGTGTTCAACTACTGAACTATACCTGCTCTGCATTTGTGGTTTTTAATGTAATCATTTCATTCATGTGTAATGACCAGTTTGCTTCTCCTTTCCAATGCTTTATACTTTTTATTTATCTTTTCTATCATTTAGGACCTTCAGGATAACAATGAAAAGATGCCAGTGACATGGGGCATCCTTACCCAGTTCCTGATTTTGAAGAAAATACTTTCAATGTTTTACTATTACTAAGTTTCATATACTATTTTGTAGATATTCTTCATCAGGTTAGGGATTCCTAGTTTGTTAGAACATTTTTATCATGAATGGGTGTGGAATTTTATCAAATGTGTTTTCTGTATTAATTGCAGTGATTATGTTTTTTCTCCTTTAATATACTAATATGGTGAATAACAATTACACTTTTCCCACTGCTAAAACAATTTTTTACTCCTCAGATAATGCCAAGATTCTATTTGCTTTGTTTGCTTTGGGATTTTTGCATATATATCCATGAGTGATATCGTACTTTAATTTTATTTCTCATAGATTTGTATTTTTAAAAAAGATTCTTTATATTAGCATTATAGAATGAATTGAGGAGGAAACCTCTTTTTTTCTTCTCTTTGAAAAAATATGTATAAGATTTGAATGATTTGTTTCTTCAAAGTCTGGAAGATTTTTATAATAAAATCATTTGGCTTGGTAAAGATTTTTAACTACTAACAATTTCTTTAATGATAATTGAACTATTGGGCCTATTTTTGGAGACAGTTTGGTATGTTATATTTTTCTAGGGATTTGACGATTTTGTCTATGTTATAAAATTTATTAGCATAAAGTTACTCATAATATTCTCACTTTATTTCTAATCCCTGATGGAGCTGATGCCCCTATTTTTCCTTCCTCCTATTATTTATTTGTATCTTCTCATTTTTCTTTACCAATTTTACCATAGGATTGTTATTAATCATTTCAAAGAACTAAATATTGGCTTTATGACATTAATTCTTATTCTTGTGTCTATAATATTCCTCCATCTATTTTCTTTGGGTTTATTCTATCATTTTTTTCCTAGCCTCATGTTGGAGCTCAACTCATTAACTATGAGTCTTTCTTCTTTCCAAATATGAGCTGTTTAAGCTATAAAATTTCTTCTGAATATCAAATTAATGATATCAGACGAGTTTTGATAGTTGATATCTTATTTAACAGTACAGGTATTTTAAAAATTTCATTATGATTATTTCTTTTATCTAAGATCTTTTTGGAAGTTAAAAATTTTTCTAAAATGATTTTTAAAATATATATTTTTGTTAACTTCTAATTTAATTGCACCAAGGTGAGATAATGTGCTCTCTCATACAGAGTTGTTTAAATTTACAGAAAGTTACTTTAGAGTCTAGTACATAAACAATTTTTATGAAAGTTTCATGTGAGAACAACGTTTATTTTGTAGTTTTTAGGCAGAGGGTTTTGTATATGTCTGTAAATCAAGGCAGTTGTTTTCCAAATCTTTTATTTGAAATCTTTGCTAATTTTTTCATCTGCACCACTGATGAGATATTGCATTAGTTATCTATTGCTGCACAAACAAAGCACCCCACAAATTAGAAGCTTAAACAACAAACATTTATTTTCTTACCATGTCTATGTGGGTTAGAAATTCATCATCTTGATACCAGTGGGTAAGTGTCAGGCCCTGTTCTATATACATTATCTTATCCTCAAAAGGCCCCTAAGAGTTAGGCTATTAATTACTTATCCTTATTTAGCACATAGGAGATTAAGGATCAGAAAGGCTCAGTATTTTGCCCAAGAGTATACAACATTAAGACAATTTTAAAAATAAAATGAAATTAAATTCACAAAAGTAGGGAGTTACCAGCTAATTTCTGGAGCTAACCTTACTCCATCAAATTTCAAGTGCAGGTGAAATTTGAACTACAAATAATTTTAGTTAGTAGTAAGGAATAGTGTTTAAAGGAGAGTAATCTAAGAGAATCCTCTGTGTAGTCTAATGTGGTAGCCACTAACTGTGTATGCTACTGAGCATTTGAAATGTGACTAATGTTACTGAGAAATGGAATTTTAAATTTAAATTTAATTTTAATTAATTTAAATGTAAATGAAATAATCACATGTGGTTACTGGTTACTCTACTAGATGGCAATTCTAAAAACATGAGAAAGAATGGACCCAATTATTCATAATAATTGATAACTGGTTAATCAACCTTTCAAAGAGCACTACACGAAAATTGATAGCTAAGACCTGGAAAACTACAGCATAAGGGAATAAGAGGTTTTCAAATACCTTTCCATTGAAAATGTTTCCAAATTATGTTTATTCAAACACCAATATTCCTTGAAAATTATCATTATCAATAAAATACTTCTAGAAATATTTTTCTAAAATGTATTTTAGCATATCTATGGATAAAAAACATATTAAAACCTTATACTGTTATTACTGTGTTCAGTCTTCCTTGTGAATATATTTTATACCCAAGAATGCTAGGAAATCTCTGAGTGATCTCTTGATGCACAAACATAATTTTAGGCCTGTACATTGTGTATAAGCAATATTTAGCAAGTGATATCCAGAATATGCAACATGTGGTGTATATAAGACACTTATATAGTATGCTCCCCATGGTTCTGTGGTGGGAAAACGGTAATAAATTTTTACAGAAAATCAGGCTTCTATGTTTTATAATTAGGTCTAGAGTAAACAAGTGAAAAGTGAGCATACTTCAAATTAAAGATGAACAAATGCAGTCTTTCGTTTCTACAAAAATGAGGAGATAAAGTGCCTAAGATGAAACAATTAACATTCAGTCTTACGGAGTTAACCAGAAAGAAAGTGTGCTGAAAGTTACTGCTGCCCTATGGACTCTAATGTTTCTGATGAGAAGTGAGCTATCATCTTATTGGGGTTAACTTGTACATGATAGGTTGCTTTTCTCTTTCTGCTTTCAAGATTTCTCTTTATTGTTGGTATTTATCTTTTTCATGATGATGTATCTGTTTGTGGGAGTCTTTGAGGTTATCCTACTTGGAGTTCACTGAGCTTCTTGGAAATGCAAATTAGTGTTTTTCATCAAATTTAGAAGTTTTTAAGCCATTATTTCTTCAAATATTTTTTCTGTCCCCTAATTTCTCCCTCCTGGCACTCCCATTTCATGTATGTTGCTACACTAAATGGTGTCTCACATTTGAGGAATTTCTTCTCACTTTTCATTATATTCTTTCTCTCTCTTAAGATTATATAATTTCAATTACTCTAACTTCAAGTTCACACATTTTTCTGCCAGCTCAAATCTTCTGCTAAGATCCATATGAATTTCTATTTTGTTCTTTTTCATAGGTTCTGTCTTTTAATTGATATTATCTATTTGATTAAACATTGTTATAGTATACCTTTCTTTAATTCTTTAGACATGGTTTCCTTAAGTTCTGTGAACATATTTATAATGGCTGCTTTGAAATATTTGTCTGCCAAGTCCGATATCTGGGCCCCTTCAACAGCAGTTTCTACTGCCTGCTTTTTTATCGTGTATGGATCACTGTTTGCTGTTTCTTTGCCTGCCTTGTAGATTGCCAGAGATGTATGTGATTTCATTTTAAAGCCTTGCGTCCGAGGAGTGGCCTCTGGTTCAGGATTTGGTCAGAGGTTGTGCAGGAGCCCTCGCTGTTAGTGGGGATTCTGCTCTGTGTTGTTGGGTTTGTGTGTGGCTTGGGAAATGGCTTCAAGTCTGCTCGGATTCCTCCTGATTGGGTACAGTTAGCACATGTGCACAGCCTTCCTGACCCTTGGCTCTTTCTGGTTGTTTCTTTCCCTGATTCCCTTGGTTAAATTTCTGATTTTTCTGCCATTTTTATTGTGGGCCCCAGTATTCTAAGAGCTACCAGCATCCTCTGAATTGCTCTCCCTCAAGATCTCCATTGTTTTCCTTGCTTAGTTTCTTAGTTATGGAATACTCCTTGCTTAGTTTCAAATAAGGTCAGTTCCCTCAGGCAAAACTGCAGAGCTCTTCTGCCTTTCAGGCTGCTTCTCTCCCTGGGGAGAACCTCTGGCCCTCAGCACAAGAGCTGGGGGTGAGGACAGTGGCTCACTTCTCCTTAGTGACACCCCTGCTCTATGACCAAGCGCTGGGGGTGGGGTGTGCTTCTGGTCTTAACCTTCCCATATGAACCTCAACCCCCCAGCAAGTGGGCTGGGACCATCGGTCTAGAGTTCTTGGCTGCCTGTAACAGAGCTTATGCAGCATGGGCTGGGGCAATGAGAGATGCGAGCAGCCAGCCCCTCCAGGTGAAACTGAAGCCCTAGCCGGGGTTTTGGGGAGAAAGGACCATCTTTCTGAAAGTACTTTTTACAGTAGGACCTGCAATAGTTTCTATAAGTTGTGTGTGTGTGTATGTATGTGTGGGACAGCTAATGGCTCAAGTGCTACAGATCTGCTGTTCTCACCAAGGCTTAATACATTTTCTTGATTCCACTGATGTAATATTTGTCCATTTGCTACATGCCCTTAGGATAATTTCCAAGACTTTAAATGATTGTTTTTATGACTTCCTCCAGTTAAATAGTGTTTGTTGGGGAGAGAATCCTCTGTGCTCCTCACTGTGCCATTCTTGAAGTGGGTCTTTTATTATTTTTTCCATTTACTTTTACTTCCATTAGAAATAAAGATCCTTCAGGTGCTTAACATAACAACATAATGGCTTTCTAGCCCTTATTTATAAGCTTTGAAGGTATCTGGAAACCATCTTTGCTGAATGTGTAGACTTTTTTTTTTTTTTAAGATTTATTTATTTTATTTAATTTCCCCCCTCCCCCGGTTGTCTGTTCTCTGTGTCTATTTGCTGCGTCTTGTTTCTTTGTCTGCTTCTGTTGTCGTCAGCAGCAAGGGAAGTGTGGGCGGCGCCATTCCTGGGCAGGCTGCACTTTCTTTCGTGCTGGGCGGCTCTCCTTATAGGGGGTGTACTCCTTGTGCGTGGGGCTCCCCTACGTGGGGGATACCCCTGCGTGGCAGGGCACTCCTTGCGCGCATCAGCACTGCGCATGGGCCAGCTCCACACGGGTCAAGGAGGCCTGGGGTTTGAACCGCGGACCTCCCTTGTGGTAGACGGACGCCCTAATCACTGGGCCAAGTCCGTTTCCCTGAATGTGTAGACTTAAATGTAGACTTATTCTTTTCTTCCTAAAATATATCTTGGTTTTGCCTGAACACAATGAATGAGCCAAGCACAAAATTTCCAAGCCAGACAATGGAAGTCCAAAAGATGAAGGGAGGCATTGGGGGTGGGGGTGGGGGGGCGGCAGAGAGTCACAAAGCAAGTGTCACAGACCCTTAGCAACATTGGCTCTTAGGAATTTGCCATGCTAAAAAACAGCACCCTAGCCTTTTGGGGGTTGTAGTAAGGAGGTCTAGAAAACCTAGGATCCATCCACTTTCAGGTTAAATACACAGCAGGGCTGTTGTTGGCCAGGCCTTGTGCCACAGGCATTGGGTATGTGGTAGTGAGCTGAGCACTCTCTGCCTTCTGTACCTTCTTGGGACAGAGACCTAAAACACACATGCAAATAGACTATAACAAAGTGAGACAGTGCACGAGGAAGGAAATAAACAGAGTGCTGTGGGAGACAATGCTGGGTGATGGGGTAGCATGGTTTAGCCAGTGGGTCAGGGAAATCTTCTTAGGGGTTGTGATTGTTAGGTTGAGTCCTGAAGGAGAAGTCAGGCATGCAGAAGCTGAGAGAAGTGCTTTCACAACAGAAAACAGTATGTGTGAAACCCTAAGATGGGAAAGATATTTTCCATGTCTGAGAAATTTTAATTTTTAAATTTTTATTTTTCCCTCCCCCACTCCTGCTGTTTTTTTTTTTTTTTTTTTTTTCTGTCTGTGTCCATTCCTGTCTGTGTCCATTCACTGTGTGATCTTCTGTATCTATTTCTCTTTTTGTCTTCTCTTCTTGTCTTTCTCCTCTAGGATACACCAGGATTCAATCCTGGAGACCTCTGATATGGAGAGAGGTTCCCTGTCACTTGCGCCACCTCAGTTCCTGGTTTCTGTTGAGCCTCGCCTTGACTCTCCCCTTCGTCTCTCTTTTGTTGTGTCATCATCTTGCTGTGTGACTCACTTGCACAGTCACTGGCTCGCCGTGTGGGCACTTTTTTTTTTTTACCAGAAGGCCCCAGGGATTGAACCCAGGCCCTTCCATAAAGAAGGTTAGAAAATAATAGAGAAAGAAATACGGTGGTACATAGGAAAAGTATAACTAATGTAACTTATAGACTACATTAAAATAATATTATAATATTTTCACAGCAAAGGCAAAGAAGGTACTGTATTGATGCTAAAGGTCAAAAAAGAGTATGAGATTTAGTTTTATGAGATGAGAATATGATCAAACATTTTTTTCATTTTCTTCATTAACAAGGAGAACTTGGTCATGTCATTTAACCAATCTGTGCTTATTTATTTAATGTTTCAGAACACTGCAGAAACAACTGAGCTTGTTTTTAAGATTAAATAAGATACATGTGTCTGGACAGAATTTTTTAAAGTAATACTTTCATAATTGGTTGAACTGCCAAAAAAAAAGAAAAGACAGGGCAGAGCAGAGATGAGGGATAAGACTACTTTATATTTATCTTGAATAAACTGATCTTATTTTCAAATCAAAGTTGTACTTAAGAAAAAATTAAAATTTTGATAATCATTTGAAAAGAAGAGAGAATGGAAACAGGGAGGGATAAGGCTGTCTTCTGAAAAGGTGGAGGAAGAGACAACCTTTGAAGAGGGAGCCTGTGACTGGGCATAGCTGGCACCTCGTGATGCCCAGTGTGGGACCAAGGCCAGGTTCTGAAGGGTCTGGGGCCACATGTGCCAGCATCTTGGCCTCCTGCCACCAGGGAGATAGCCAATGCGGGGCACTAAAAGCTATTAAAGAATCCTTGTAAATTCTTCTTTCAGAAATGTAACTTTTGGTACAGGGTGGGAGATGGCTTTGAATAGAGCACTTCTAATGACAGTCCCCTGGAAGCAGTGCTAAGTCCTAATTTAGAGGACTGAACTGACAGGGAATAGTGAAGCTTCAGAGTGGTAGCTCAGGCCAAAGCCAGCTTGCTGCTGATTTGTTTTCTTTGGTCTGTAGAGTAATGATCTTGAGGATTCTGGAGGCCAGGCCCTTGGATGAGGTGCGAACTGGCAGCTCCTCCCCTTGCCCACTGCTCCCCATGCCTGAGCCCCCACCGTGGACGGAGCTGGGCTCCTCACAGGCTTCTGGCACAGGTGAGACTGTCAGGTAAGTCTTTCCAGGTGGCAGAAGGCAGGGGGCGTCGAGGCTGGTCTGAGGGTCTGAGCAAGTCAGTGGAAGTGGCAGGAATGAGAGGTTCAGGACAGGCAGCCAGGATGTGCCCTTCACTGCTTCAGAGAAGAGAGGAGCTGGGCATCCAGCCAGCAGCCCAGGGATCTGACGGGCAGCAGGCAGGGCCAGGGCTGACTAACGGAGAGTCTGGAAGCCCAGATTGTTGAGAGCAGTGACGTGCGGACAGTGCTCACCCAGGGAGAGGAGCTGGATGCTGGCTCTGGGGCTGCCTTGGGGAGCAACGTGATAGTGAGCAGACGTGGGGGCTCACTGGGCTGAGGCTCCACTTTTACAAACCTGGTAGTTACTCTCTACGGCCTTTTTAACTACTTACTCTAAGAAAGACTGTATATGTGTAACTAGCAAATACCCTGGAGGCAGTGGTCACAGGCCCCGGTCCCATGAATGTACCCAGCAGAAGCGGAGGCTGAGCTGTGGGCAGGGCCTGGCCCTCCATGCGTGGTTCTGGAGGACAGCTGGTGGAAACAAATGCTGTCCTCGGTAAGCTCTAGAAGATTCCCCCGACTGCTGGCCAAGTCATGTGGAGTCAGGAGGTTAAACTTAAAGTTATGTGATAGATGAGGGCTGGTAAAATTGACTTCTACTTTGAGAAGCAGGATCCATACATCCTTTTTCTCTTCTCCAACAGGCTACTCCCTGGGTGAGACAGATGTGGACATTCAATGATAACCAGCTCTCTGTTGCTACTGATGGGTCATCTAAACTGAGGCATCGCTGACTTGACACAACACACCCAGCATGGAACCCTGTTTGTGGGCTCTGCACCCCTGGAGGGAGAGGGACACTGTTATTTTTAGAAGTGATTAACTTAGACAAATGCCAGGACTGCAAAAGAAAATGTCTTACAGGGAGGAAGCAGGATGCTAGAAGTTAGAAAACTCAGCTGTATTCACCAGAGTTTGCCATTTCAAAGTATTTGGATAACCGTCTGACAGGTGCAGTCCAATTATTTAAGATTACTGCTCCTCCACTGCCTAAAACACAGACCCTCATCCCAACCCACCTCTCCCCTCAACCCAGTTTCATGGTTTTCAGAATGTGGGGCAGTAGAATGGGCGCGGGCCTGGGAACATCTTGGTCTAAATTTGAGACTTACTGCTGAGGATGTGGGCCATGCCGCTGAACTCCAGCTCTCACTCCTGTACAATACAGGGAGATAATCTGAGTTTGCTTCACTGGTGCACATGTAAGACACCCAGCTAAGTGCCTGCACCTAATTTGTGCTCAATAATCTCAGGTTCCTTTGCCCACCAGGCAAATTTACTTTGCTACAAATGCAGCTAAATGATAAGAAAATATGCTTTTCTCTCATCATTGTGCCAATTCTCCTAAGGCCTTAAGGAAGAGCAACCCACACATCTAGGTCTTGACAAAACCAGCAATCCTGCTTGTGTGACGGGGCTGAGAAGAAGGTGCTGGCTGTGTGTGAGCTGGGCACCCTCCCTCCAAGGGATGATCTTGTCACAAGGGAAGCCACTTGTGATCGGCCTTATGATGTTGATCTCATTGTTACTGCAATTTTGCTTTGTAAGGTAAAGCCCCATTTTGGGTAAAGCAATAAATAACTCAAAATAACCAACGTCTACAGCTTACCACTGCCCCCTGCCAGCCATGACCAACCTCTTTCAGCTGAGAAAGCAAAAGAGCCGTCAGAAAGTACTTCAAAAGGTACACCCATTGTAGCAGAATCACATCATTTTCAGCAATCAGGAGTCCTTCCGCAGAGCTTTGATTCTATAGCATTTCTGAGCCATGAGGGTGAGGCCTGCACTGTGCTGGAAGAACCTACTAAAACTGGTGCCAAATGAAATCTCATCCCACAGCTCATTCCCAGCAATATAAAACAATATAGATAAGAAGTTCGTTGTTCAGTCATAGTTGTATCACATTGGAAGTATAAAAGTCCATTGCGGAGTTAATAATTATCTTTAAAAATGTTCTCTTAACCAACTTAATGTCACATCATACAGATTAAATAATACCTTCAAAATTATAAAAATACATCTATTGGTTATCTGTAAAAGCAACAGAACAAATCACAAACAACAAAGAAAACAAAACTGTTGATTTGTAAAGGGCGTTTGAGCAAGACTGTAATTTAATTCCTCTTCGAAGTTTTAAGAGCTCCCTTCACACTTTTTAAGATGCTTTCCCCTTTTTTTTCATTCACTGCCTCAATTTCCTAGATACATCCCTGAGGAAAAGGAAGAAATACTAGATGTATGTATCTGTGTGCACATGTGTAGTGACAGAGAAGGAGATTAAGGGAACATGTGGGATGGAAAAATGTTTACAAGAGTTATGGGAGCAGTTCTTAGCAGTCTTCCAAGAATTCCCGGAATCGGAATCAGTCCCGGCTGTTTTATTCTAGGTCAGTGTCAACTTAGGCAGGCTCCTAAAATCAACAAGAATCTTTCTCTCTACTTTATAATCCCTAACTAAAGCCTCAACCTGAGAAAGAAACAGAAGGGCTCCAAGGATGAAGTGAGGGGGAAAAACACAAGAGAAAGAAAAAGAGATAGGGAGATGGGGAGAAGAGAAGAGAAGAAGAGGGCTTGAACAGAAGAGAGGAAAGATCTGCTGAGAAGAGGTAGGGAGAAAGGAAAGGAGAAGAGACAGCAGAGAGCCCCGAGTGGGCGGAGTGGGCAGAGGCCTTTCCCAGCTCCACCAGCCCACACGACATGAAACCAGATACAGCGGGACATTGTGTTCTCCTCCTGAAAAACAACCAGACTTCTGCACTCTTAAAGTAAACAGTTAATCCTGTTGTTTATCTTTTTAACTTGACGAGATGTGAACAGGACAACTTCTACTTCACAAAAAATGTGTTTTTATTCATTTAAAAATCATATTTTCTCTTTGTTAAAATAAAAGTGTGATATGCAGACTTTCTAATATCAGTGAACAGGAAGGAATAACAACCTTTCTTGCCTAAAACTGACTTAACTGAAGGATGCCAAAAAACCTGAGAAAGGCTTTTTCTATATATTCACACATCATCTTTATTTCTGTAAAACAAAACATGATTTGATTTAACCACTGCATTGCTGAAATTAGAAACAATAAACCTGCTGCAATCTTGGTCTTTAAGGAAGGCACATTTAAAACTGCTGACCTAATTGTGTCATCCTGAACTCCGATTCTGATTATTGCTTTGTGAAGATAAGACTATGATAAGGGCCAAAACTAAAGTAAGAGGAGTACATTTAATATGCTAATAGTACCGACAGAGTAAGTTTGCAAACATACATGCATACCTATTATATCTTTTTTTAAATTGACATATTTACTGAGATAATTGGAGATTCATACACAGTTATAAGGAGTATCACAGAGAGATCCACATTTTGCTCACTTTCTTCCATTAGCGTATAACATACCAGTATACTATAGTACGGTCCACAACCAGGATACAGGTATTGACACAAGCCACTAATCTTATTCAGAGTTCACCAGTTTTACCTATACTCATTTTTGTGTGTGTATATGTATTTAATTCTACATATTTTATCACCTGTTTAGGATCTTGTACCCACCACCAGTCAAGATACTGAATAGTTTCATCACAAGTTTCTCTCATGTCTTGTCCTCTTCTTTTACAACCCACTTCTCTCCATTTTCTCCCCATTTCGCATTGCTAACACACGGAAACCACTAATCTGTCCACTAATTCTAAAATTTTGTCATTTCAAAGATGTTACCATTTCAAAGATGTTATAGAAATGGAATCATTCACTGTGAAATCTTTGGGATTGTAAGTTTTTGCTCAACCTGGAAATTAAGCCAATTACATTATTTATTTGTATAACAGCTTTACTGAGATATAAATCACACAGCATAAAATTAATCCTTTTTATTGTACTAAAATACACAGAACAAAATTTACCATTTTAACCAGTTTTAAAGTCATAATGTTGTGCAACCATCACCACTGTCTAGTTCCAGAAGGTTTTCAGCACCACAAAAGAAAACACAGTACCCATTAGCAGTCACTCCCTTTTCCCCTTCCCCCAGCACTGGGCAACCTCTACTCTACTTTCCACCTCTATGAATTTGCTAATTCTAGACATTTCATATAAAGGGAATCATTCATCTTTTGCATCTGGCTTTTTTCACTTATCATGTTTTCAAGATTCATCTATGTTGTTTGTGTATCAGCACTTCATTCCTTTTTATGGTCGAATAACATACCATGGTATGGATATACCACACTTGTTTACTCTTCCATCACCTGATGGACATTTGGGTTATTTTCACTTCTTAGTGCATAATGCTGTGATGAATATATGTGTATAAGCATTTGTGGGGATTTATATTTTCAGATCTTATGAATACGTATCTAGGAGTGGAACTGCCAGGTCATGTGTTAAGTCTTATGTTTAACTTTTTAAGGACCTGTCAAACTGTTTTCCCAAGCAGCTGCACCATTTCACATTCCTACCAGCAGTGTATGAGGGTTCTAGTTTCTTCACAGCCTCGTTTGTTGTCTGTCTTTTTTCATTATACCCACCTTCTATTGTTATTTCATTGTGGTTTTGATATGCATTTCCCTAATGACTAGTGATACTGAGCATCTTTTCATGTGCTTATTCATCATCTGTATATCTTTGTTTCAAGTGTCTATCCAAGTTTTTTGTTCATTTTTAAATTCAGTTGTCTTCTTATTACTGAGCTTTAAGAGTTCTTTATATATTCTGGATCCAAGTCTCTTATCATATATCTGATTCACAACTATTTTCTCCCATTCTATGGGTTATCCTTTCCCTTTTTTGATAGTCTCCTTTGAAGCACACATTTTAAAACTTTGATGAAGTCCAATATATCTACTTTTTTGTTGTTGCTTATTTCTTTTAGTGTCTTATCTAAGAAACCATTGCCTAATCCAAGGTTATGAATATGTACTACTATGCTTTCTTCAGAGAGTTTTATCATTTTTGGCTCTTAACATTTTTGTCTACAATCCATTTTGAGTTAATTTTTGTGTGTGGTGTGAGGAAAGGATCCAATTTCATACTTCTACCTGTGGATATCCAGGTGTCTCAGCACTATTTGTTAGAAAGACTTTTTTCTCCATTGACTTATCTTGGCATCCTTGTCAAAAATCAATTGGGGAATGTCCACATAGAAGAGGTGGCATAGGATTGGGAAAAGTGGACATAATGGACAAAGGGTATGGGGAAAGGCAGGAAGAGATGAGAGGTGGAGGCGTCTTCGGGACATGGAGCTGCCCTGGATGGTGCTTCAGAGGTAATCACCGGACATTGTAAATCCTCACAGGGCCCACTTGATGGAATAGAGGAGAGTATGGGCCATGATGTGAACCAATGTATATGAGGTGCAGAGGTGCCCAAAGATGTACTTACCAAATCCAATGGATGTGTCATGATGATGGGAACGAGTGTTGTTGGGGGGGGGGGAGAGGGGGGGTGGGGGGTGGGGTTGAATGGGACCTCACATATATATTTTTAATGTAATATTATTACAAAGTCAATAAAAAATAAAAAAATTAAAAAAAAAAAATCAATTGGGGAAGCGGACGTGGCCCAATGGATAGGGTGTCCACCTACTACATGGGAGGTTTCTGGTTCCTTGACCCATGTGCAGCTGGCCCATGCGCAGTGCTGATGCCCACAAGGAGTGCCGTGCCACGCGGGAGTGTCCCCCACATAGGGGAGCCCCACGCGCAAGGAGTGTGCCCTGTAAGGAGAGCCGCCCAGTGTGAAAGTAAGTGCAGTTTGCCCAAGAATGGCGCCGCCCACACAGAGAGCTGACACAACAAGATGACACAACAAAAAGAAACACAGATTCCCCATAGAAGCAGTCACAGAACACACAGCGAATGGACACAGAAAGCAGACAACTGGGGGAGGGGCGGGTAAGGGGAGAGAAAGAAAGAAATCTTTAAAAAAAAAATCAATTGACCATAAATGTAAAGTAGTACACCATTTAAAAAGTGTATAAATCATGGAGATGACATCTGAAAAATGTCCTATATGAATTCCAGTCTTTAAGAAAGAAAGAAATAGTATGAACACCCTGAAGGAGAGGAATTAATCAGAGTTTTAATCTGTCAGTGGCAAAGAGCTATATGACTGAAACTATACTCCCTAAAGTAATCTATAGCACAGACTAACATCACTGCTGGATTCATTTAGGCCAAACAAGCGGTACTACATGTCATCTGGTTCTATCACTTTACCAAGTGAACACAGAGCAAATGTAAGGGGCCAGCATGATGCAAAGGCCTCCCAAAACTCTTGCCTTCTCTTCAAGCCTGTTCCTTTTCCCGTGTGTTCCCTGTTTGTGTTACATGCGATTCTAAGAAATAGCACACAATTCTTCCCACCATTCCCCATTACTCTGTCCCAAAATATGGAAGTACTCTTTATTTCCTTCTTCATATCCAGTAGATACAGCATGTCCATCATACTTCTATAATATCTATTTAATGTCCTCCCTTCTTCTCATTCCTGTTGTCACTACCCTGCTATTTTTTTTTTATTTTTTTTTATTTTTTATTGACTTTGTAATAATATTACATTAAAAATATATATGTGAGGTCCCATTCAACCCCACCCCCCCACCCCCCCTCTCCCCCCCCCCCAACAACACTCGTTCCCATCATCATGACACATCCATTGGATTTGGTAAGTACATCTTTGGGCACCTCTGCACCTCATATACATTGGTTCACATCATGGCCCATACTCTCCTCTATTCCATCATGTAGGCCCTGTGAGGATTTACAATGTCCGGTGATTACCTCTGAAGCACCATCCAGGGCAGCTCCATGTCCCGAAGACGCCTCCACCTCTCATCTCTTCCTGCCTTTCCCCATACCCTTTGTCCATTATGTCCACTTTTCCCAATCCAATGCCACCTCTTCTATGTGGACACTGGATTGGTTGTGTCCATTGCACCTTTATGTCAAGAGGAGGCTCAGATTCCACCTGGATGCTGGATGCAATCCTCCCATTTTCAGTTGTAATCACTCTAGGCTCCATGGTGTGGTGGTTGTCCTTCTTCACCTCCATCTTAGCTGAGTGTGGTAAGTCCAATAAATCAGATTGTAGGTGCTGGAGTCTGTT
The DNA here is from genome assembly GCF_030445035.2 of Dasypus novemcinctus. Taxonomy (NCBI): domain Eukaryota; kingdom Metazoa; phylum Chordata; class Mammalia; order Cingulata; family Dasypodidae; genus Dasypus; species Dasypus novemcinctus. Next base: position 9,607,555 of record NC_080686.1, on the reverse strand, counting down.
GAGGCTCAGGATCTGGCTATCACATTGTCAGTCCAGAGATTCAAATCCCCTAAATATATCTTAAACCCCAACATTAACTGCACCTCCAGCACATTAGCATGAAAGTCTTATGAAGGGAGATCCCATCTGAGTCCAGATTCATCACACATAAACACCATTTCCAAAGAGGGGCCATCTGCCCTGGTAGTTAACCCCATCGGCCATGACCATAACTCCCATGGGTCTCTTTAGCCCTCAAAGGAACCAATATCTGGGGGTTGTATCTGCTTTATCTGTCTCTCTGACTCTGCTCAGTTGTGCATGAGGGCAAACCTTCTGCCAGCCTCCAGACTCTTTTTTAGAAACTCGTAGCCATATAAACTCATTTCTCCTTTCCATTTCCCCCTTACTTTAGGTCAAACAGCATTTTAAAGTCATGGTATTTTATGTAGACATGGATATTCTGCTGATCCGCATTGAACCTTCCGTATAAGGTCATTTTCCAGTTGCATCATCAGTTGGTAGTTGATAGTGGTCCCTCGTTGCCAGGGAGGCTCATCCCCGACTACCCTGCTATTTTGATGGCCCTTGTTGCCTCCTAAATGGCCTTCTAAGCTCCATTCTTTTCCTTTTCTTAACCTCTCTGATAGGTTGTTGCTGAAGTGATCTTTCTAAAGGACAGTTAATCATCACCCAACTAGTTAAAAGCTTTCAAAGGCCCTATTTGTCTCTTGACACACCTGTGCTCCAGATTAAGAAGATCACAATGCTCCAATCCCTTCCCCACGTCAGTCTTGGCTCTCATTGACCTTAACATTTCCTGCCACCCTCACATGTCTGCACGCTCATTTTTCAAGGTCAAACCCAAATTCCACATCTTTCATAAAGCTTCTCTCATTCCCATAGTGTAAATGATTCTTTTACTGTGCTCAGAATGATAGATTTTTGCCTTTTAGTTCTTATTACATCCTACTTTGCATAGTAACTAGTCGAGTAGATCTTTTATGTTTGCTTTTAGCCTGAAGTTTCTTGAGGGCAAGAATCATACTTCATATTCTCTATGTACCCCTTACAATCCTTAGCTCAGAACCTTTTGCTTTATAGATGATTAATAGGAAGCAGACTTGCCAATGGATAGGGCATCCGTCTACCACATGGGAGGTTCGTGGTTCAAACCTGGGGCCTCCTCGACCTGTGTGGAGCTGGCCCATGCGCAGTGCTGATGCGTGCAAGGAGTGCCCTGCCATGCAGGGGTGCCCCCAGCGTAGGGGAGCCCCACGCGCAAGGAGTGCGCCCCAGAAGGAGAGCCACCCAGCGCGAAAGAGAGTGCAGCCTGCCCAGGAATGGTGCTGCACACACGGAGAGCTGACACACAAGATGATGCAACAAAAAGAAATACAGATTCCCAGTGCCGCTGGTAAGGATAGAAGTGGTCACAGAAGAACACACAGCGAATGGACACAGAGAGCAGACATTGGGGGCAGGGGAAGGGAGAGAAATAAATGAAAAATAAATCTTTTTAAAAAATAAGACACCTGTCGTGTCAAGTTGAGTTACTTGACTGACATTTATCTAGGCTTTGTGGGGATGGAAGGTCTAAGACATGGTTTCTGCTTCAGGATCACAGAGCATTAACCTTTAGATGGTAGTTCACAGGTGAGACCTACACATTGCTCTAAAGCACAGGACCAGGAATGGAAGTGTTAGTGTCCCAGTGGGATCCTAAATTGGAACAAGATAAGTGACAGGAAGGAGAGAGAGAGGAGGAGGAGAAGAATCCTCTTGTTTATTCTCTATTTCACTTCCAAACGAGGTCATTTGGTATTCCCACTTTTCTACACCTATTAATCACCAAACTCTGAAGGGACAAACATTTGTAATTGTGAATAGAGTAAGGATCAAGGCTTCAACTGTGGGGACGTGTCTTGGCAGTGCCACAGGTAACCTACAGTGCTCCACGGTTGTGTGGATCACCAAATGGTACATAAGCTAAAATGTGCGTCATCAAGCCTTTGTCATGCAGGCTTCTGCAAAGGGACTTAAGCCCTAAAGCCCTAAAGGCCCACTGCATGCAATGGATAAATGTCCCTCTTGTGCATCTAGAAGGGCAGTAGAATGTGCAATCTAGGGAGAGCTGAGAAGACAGTCACTCAAATCATCTTCAGTGTTCTATGGTCCCAATGATTGAGCCGGTTCAGAGTCAAAATGAACCTGGAGGTAAAAGGCACTGTTATAAGCCTATTGACACAGCAGCATTTAATCATACTTAGATGATTTGCTTCTGAATCAGGGTTTCAACTCTAGGCTGACTAACTGGCTTAGAAACCAGAACTGTGTATGGCCATGGCTTGTAAATCATCTGTGTGTGTAAACTACATGTACAAGTTCTTCCTGCTCTGACCCTACCAAATAAAATACAAACTATCTAGTCAAAATGCACAATACAAGGTTTTCTTTTTTGTGTTTCATTGCATATTTATTTAGACCTCATTTACATGTTATCCATAATAACACATCCTAGGTTTTTAAAAAAAAATTTAGAGAAGTTGTCCATTTACAGAAAAATCATGTAGAAAATACAGCGTTTCCATGTACCACACCCATTATTAACACTTTGTGGTACCTTTGTAACAAATGATGAAAGACAAAGTTTTTCTTTTATATTTTCAAATATGAATGATAATTTTGTAAATTCTGCAATCCTTAGAACCTGCTCTAGGAAAAATATCACCATGAGAATAAATTATTTTAATGTATTTTAAGTAATTTTCAGCTTCAAAGACTAATCAATATTCAGCCAACTGTATTCAAGAGAGTTGGTAAGTGGTCACTTTCAGAAGATAACTCTACTTCACGGAGAGAAGAAAGGTTTTTAGGCATAAATTCACACAATTTCCCGCCCAGCTTCCTCAGTAGATGGACCATTTGCTGCACCCAGCCGGCATTTTCCCCAGCTCCATGTCTGAGCTCCCATAATGCTATTTCCTCCAAGTGCTTGGTAACTCTATCCCAAGTATGCTCACTTTCCACGCACTGGCTTTCCTTGGTGCGTACTAGCATGCCTTGAAATCTAGAGCAGTGTCCTCTCAGCTTGAAACTTTATTGCCCTCCCCCTTTTCTCCTAAGCTTCTAGAAAGTATTCGCCTAATTTATTTCCATTTACTCATCTCCTATTATACTTTTGTGATAATTTTTAAAATTCAGAGACATTCTAAAATTTACACAAAAATTCTAAGTACAGTACAAAGCTGACCCATTTGAAAGCAAGTTGCTGACATGCTTCTTCATTAACAAATACTTTCATGTATATGTTTAACACACAAGGACTTCCTGTTACTATCAGAGTGAGGAAATTAACATGGGTATACTTCTCCATCTAATCCTTGGGCCCCACTTATACTTACCATATTTCCCCAATAATGTCCTTTATAGCAAAAGGATGCTAATTCAAAATCACATGTGCCATTTAGTTCTCATGTCATTTGAACTCCCTTCAATCTAGAGAGGTTCCTTAGTCTTTCCTTGACATTTTTGAAGGATACAGGCCAGGCATTTGGAGAAAAAAACCCTCAAATGGGTTTGTCTGATATAATTTTTTCTCATGATTAGATTCAGCATATGCATCACTGGTAAGAATAACAATAGAAATGATGCTGTATTGTTCTAAGTATGTCCTATGAGTTGACATACTATTTCAAATTTCTCCATTACTGATGATATTCACTTTAATTACATGATTAAGGTGAAGTCTGTTAGGTTTCTCAACTATAAAGTTATACTTTAAAATTAAAAAAATATTGTGAGGGCAGATAGCCTGAAACTATGTGAAGATTCCATTCATTATCAAATTTTCAATTCATTCATCAGTGTGGACCCATGGATTCTTATTTCATTTAATGGGTTATAACCCATAATTATCGTTTATTTTGACATTCATATTATCTCAGATTTGGTTAGTGGGCGCCCCTTTCACGTGGCTCCTGTGTCCTTTCTGTGATAACCTCCTTACTTTCTCACACAAGATGTTCCAGGTTCATCTCTTAGAGGTTCATATTGTTTTCTGAGTCACCCATTTCACCCTGGTTTCTTTCTGATATTTAGAAGCTAATTTCTGGATGCTTAGTGAGCTTACTACTATTAGATTAGAGTATCACTGCCCTCCATCCCTCCATCCTCCCTTCCCTCCCTCCCTTCCTTCTCCTTCTTCCTTTCTTCTTCCCTCCTTTCCTTCCTCCCTCCCTCCATGAAACCAAGAGTTTACACTACCTCTAATTTTGATCAAACTCCAAAGGGTTCATTCTAATTTTTCCCTTTCTATATTTATAACTTATAGATATCTCAAACTCAACATGTTTAAATACTGAAATCATCTTGCTAACTCTCCTGAAATCTGTTCTCCTGTTTTCCCTCCAGAATTTCTTGTATCATTTAATGGTACCACCATTTATGTTGTTGCCCTAGAAACCTTCCAGATTCCTCCTTACCTTCTACCCTCTACATTCAAAGGTTGAGAATTTTGCATTTTCCACTTCTTAAATGACTCTACATATGCATCATCTCCTTATCCTACAACTTGTCTTAATAGAGGACTTTGACCCTCTTGCTTCTCACACAGAAATTTACAGTCACTTGATCTACACTTTACAATCAAAGTTCTAAACTTTCCAATGGCTTTGTATCACATGTGGAATAAAATCCAAAGTCCTTACCAAAGCCTTCCAGACCTTCTCATAACCACAACATCAACCTCTTACCTTTCTACCTCTCTGATCTTCATTTACAACACCATGACCAGCCAAACCGGTCACCCCTCCCTCACACCCTTTTGAACCTCTTTGCTTGGGATGCTTGCCCTCCATTTACCTGCATGGCATGCTCTCTCATTACTTTTGGAATTTTTTATTTTTTTAAGATTTATTCTATTTATTTCTCTCCCCTTCCCATCCCCCCGTCCCAGTTGTCTGTTCTCTGTGTCCATTTGCTGTGTGTTCTTCTGTGTTCACTTCTGTTGTTGTCAGCGGCACGGAAATCTGTGTTTCTTTTCATTGCGTCATCTTGTGTGTCAGCTCTCCCTGTGGGCGGCACCATTCCTGGGCAGGCTGCACTTTCTTTTGCGCTGGGCGGCTCTCCTTACGGGGCACACTCCTTGCGTGTGGGGCTCCCCTACGCGGGGGACACCCCTGCATGCATCAGCACTGTGCATGGGCCAGCTTCACATGGGTCAAGGAGGCCTGGGGTTTGAACCGCGGACCTCCCATGTGGTAGACGGATGCCCTAACCAAGTCTGCTTCCCACTTTTGGGATTTATAACTCTCTCATTTTTCCTCTCAGTGATATTTTCCTGGATTCCCATGTAAAAATAGCAACCTTCCTACCTTCCCTACCACCATATCCAGCTTTATTTTAAACCATTACAATCACTACTTTCTTACATTGTATCAATTCTTTACTGCCATTCTTCCCTACTATAATGTAAGTTAATTAGCACATGGATTTTTTTCTTAATTTTTGTCTTATTTATTGTTATATTCTGAACAACTAGAACAACGCTTTTCATATAGTAGGCATACAATAAGTATTTGTTGAATGAATAAATGTTTTACTATGGCCTTGTAAATTCTATGATATAGTGGCTTAACATTATATCATATTGAATATCATAATTCATTACATAGTCTCCTTATATTGGACATTAAGTTTGCTTCTACTTTTTCCACTATTATTGGCATTGCTACTATGAAAAGGAATAGTATGTGTATTGTATTTCATGAATTAAATTTCTAGGAATTATTATATATTGCTTTTAAAATAGTATAAAGTTTAAAAATTCCAAAGGCAATAACTGTGCCCTATAATTTTTCGAATAAATAGCATATACAGTTCAAAGTTTAAAAGTATACAGAAGTATGTGATGAAAAGTTTCCCTCCCATCTCTGCCCTCCATTCTCCTAATTTCCATTTGTTCTTCACAGCTAATCACTGTTTTTGTTTTTTAAATATCCATATTGGTTTTCCCAGTTGCTAAAACAAATACCATAAAATGAGTTGGCTAATAAGAGGAATTCATTGGTTCATGGTTTCAGAAGCTTCCTCCTGGAGTGGATAACTTCCTGCTGACTGGCAATCTCTGGGGTTCCTTGGCTTTTCTGTCACATGGCAATGAACATGTGGCATGTTCTCCTTTCTCTTCCAGGTCCTATTGACTTGCAGCTTCTGGCTACTCCCTGTGGGCTCTCTCTCCAACTGATTTTTATTCTACTAACAAAGGACTCCAGTAATCTGGATTAAAGCCCAACCTGATGCAGGGGGGCTACATTGTAACTGAACTACCACCTTGAAGAGATTTCATTTACAATGGGCTCACACCCACCAGAATGCAGACCAAAACCAAGAACACGTCCAAACTGGGTTATACAATTCAGTCCACCACAATATCCTTCCATAGTTTCTTTTATGTATATTCTAAGGAAATATAAATATATATAGTCTAGTTTTTTCTTTTTCTTTAATCACAAAATACAGAATATTTCAAACATGTCTCTGCTCCTTGCTTTTTCCACTTAACAAATATATACATTAAAATTTTAAAAAAAAATCTATGTATCAGTTCATAGAGTATGCCCTCATTCCTTTTTATACCTGCAGAGATAGTTGCATAGATTTCAATTATATGGCTGTGCCAAAATTAATTTAATCCCCTAATCCTGACCATTTAGGTTAGTTCCATTGCTAACAATTGGGCAAGGAATAATCTTATTCTTAATATGTGTGTGAGTATGTCTGCAGGACAAATTCCGAGAGGTGGAAGTGACAGGTAAAAAAGTTATTGTATCTAAAATTTACATACATTTATATATATATACTGCCAAAATGCTCTCTATGGTTTGGTAACAATTTAGTCTTTTACCATCATTGTAAGAGTGTGCCTGTTTCTGTTTGCCTCACCAGGCAAATATCACAAAAATTCTGGATTTCTGAAAATTTGATGAGTGAAAGAATATTTTATTTTAATTTTTAATTTTTTGTCATAAGCCATTGGACATCTCTTCAGTTTTTTCCCCAAGAATTGGCTGTTCATACTCTTTCATGCTCTGCCCATTTTTATATTAGTTGGTTGTTCTTTTTTTTAAACTATTTTATTTCTATGAGCACTTCATTATATTAGAGAGAGTTGCTCTTTGTAACATGAATTGCAAATATTTATTCCCACTTTGCCATTTAATTTTTGACTTTATGGTGTAGGTAATTAAAAAAAGATCTATTTATTTATTTAGGTGCTGGGAGCTAGGGAATGAACCCATGACCTTGTATGTAGGAAGGTGGCGCTCAACTACTGAGCCACATTGGCTCCCGAGTTGGTTGTTACATTTGTTTTTGTTTATTGTTTGTTTCTGTTTTCTTTAGGAAGCACTGGGAACTGAACCCAGGACTTCCCATATGGGAAGCTGGCACTTAACTGCTTGAGCCAAATCCACTCCCTAATTTTTATTTCATAGAAACTTAACAATATTTCTTTTGTTTCATAGAAACTTAACAATAATATCTTTCTTCTGGATGTTGTGTCACAGTTGCAAAAAAATTCCACTTGAAGGTAGCAGAGATCTTCTCCCATGATTCCTTCTAGAACTTTCACATTTCACTTTTTGTATATTTAAATATCTAATCCATTTGGAATTTATCCTGATGAAGGATGAGAGGCACAGATTCAATTTTATGTTTTTCCAGATGATTAACCTGTTGTCTTCACACTAGTTATTGAATGGTTCATCTTTTCCCCACTGATTTGAGATAAGTATGTCATGTATTAAGCCCTTGCATATATTTGAGACTTTGTTTTGTTCTAACAGCATGTCTGGTCCCTCTCTTCCACGGCAAGCCCATATCCAAGGCAATTTCCCCATCTCAGTGTCTAACAGGCATCTCCACCTAATTTAACCAGGCCATAACAAAACTCTTGACTTTTACTGCTAAACTTGCCCAAGTCACCCCCATCTCAGTAACTGACATCCACCAACCTAACAATCAGTCTTGATTCCTTTCTGTCATCCCACATCCTGTCATCAGCAAGTACTGAGAACGCTAACCTGAATGTAAGTCCCAGATCTTCCTGCTTTTCACCACTTCCTCATTAGTACCCTGGCCCACGTCACTGGTACTAACTGCCTGGATTCCTGAAATAGCCTCTTAACTAGTTTCCTTGCTTCTACTCTTGTGCTTCCACATTCCATTTGATCTGCAGCAGCCAGAATGATCTTTTCAAAGTAGATCCGATCAACTCCCTGCCATGCTTGTAACCTTCAGTGGTTTCTTGGCTTACTTAGAATGACGTTCCAGACTCCTGGCCACCTGCCCCCTCTGTATTCACCTTCTGTCATGGTCCCTTAAGTTCACCAGGCTCCAGGCACATTAGCTCCCTTTCTGTTCTGTGAACACACCAGCTTCATCCTTTACTTTGTCATAGCTGATCCTTTGCTGGAAAGTGCTTCTCCCAGAGCTGTATGGTTGGCTTTATGCCACTCACCATTTAAGTCTCACCTCAAGGCCCCCTTCTTAGGCTTTCTTTCCCTCGCCACTCATTCAAAAGTCACCCCCAGTGACTCCGTATCTCAGAACAGTAATTGTTCCTCCAATAACTGCAAATGCTTTTTGAGCACTTAATGCTTGCCTTGTGCCAGGCCTTGCTCTCAGTGCTTTACAAGTGTGCTATCTCATTAGTCTATCAGCTGCATATCATGATACCACCATGATACCCATTTTATAAATGAAAAAAGTGACACATAAAATAGTTAATCTGTCCAAAGTCACCTGAAAGGATTTTGTTGGTTTACTTTATTGCCTGTGTCCGCCTTCCTTTAAAGTAGATTTCTGGATGTTAGGCTTCCTGACTGCTTGCTCCCTGCTCTCTACCTCTAGGATGAGAACATGACCTGCTCATTTTGTGATTTTTAATGAATAGTTGACACTCAGCAAAAGGAAGGTGACTTATCATCCCACCATCATAGAAACACTCTCTGTGGTGAGCACCTTGGTTGACTGGGGCGTATGTGTGGGGGGGGGGGGCAGTGAGGGTGCCAGGAAGCTGAGAGTCGACTTCATTCCATGCAGATTTGCACTGTGCCTGGAGCTCCCACCTTCATGGAGCCTGAACTCACTGGCCCTGTGGCTGCGCCCAGGTGTGAGCTGCAGGCACTGTACAGGGCCAGCCGTGAGCACTCAGCCCATACCCACCCTGCACAGGCAGAGGGTAGGGCCCACAGGCTCCAGGAATGGGAACACTGCGCCCTAAGCCTCTGCCAACACCGCGCTTATAGCTTACACACGGCAATTAAACAGCGTCTACATGTCACTATGATGAATGACTATAAAAATTTTATATAATTGAACAAAACGTATCATGGAAAAAAAAGGATCTCTAATACCTTGAAAGGCTGTGCTGAGCAACCTCTACAGGCCATGACAGCATGCAGCTGACGTACCACTTGATCAGGGCTGGGGGGAGCCTTATATTTTGAATAATCCTGTTCATATGAGATCTTTTGAATACATAGTCCAGAGTTTTTGCATGACAAATGGTTTTTCTGGTATATAAATACGTAAGAGACAAAATACTTACTAAATTGTATTTTCCTCTAAACTACTTTTAGTTACATAAACATGGGGAAGAACACTACATAATGCAGAACAGAAAATAAGGAATACCGTATTTATTAATCATCTGAATATTAGTGTTTTCCATGACAACTAAGTAGACATTGGCTGAATTTGGCTTAAAATCCATTCCATTCAAAAAGCAAAGCATCCCACAGCTTGTGTAGGTATTATTTATATTTTCAGGTTTTTGCAAACATTGACAGCTATTTATGTGTAAGACGGTAACCAAGAAGACCAATACACTAGCATTATTTTTTTCATTACAGTAGAACAAAGTAGAATTAGTGTATTCTAGATTCAACACACAAGATTTAATATGCTAGAATTCTCATACATGAATAAGAGATTCATCCAAGATCTTTGTACTTTTCCAATTTGCAAATATCTGGAATATTAGTAAATGTTCCTAGCTTTCTAACAAGTAACATTTCTGTTGTGATGTCTCCATATACAGCCTCACATTGTAGTATTTTTCAATGACCACTAAAATTTCCTTTCTTATTAATGGTTTTATTTTTAATAAGAAAAAAATGAACAATTATTAAGAGTTGCTGATTTTGAGAAGTCTCACAGAAAACAATATGCCGCCTCCAGGTGCTGATCACCACCCAATGGCCAGGAAACTTGCTCTCCAACACCAGCTTCGTACAGAGAACAGAACTCAAGTCTTGCTTCAAAAAAAGTCCCCTTCACTACACATCATGGCACCCTCAAATAGCTCGGGCCTCAATGCTAAGTTCTTGAATGTCAGGGCCACTCTGGTACCCACACATATCCGGTCAGGGGCCACCACCATGGCCTCACAGACTGGTGACTGCTTGGAGTCAACTACACGTGCTAGTTGTTTCCCTCTGCCCAAACTACTTGAAACAATCCCATTTCAGTTCACCAGAGAGCAGACCGTCAGGGCCTGCATTATTATTCAACCCAGTTCTGAAGTCTGCCTGGCTGGGTAAAGTCATGATGGGCTTTGGCTGCAGGCTTTGCTCTGCTAGCCCTCTCTCCTCAGGACACTTCATCACCTCTGGGGCTGATACTGAATAGCAGTGCTCAACCACGGAATCCATGCACGGCCTCCTTTTGTACCACTGCTTTATCCTTAAAAGTTATAAGAAATATTAAGCCCTTAGTACTATTACTATTAAGCACTTACTATTTAATAGTCTCAATATCGTGACTTATTTATTTGCAGTGGTCATACTTTTTAAAAATGACTCATCTAGAGTAGGCACTAAAGTAAATCTGTTGAATTGAATCTTGCTTCGGATATAATGGAGAAGTGAATCTATGACAAATTTTATGATATCACAGAAACAGAAAAATATTCAGTAACAACATGTTTATATACTAGAACAGCAAGTAGCCCGAAGAAAAGTCAGAAATGATTTTTATTTTTTTAATTCTTTGCAATATTGACTTGCAATAAGATTTGCTTATTTGGAAAAATTTTTAAATACACACATTTGAATATGCAAAACCATTTTCACCCTCTACTAATTAAATGCCTCCTGTCTAATCACAGCCCAATGCCTGTAGTCTATAGCCTACAGTTTTACTATTTATTATCACGTACTGTATCCAGGAATCTTGGGACTGTGAATTTTTTTAAACAGACAGAACATTTAAGTTAAAAGATGAAAAAATATTTTTCTACATCCTAGCTTGCATAGCTACAGCCTTCTAAAATTCTGTTTTAGTACCATTGGGCTTTCTTGTTATCTTCTGCTTCTTTGGTACATGTTTACTCCTCTCTTCCCACTGACTTTTTTCTAACTCTGGGTGGACATGTAGGATGCCACCACCTTCTATGGGCCTCCCCTAAACACCTGTGGCTAAAAAGTGAGCACTAGGCACCTTGGGCTCCCTTGCAGCTGGGGTCCTGGTGTGATTTGATTTAGGACCACTAATCATTTGGAAGGCAGAGAGATGCAGATGCAGAGGCCCGCTTTTGATACTTGTCTAGTGAGCAGACAGTGGAGGAAGCCTTTGGTTTCTCTGTAATAGCATTAACAAAAATCTCAGCACCGGGCCCATGGCCTTGTAGGGTCAAATGGAAGGAATGAGGCATCCAGTTTGTTGACCCAGCTTGTAGCAGATGCAGTGGTACTAGAGTCAGAAGTAGTAGCAGTAGCATCCTGACCACAGCAGCTTCCTACTGCTGGCCGTTTGTCTGGACTCTGGAGCTGGTGCCAAGAGCCCTGAGCTGCTTCCTGATTGTAGAAGAGGCAGCAGCTCCCCTGTGGTCTAGTTTTGAGAGCTTCCTTTAAAAGTTTAACCTAAAGTCTGTTTCTTTAGTTCTCCCAATGATTCCATAAGCCATTCAAAATCCTTTGATAGATCTCTTTCTGTTTAAATTGGTAGAGGCAGACTCTTCTTTGTCCAGGAGCCTAACTGATATCCTTAGGCAAATTCCAATGAGAGGTGGACTTGTGGGTGAAGGGAGCTCTGCACACTCTTTCCTGATAAATAACAACAGTAACAACTAAAGGGGAAAAAAATCATGAACTGAACAAACAATTTGTTGTTCATTTCCGTAGAAATATTGTTGGTCTTTAAGAGATAGGAGGAATCAGGTATGAACCATTTCACTTATCTAGCCTAGAAATCCCTGCAGAGCAGGGTCCTAATTAATCTTGTGGGACCCAGGTCTTTTAATATGTAATCATTGTTATGACCAACAACAAAAAAATCTGCAAGAAAACAACATTTACAATGTGTCAAGAAATTTTACATGGGAATCCAACCTGAGAAAGTGCCAGGAAGGGGCATGCACACAAGGAAGCATGCACCCAGATGAGTTTACCTTGTGACCCATTTATTACTTAGTGTGATTTTCCCCAAAGACAACCTCAACTAACATACTTCTCTGCTAAGAATGCCAAATTTCCACAAAAACAGAATAGTGCTAAGAGAAAGCTCTTGCTATTTGACAACCAGTAGTTAAAACACCTAGCACCAATCTAGCTACACAATACTGTAAGAAGTATTCTCTCAGTAGCACAGAGACCAGGGAAACCATAGCATCCCGCCACCATAGACACATGGAGGATGGTAAAGCCTTCAGAGGCACCGTACTGTGAACTGGCGCTTCATGCAGAAGGCACCCTGAATGATTCAGAGCATGAGATAACGCTGGGATGTAGTTAAGAAGCACAGCAGAGCTGATGGGGAGGAGGGAAGGGCCTACTCTAAGTCTAGAAACACGGAGTCACTGAGGTAGGGAGAAGGAAGAAAGCTGTTCCAAGTACTCACACTAGCTCCTCCATAAATGCCCAATGGCAGTAATGATCAAATTACAACCTACAGAAAGAGAGTTGGCTCTAATGATACCAAAAACTGTCTGAGTGACAGGAAAGAAACAATATATGTGTATATAACTAAAGAAAGCTTTATTTACAGAACAATTTTGAGAGGAGGATCTCTTCCTGGTGCTACGGACATTCCTTCAACTGGTCAGAACTATATATCAAATATCCCAAACAGGCACCTATTTCAAACCATATACAAATATTAGCTTAAAATGGATCACCAACCTAAATACAAGAGCTAAAACCATAAACCTCTCAGGGGAAAACAGGGAAATCTGCAGGACCTCGTATTTGCCAATGGATTCTTATATATGACAACAAAAGCACAAGCATCAAAGGAAAAAAAATAGACTTCATCAAAATTTTAAAATTTTGTATATCAAAGGATGTTATCAGAAAGTGAAAAGATAACTGAAAAAATGGGGTAAAATATTTGGAAATCACAAGTCTAATAAGTGTTTAATGTCTAGAATACATTTTTAAAAAACCTCTTATCATTGAACAACAAAGTCAAACAATCCAATTTAAAAATGGACAAAGCACTTGAATAGACATTTCTCTAAAGATTATGGATAAATGGCCAATAAGCACATGAAAAGATTCTCAACATTATTAAACTAGAGAAATGTAATTAAAACTAAAATGAGAGACCAATTCCTACCCACTAGGGTAGTTATTAAAAAAAAGGAAAAGAACAATGTTGGTGAGGAAAAGGAGAAATTGGAACCTTCATGCATTGCTGGTAGGAATGTAAAATGTTGTAGAAAAAATTTACGGTTCCTCAAAAAGTCAAATATATAATTACCATATGACTCAACAATTCTACTCCTTAGTATATACCCCAAAGAAATGAACACAAGGACTCAAACAGATAATTGGACACCAATATTCATACCAGAATTGTTCCCAATAGCAAAAAGGTGGAAACAACCCAAATGTCCCTCAACAGATGGATGGATAAACAAAATGTGGTATGTATACCCACACACACAGACACACACACACAATAGAATATTACTCAGTCCTAAAAAAGAATGAATTACTGATTCATGCTACAACATGGAGAAGCCTTGAAAACACTATTCTAAGTGAAAAAAGCCAGACAAAAAAAGACAAACAGTGCATGATTCCACTTGCATGAAATACCTAGGAACTAACCAATTCAGAGAGATTGAAAATAGAATAGAAATTACCAGGGGCAAAGGGGTGGAGTGAGGATGGGGGCAAGGACTGGGAGAGTTATTTCTTAAGGGGTAAAGAGATCCTATTTTAAATGATGAAGAAATTTTGTTAATGGATATTGTTGATGGAAATCACTGAATTGTACACTTACAATTCTAGCTTATGTATGTTACCATAATGTTTAAAACCTGGGAAAATTCCCAAACAGAACATTATCACTTCAGAAGCCTCTCTCTGGGCATAATTACCAAAATTACTATCAACTATACAATGCCTTAAAATTTTGTTAATCAAAATCACATCTAGAGAAGTGAATGTGGCTCAAGTGACTGGGCTCCCATCTACCACGTGGGAGGACCCTGGTTTGGTTCCTGGTGCCTCCTAAATAAGACAGCAAGCTGGCATGACAGGCAGGCACAACATGCTGACACAACAAGATGATGCAAGAAGAGACACAAGAAGAAAAACATAATGAGAGATACAACAAAGCAGGTAACAGAGCTTCCAAGTGCCTCCTACAGAGAATGAGCAGGAAGGTGAGCTGGCGTGATGGGCAGGTGTGGCAAGCTAATGCGATTAAGATGATGCAAAAAGAGACACAACAGGAAAAACGTAACAAGACACAACAAAGCAGGGAACAGAGGTGGCTTAAGCAATTAGGTACCTCCTTCCCAAATGGGAGGTGCCGGGTTTGGTTCCTGGTGCCTCCTAAAGAAAAAAAGGAGATGAACAGACACAGCTAGTACAAACAACGAGGGAGTAGGGAAAGATAAATAAAAAATAAAAATCTTAAAAAAAAATCACATCTACAGGGGAGTGAATGTGGCTCAAGCAGTGCAGTGTTTACCTCCTACATGGGAGGTCCCGGGTTTGATTCCCAGTGCCTCCTAAAGAAGATGAGCAGATTCAACAACAAGACACAGCAAGTAGACACAGACAGACACTGTAAGCAGACAATGAACAGACAGACAAACAGACAAAGGAGCCTTCTTGGAGGGAGGGGATAAATAGACAAATAAAAACTCAGTAAAGAAAATAGAGTATTAAAAAAAAAAAACATGTACAATACCCAGCACTCAGCTTTTGGTTTCTAATACCATTCTCCAACTGGGGCAGGAAATATACAAGTGAGCTTGCAGAATCTTACAGTGCCCAAAATAAGGAAGTGATAAACAATAAAAAATTCCACATTGAAGAGGGTACATCAAAGGGACATAGGAGGAAAGTGGATATGGCTCAAGCAGTTGGGCACCCACTTACTGCATGGGAGGTCCTAGGATCCGTTCCCAGTGACTCCTAAAGAAGACAAGCAAGATAGTAAGAGCTGATGCCATGGGCTGGTGCAGTGAACCGATGCAACAAGATGACTCAACGAGGAGACACAATGAGGTAACACAACGAGAGACCTAACAAGCAGGGAGCAGAGATGGCTAAAGCTATTGTGCACCTCCCTTGCCCATGGGAGGTCCCCAGTTCAGTTTCCAAGGCCTTCTGAAAATGAAGAAGAGCAGACACAGAGAGCACACAATGAACAGATACAGAGAGCAGACAGCGAGTGCAAACAAGGGAGCAGAGGAGAAATAAATAAATAAAATAAATCTTCTGTTTTAAAAAAGGGACATAGGAACCAACTGAAAGACTTTCCAATGGCAACAGTGGGAACAATGGGAACAACAAAACAAAGGAGATTATAACTCAAAGTATAAAACAAATATTCATGAGTCCATACCGATATAAATGACTGAACAAATGAATAAATAAATGGGAGACAGGAGACAAATCTCTCACATAGAGGAATTCCAAATATGTAGATACTTCTCCACTTCTTAAATGTGGACTGTGGTTAGTGACTTACTTTCAGAGAGTGTGGCATGGAAAGAGGGAAAAAGAATTAACTTTAATGTGTAGAAATCTGACAAATTGAGCCAGGTTTGATTAAGTTTAACATCAAAGCGATAAGTCATATTGATAGTATGTACCCTTGCTATGATGTGATGAAAATGGTACTTTACCTCTGTGGTTTCCTCCCCAAAATATGTGACACCCCTTGCTATGATGTGATGAAAATGGTACTTTACCTCTGTGGTTTCCTCCCCAAAATATGTGACACCCCAGACTAATCAAGGGAAAAACATCAGATGAATTCCAATTGTGGCATTCTACAAAGTATCTGACCAGCACTCCTCAAACTGACAAGGTCATCAAAAATAAGGCCAACCTAAGAAATTGTCACAACCAAGCAGAATCTAAGAAGACATGATAATTAAATGTAATGTGATATTGTGGATGGAATCCTGGAACTGAAAAGGGGCAGTAGAATAAAATCTAAGGAAACTGGAATCAAGTATGGACTTTAGTTAATTAAAAAAATTACATTACATACTTGCAAAAACTACAAGCACATCTGTGGCAAGCACGTTATTTTGGTCCGCACAGACGTTGATAAATATCTAGGTTGATCCAAGGACCGCTCACATTAAATCTGAATGGGCATGGATTGAGATGTGGTGATCAGCACAGTGGAGGCAACAGTACTTTTCTTAACTAGCATGCTTATTTAACTATTTTGCCACTAGTAAATGTTTCCAAATTGCTACAATTATAGATCATCTAATTTCTTTTCTTTTCTTTTTTTGAGGTACCAGGGGTTGGGGACTGAACGTAGGAAGTTGGAACTTGACCACTGCGCCACATTGGCTTCCCTGAGTTGGTTTTTTTTCATTTGGTTGTTGTTCATTTTTGTTTTTTCAGGAGGCACTGGGGACCAAACCTGGGACCTCCCATGTGGGAGGCAGGAGCACAACTGCTTGAGCCACATACACTTAGTCTTCTCTTCAGGCAATTGGTCTTTTTTTTTTAAAGCTTTATTTACTTATTTATTTTAATATCCCACCTCCCTTGAGATAACTCCCTCATCTGTCTGCTCACTGTCTGCTCATGTGTCTGCTCATCTTCTCTAGGAGGCACCAGGAACTGATCCCACATGGAGGCAAGTGCCCAACCGCCTAAGCCACATCCACTCTCTGATGGCTGCATTGTCTGCTGGCTGCAGTGTCTGCTCATTGAGGGACCTGTTGTTTGTGGTGTCTGCTTGTCTTCTTTAGGAGGCACTGGGAAGCAAACCCAGGACCTCCTACGTGGGAGGCGGGGGCCCAACTGCTTGAGTCACTCTTCCATTGTTCCCCCCCCCCCAGGTATCAGGGGCCAGGGACTGAACCCAGGACCTCATCTTGTGGGAAGCTGGCATTCAACTTCTGAGCCATAGCAACTTTTCTGAGTCGGTTTTTTGGTTTTTTTTTTCATTTGTCTTGCTTGTTGTTTATTTTTGTTTTTTCAGGAGGCAGTGGGAATTTAACACGGGATCTCCTATGTGGGAGGCGGGAGCTCAACTGCTTGAGCTACATCCACTCCCTCTTAACCTATAACTGTAAACTTTTAGGGTCCCACTCTCAAGTAAAGTGCTACCTACCTGTGCATATGCTTTACTGTTGCCAGAAATATAAAAGACACATTAGAACCTTTATTAATTACCCCTATAGCTGGTGAAAAATTTCCTTCAGCTCTTTAATTCTCCATTATTTTGTTTCTGTGGGGGCAAAAAAACTGCCAAGAAGAAAGAGCCGGTAATCTTGCTGACATGCCCCAAGCTTGCTAAATCAGCAGCGTGGCACTGAGCAGGCATCACTGGGAGGACGGTGCTCAGCCCGGGCTCAGGGTGGGCGAGCCGCTCTGCTTCTCAGTGAGCGCAGGATCCACGTGCCCCGTTCCTCCCTTCTCTAGCAGCTGTGGAAGGATGGGCTTTTTCCACTGCCAGTCCTGGGCCAGCAGCTCGGCTGTGCTTTGGTTCTCATGCCATAGGCATGATTCCAAAATCAGAGAGAGCAATAATGACTAAAAAAATTTAATTTATTGAAGTATATCACTCAGACATAAACACACATAAACAGTAAGTGTATAGTAATAGTTCATTACTACTAACCAAAGTATTTTTCCTCTAACCCACCTATTATTATTTTTATACCATTTATATATGAACACACATAAACAATTAAGTGTATAGTAAAAGTTGTGAACTTACAAAGCAAACATGCATAACATTGTACAGGGGTCCCATATATCAACCCTCCACCAACACCTTGTATTGTCATGAGACGTTTGTTACGAATTATGAAAGAATATTGTCAAAATCTTACTAATTATACCCCTTATCTTACATTTGGTGTGTTTTTACCTATTGTTCTAAAAGCTGCATCTAGGATCTAGCCTAGAATTTAGACTAAACTCGAAGTTGCTTTTAACCTATTAGCTTCACTATTGCCATGTACCTTGACCTTGCCTAACAGATATCAACTGACAGTGATGAGAAATGCAAAGAGTAACAACATCCCTCCCTCCCTCTCTTCAACCACATTTACTGAGCATGCTCAGGCCTGGCTCTGCTTCCATGAAAGGCATGCAGACCTAAAATAAACAAATTCCTTATACTGATGAAGTTTAGAGTCCAGTGAGATCTACAGAAGCATAGATTTGTACACTTTATTAAAAGTAACACATGTCCAAAAGCCGGGAAAAGTAAAAAATATTACAACTATAAAATGGTTTAAAAATATCCACCAATCAGAATGGGTAAAATGAAATACAGAGACAACTTCAAATGTAGGTGAGCATGCGGAGAAACTGAATCACTCATGCGCTGCTACTGGGAATGTGAAATGGTACACAGAATCTGGAAAGCAGTCTGGCAAGTTTCTTATAAAATTAAACACGCAACTGCCGTACAACCCAGCACTTGCACTCCTGGGCACTGATCCCAGAGAAATGGAAACTTATGTGCACACAAAGATCTAGACATGAATGTTCATAGCAGCTTTATTCACAAAAGCCCAAAACTGGAAAACAACTCAGATGCCTTTCAAGTAAAGGTTAAACTGTGGTACTGCCTCCATATCATGGAATACTACTTAGCTATAAAAAGGCACTCTAGACACATGACGAACAACCAGGATGAACCTCGGAGGAATTACGCTCAGTGGAAACAGCCAATCCCCAAAGGTTCCATACTTAGGATTCCATTATGGCCACAGAGTGGGGTGGGAGAGAAGTGGGTGTGGTTTAAAAGGTAACATTAGGGGTCCTTGTGGTGAGGAACTTTCAGTATCTTGACTGTGGAACAGGGCAAAGGAACCTATACATGTTGCATGGAATTAAGCACACAAACACAAGGAAATCTTAATGACACAGGTTGCTTGTACCAATATTAATATTCTGGTTATGATGCTGTACTACAGTTTTGCAAAAATTTTCATTGGGGGAAACTGGATAAAGAGTATACTGGATCTCTTTGTAGCAGTTCTTAAAACTGCATATGAATTTGCAGATATCTCAATAAAAATTTCAATTAAAAGAATCCCAAATCCCCAAACCAATATATGAAGGTAAAAACTACTGAATGCAGTTACAGAATTCAATACCAAAACATGCTTATGGGCTGTGTTGGACAATAACTAAAATTACTAGTTTCCAACGTAACAAGTCCCAAGGAGCAGTGAGGTTCAAAGTGAGCCCTGCTTAAAGAGCTCCTTTTCATCACGACAGTGATTCTGGTAATAATGCAAGGATAAGCATCAGTGGAAACGCTGGGCAGAACGTGCTTGCTCATGAGCAGTGCTGGAAGTCCGGGTGGCGGCCTCCCAGCACTCCTCGTGACTGTGTCCCTCACGGCTTGCAAATTCAAGGGGTTGGGCCACTGTAGGTCTGAGCAGCTAAAGACTGGACATATAGAGACCCAATCCTGAGGCTACACTAGCCCTTCTGGGTTTCATCTAAGCTATAACACTTTACCCTTAAGATATGTGAGTAATAATTCCGCTTGGTTGTCTCTGAGTAAAAGTGTTCATACTTCGCTTTTTTTTTCTTTTCTTGCCTTATGCCATGTTTGATATCTACTTTATCACACTCATACCTGTTTTGTTGTTGTTATTGTTGTTGTTTTAAATCATACATGCCTAGTCTTAAAAGGGAAAAGAAACCTTTTTGTTTCACCTCACACACATCAGGTAGCATGGCATGGGTGTTTGACAAGAGGTGATAAAATCTTTCATGTTTCACAGCCCTGGTATTCTGTCATCATTCCCTAAATAAGACAAGGATTTTAGGGACATGGATGTGGCTCAAGTGATAAGGCCTCTGCCTACATATGGGAGGACCCGGGTTCGATTCCTGGGGACTCCTAGTGAAGAAGAAGGGAAAACATGCCATTGTGACGGGCCAGTGCTCACATGGCGAGCTGAGTGCCCGCGTGAGTGCCCGCGTGAGTGCCCGCGTGAGTGCCCGCGTGGTGAGCCAGGGCCTGCGCAGCAAGCCGAGTGCCCGCGTGGTGAGCCAGTGCCTGCCCAAGTGAATCAAGCAAGGTGATGATGCAACAAAAGAGAGAGGAAGGGGAAAGTGAAGGTGAAGTGCAGCAGAGACCAGGATCTGAGGTGGGCAATTGACACCATCAGAGGTCCCTAGGATCGAATCACAGGAAATCCTAGAGGAGAAAGACAAGAAGAGAAGACAGAAAGAGAAATAGATCTAGAAGCTCACACAGCGAATGGACACAGACAGTAAAAAAAGTGGGGCAGGGGAGGGGGAGGGGAAGAAAAATAAATATTTAGAAAAGGATTTCAGTCCTTTGCTACGCACGCAGTCAAAAGAAGAGGTAGCACCAAAATGCTGACATTTACTTTACCTCACTGAAGAGTTTAAGCAATCTTCTGATCAGCTAGATGACTTTTTGCTTGAAAATGTTTTTTGGACATTAAGAAATAATATCAATTAGCCTAATTCCTGATTATAGACACCTATTTTGATAGTAGGACTCTTTAGAGATGAAGCCGACAGTTACTTGTATTTTTTCTATTACCTGCAGGAAAGCTCATCCATTACAGTGAATGACTGAGAACAGCTGTGCTTGTGCTATGAGCTCCAATAGTCACACTGATCTACCGAGCTAGAGAATGTGAAATTACTTGGCAGCTATATTTATAGTGGCAAATTGCCTTGTACCCTTGTTGGCTTTGAACCCACAGAGTTGTCAGACCTGGTGTGGAGCCCCAGCTCTAACGCCTGGGTGAGTCCTTTGGCGGCTCACACTTTCACTTCACCTGGCTGTCCAGTGGAGAAGCCACCACCACATTCCAAAGGTGCTGGTCTTTTCAATCCTTCCAGTCATAACTGTTGTGTACAGGGTCCCTATGTACCATGGGTATTTTATGTGCTCTATTTCATTATTTCCTCAAACGAAACGAAACAAAACAAAACTAATACATAAACAAACAAACAAAACCTCAAGCATTTGGCATATTGCAGATTCTCAACCAAGTTCCCTTCTTTTCCCCACTGGATACATTATCAATTGAAATGTTGCATATTAGAAGTAAAGACAATTGTAGTTTGCTGGCATTCTTTGGGCTAAGAACGAAATGTTTTATAATTTTAGTTTAAAATAAATATAAAAAAGACTAGAATATACAAAATACCACATACAGGAAGGGGATTTAGAATAAATGTTTCACTTTAAAAAATTTTGAAATGTCTATAATGTTGCTAGATTGCTTTTATCATTTAAAAATTACACTAAAAATAGTAGTGTCCTGGACTGTCACTTACATGGTCATGTTATTTCATACAGGATGGCGGAAAACGCAAACAGTCCGAGAACGCAGGGTTGAGCAATATTGCTCGGATTTTCAGTTTTGCCTAGCTTGACCCATGCCTGGGTACCATGTGTTAACTCTCACATTTCAGAGTAGACAAAATTGTAGTTTTCTTGAAAAAGATAGGAAGGTAGTTCAAATTGATATTTCACTAATGGTAAGGTATATCACAGCATAGGGCATGTCACAATTAAATCATGTAACTATTTTTTACGGTTTATAAACAAAAATGTTGTGAAAAACGTGTTTCCTACCCCCCTGCCATTTCTCCAAAAATAGTCTATTCCAAAGGGTTTAACTCAAACTATGTTCTGTTTGGGTGCTGGGGAGGGGGTATGTGTGCAGAATTCTCTTTTACATCTGTAACTCCTGCAGAAATATCTGGCAGTACATTCAGTTCTGTGTCTTAAAATCTCACAGGGCCAATTTTAAAAGCTCATGGATATCATCATTTAACTAACCTAAAGCAATTAAGACAGTTGACCCTTCAGTTTTCTTAGATTATCCTGAGGTAATAACGGCTGAATTCTAGAGCCTGGTGTTTCTGGGAAGATTCTGTCACAGAATAAATTTCTTTATAAGTGAAGGTACTATATCTCACTTGTTGATCCCAGAAAATAAACTACAATTATAAATGAAAATTTAGACAATGATTTTCTGAATTTTTATTGAATTGTGACTTCTGAAAAGCCAAGTAAGAATTCTTCAAGTCTTTATTCTTTTTCTACATGTCCTGGAAAAGTAAAATCTGAAGCAGTTTTTCAGATTCAAATCTCCTCTTTCCTCGTGTCCCCTGATATATTTATTGTGATGATTCATGAATCCAGTAATTCCATTTGCTACTTTTTAGTTTAAAAATATGCAGTAATAGCTGTGTGTTTTTTTGTTATTTGCTAATGCATGAAGTACGCAATCATCAGGAGGCAAGACCCATATGACTGTAAACAAAAGCCAAAATTCTTATTTTCAAGAATTGTTTGTAAATTCATTTTAAAACTGATTTTCTTTTTAGAACCTATTGCTACAACTGAGGGCACAGAAGAGTCAAAGCCTTAAACTAAAGTCCAGCCGTCTTCACCCTCCTGCTGTTGGAAAGGCCATTGGGGCAGCCAGGGGGAGACGCCAGGAGGCCCTGACTGCCTGACCAGGGTCCCGGGGGCTGCCCTGAGCTCACAGGCTGCCTCTCCACCCGTTCCTACGGTCCTGAGACTCTGCCCTGCCCCACCCTGCCTTTGCCTCTGCCCTTGGGTGCTGGGCTGTGTTGTATCTTGCTCTAACTCTGCAGGCCACCCATTAAGGCTTCCTAATTAGGGAGACTGCGGCCACTTGGACTTTCTCCCGTCACCATAGCTGTTTTATGGCTTTTGAGGCAACAGGTTTTGATCTATATCCCATGTGAACAAAAGCTAGGAGGTCCCATCAGCCACATGGGTTCTCCCAGAGAGCAGTGGGCCACGGGCTAAATGACATTTGTTAAGAAGTTCATTTCTTCTTCTCTGGAAGTTAGCTCATATTCTCCTCTAAAGCAGGAGTTCTTAACCAGGGGTTTGTGGAAAGATTTCAGGGGGTTGAATTGAAAAATATCAACTTTTTAGCTTCATTTTCTTTGACCTCTAACTAAAATCTAGCATTTCCTTCACTTATGAATGTATGCAATAAATTACAGTAGTCATTTTATATCACATTATACTTGTTGCATATCTAAAATAGTTGCTTACACTCATCCATTCTTTGAAATTACAGTAGTTGTTGGACCCAATGTTAGCTGAGTGTTATAAAACTATCTCCTGCTACATTCTGAGAAGGGGTCCATGGTTTTCACCTGACTGGCAAAGGAGTCTGTGGAACAAAAAAGGTTAAGAACCCGTGCTCTAGCGGCTGGATATTTCAGCCTAGATAAATGTGGGGGTAACTAAGAGAAGCTACATGTTCTCCCAAGTTACACTAGTCTAAAAATGGTTAGTGGACACTCATCAGAATGCAACTTTAAACAGCAAC
This sequence comes from Dasypus novemcinctus, assembly GCF_030445035.2. NCBI lineage: Eukaryota > Metazoa > Chordata > Mammalia > Cingulata > Dasypodidae > Dasypus > Dasypus novemcinctus. Next base: position 9,583,740 of record NC_080686.1, on the reverse strand, counting down.
TCAACATACAATTAATAATGATATTTCATAGCAATATGTAGCTTACAAAGTTCTTCACACATTTTCTTTAACACTGTAAAGCAATGTGTAAAGTATATTATTTTCTACTGAGGGCGCTCAGCTCAGAGCAGTTAGATAAACTGCCCAAAGTCACATGACCAAGGGTCAAGCACAGAGCTATGTCTGGAATTCAGATCCTTTTATTATATACTCTGGACTCCCTCCACTCCCCGCATCGTGGTTTTTTACAGAATGTACATTAAATGTTAATTTTGTCCAATTTTTATGCTGCTTATATCTTTTCTGTGTGTGGTATTCCATTTTTCCCCCAGTATTCCTTCTCTCACTTGTAAATAAAGCCTGGTACAGAGGTTTTGATTTGTATCTTACTTTGTTTCATAAATTTGATATGCTACCTGTATTGCTTTGCAATTCAACATATTTGGGAGGCAAAGTATGCAGGAAATACCAACACTGGAAAATATTACATCCTTTTACCTCATGTGAAAGGAGTTATTTCATCTTAAAATTAACATGGTAATATTTCGGCACAAGAATTGACACATTCTTTTCTGTATGTAGTTCAATTTTCACTTCAGAATACATAAGCAAATAGTTATAACTTCAAATGTTATTTTGATGAGCAGTGTTGGAAGTTGGAACTATAATGAAAAGGTGGATGAAAATTCTCTTATATCCTTTGAAGACAATAAAGGACAAATAAACAGTAGACATAAAGAAATTTATACTTATTTTACTAGATCAGGGTTTGGCAAACTACAGTCTGTAGGCCAAATTCTGATTTTCATTTTTTTTTTTTTTTTAAGATTTATTTCCCCCCCTTCCCCTCCTCCTGCCCTGCTGTTTGTGCTGTCTGTGTTGTCTTTTCTTCTCATTTTCTCTCCTCTAGGATTCACTGGGATTCAATCCTGGAGATCTCTGATGGGGAAAGAGGTTCCCTGTCAATTGTGCCACCGAAGTTCCTGGTCTCCGCTGCGCTTCACCTTGACTCTTCCCTTGTCTCTCTTTTGATGTGTCGTCATTTTGCTGCATGACTCACTTGCACTGGCTCACCATGCGGGCACTAGCTTACCACATGGGTACTCGCTCACCAGGCAGGCACCCGCGCAGGCACTGGCTTGCTGTACAGGCACACTTTCTCTCCTTTTTCACCAGGAGGCCCCAGGGATTGAACCCAGGTTCTCCCACATGGTAGGTGGAAGCTCTATCACTTAAGCCACATCCACTTCCCTGCCACTCATTTTTGTAAATAAAATTTTATTGGAACACAGCCATGCTCACTTGTTTATGTATTATTGTGTATGGATGCTTTCATGCTACAAAAGCTGAGTTGAGCATTTGTGACAGAGACCATGGTATGACCTACCAAATCTAAAATATTTACTCTACCCCTTTATAGAAAATGTTTGCCAAACTGTGGTCTATATAAATGAGGGAAAAAAAAGCAAGTCCTACCACATGTTATACACCTCATCTTTGTGACCTCATTTAATCCCTTACAGTAATCCTAGGAGAAAGATTAGTTGAATCCCTATCAGAATCCTAATCCACATAAATATTAAATCCCAAATACTATCACACCATATTTTTGGGGAAAAGAAAGAATCAGAAAGAATCCAAGTAAAATTTTTCAACAAGTGACCTACCTAGGATCCTATAAGAGATGGCTGTATCTCTTCAAACAGCTACTCTGACTGTTAAAGGAAGAATCTTGATGGAAGGGGTTGTTGATATGGGAGGGCTGGGGTAGGTGGGTTGAGGGGTATATGGGGACTTCATATTTTTTGAATGTAACATTTAAGAGAAAATAAAGGAGAAGAAGAAGAAAAATAAGAAAGAATCTTAACCTTTATATTTTTAAGACTTAATCATTTAGCACTTTTAAAAGGCCACTTTTGCAAATATTAAGTGTAAGAAGAGGATACATTTTCTAATTTCCAATTAGATTGATCCAGGAAGTTGCTGAGCCTTACTTGAGAGTAATGACTAAGCTAGTTTAATCCTTTAATCCAGAACAAGCCACACAAAAAACCAATAAACATTCTCCACTGAAAATGTTTTTTTTCATTCTACATTTCCATTTCTCTGATAGAAATGAACGCACATTCTATTGATTTCTAAATATATACTTATATTCATTTCTATCCAGAGACTGATGATTCTAAAAAGTTAATTCTTGTCTTTAGACTTCAACCCATGAAATGCTACAGCAATATGAACAGTTATTTAACTTAGCCAGAAATGGTTGTGTAAATTTTTCTCTCTCTCTCCCCAAAATGATGATTCCTTGCTATGTCTAGAGGAAACACAGCTTTCTACACCTAATTTTTAAAGTACTGAGGTGAAAACACCCTAGGTGTCCAACCTCCAGGTCTCTTTAAACAGCATCTATCAAGGCAGCATGGTATGTGGAAGGATGGGCCAGTAACCAAGGGAAGCGCTCGTAGTTCTGAGTCTCCTTGTTTGTTTGTCAGGGCAGTTCTGAATCACACCCAGGGAGTTCCTGTGTTTTAGAGGGGCCGTTCTAAATCACATGCCATGACAGCACTAAGTGACTTCACGTAAACACAGGCCCTGGTAGCATGAGTAACAAAATCTGTTTCCATCAGAAGCTCTGGATCCTGCGTAAGAGACCTGCACTGAATAGCCAGCCCCAGCTAATGTTAACCAGCTACAGCTGGTTCACTGCTATAAAAAGAACTAATGAAAACACAAACGCCAACTTCTCCATTTCCCTTCTGCCAGTGCGTCAAGGCTGGACAAAGACAGCCCTCTCCCCGCTCGCTCCGTGTGAATGAAGTGGCCACTCAGAACCGGCTGGGTCTGGTTCTCGGAGCTTGTTTACTGAACAGTATGTGCAGGAGACTCACTGAACACCGACAGGGCTGGCGGGGGCGGAGAGGGGAATCACATGACCCTTCAGTGCACAGAGCCAATGTTCCTGACAATCTTGGATTTGTTTCTATAACAAATAGGAGGCAGAGAAAATGTTCAAAGGGAGAGATAGAGTACCTTGAGCAACTTCTTAAACACACACTCACTCACTCACACACACACACTGAATACTTTGGTTTCATTATGAAAATGTATCATTAAACCTGAGGTTAATTAATGCCTTATGAAATATTCTAAATTCTTAAGTAAATCTAAATCATTTCTTATCAGGTAACATACTTTCACAAGGAAGCAACCTTAGGATAAGGAGAACATTTTAATTGTTCACCTGGTTGAAAGCACAGACGGTCAGTGCTGGGAGGCTCTGCAGGGCCCTCGGATCTTCTCGCCTCACACAGGATGGTCTGTGGCCTAGCAGGTCAGGAGCATAGAGAACCAGGCCGTCCTGACACCTCCCACTCTTCTCTGCTCCAGCTCCTTGCAGATGCAGTTTAAGGGAGATGGCCAACAACAAAATGAAGAGGGTGCATGGATTATTTCCAAAGATGATGAGCCTTTTAATGTATGTGGTCACTTATGCTGTCAACCGGAAATCTGGGGAGATGCCCGGCGCCTTTTTCATGGTCTGAGGAGGCTGAACGTGCTACTCTACTGGCCATGGCCCTGGGTGAGAGAGCCGGCACTTGCCTTGGGGCTTTCTGCAGTAGTGCAGATGCCGACTCGTGTGCATAGCCAACCCTGCATGGGACTCCACTCCCAGGTGCCCACCTGTCTGTGACATGTGCACTGTGCCATCGCCTCTATCTCCCACCTGACACAATGAGGGAGGCCACAGGTATGGGCCACAGCAAGGCCTGGCAGGCAGAAGAAGGGCAAAGATGAAGAGAGCCACCCCCAGTGCCCTATCTGCCCAACCCTGTCACGTGCTCTTTTTTTTTTAACCAGTGACTCTGAGGTCCGCTGCCTCTTAAGGTTGGGAAACCATGCAGTTGAGTGAAGTTCCCACAGTCACTCAGCTACTGGAAATGGCAGAACAACACTTTTGATTTCCTGTCTAGTATTCCTTTCACCCTTTATAAATACCTCACTGAAGGAGTGCCCACTCCCAACTCTCCTGCTTGCTCTGTTATTTTCCAAGCTATTGAGGTTGAAAACTTTCAAGCCATTTTTAGACTCTTTCCTCAAATACAATCCATTGGCAAGTCCAAATGATTTTTCTTTCATTCAAGAAGTCTTCCTCTTGGTATCCAAAACTATTCCATGCTACTAGTCACACAGAGATCTAACTTGCCCTCTTGACTTAAAACCCTACTGAAGGGAAGTGGCTGTGGCTCAGTCAGTTGGGCTCCCGTCTATCATATGGGAAGCCCTGGGTTCACGTCCCGGGGCCTCCTTGGGAAGGCAGGCTTGCCTGCACATTGCGGAGAGCCACTGGCCCGGGCGTTGAGGAGCGCAGCCTGGCCTGCAAGCGCCGCAGAGGGCCGACTCAGCAAGGTGATGGCAACAAAAAAGGGAGACAAACAAAAACACAGAAGAGTGTGCAGCAAATGGACACAGAGAACAGACAGCAAGCAAAAAGCCGTGTATGTGTGCGTGTGTGAGAATAAATAAATAAATACAGACACAGAAGAAGGCACAGTGAATGGACACAGAGAGCAGAGAGCATGCAAAAAAAAAAAAAACTGCAAAGGGTGGGGGGGATAAAAACAACAACAACAAAAACCCTACTGAACTCTCTCCTTCACTATGTCTTCCAGGAATACTCATAAAAATTGTTGAAATCTTTTACTCCTTACCCTGCTAGCATACTTTCCAACTTCAGTATGCAACTTACAGTCTATTAAAGCAGTGCATGTGTGTGAATATATCTTCTGTCTTTCTAAAAAGATTCTGGGCTTCTTTAGCCAGGCATAATAGATATTTTCTGGTCAGTCTTCAGTGTCAACTTATTTTTCTTCCTTCCCCTCCTCTCTTCCTTCTGTCCTCTCCCTTTATTTTAACAACTCCATCTTAAAGGATGCACCATGGGGCAAACAGTAGATATACTGGGGCAGAGGGTTAAAAATTATTTTGAAACTAACATAATACCAAAGAATGGGATTGAACTCAAAGGCATAAAAGAACTACAGAAGGAGAGTGTGACTATCAGAACTATGAAGACTGTCCACTTATTAGATATTACAACTATAATCAAGAGATAATGGAATTATTTGTTCCAGGTCATGTAACTACAAGCCAGTGCCAGAGTTCAGATTAAAACACTGAATTCCTGTTATCAGTCAAAATATTGTGATAGCTCTTCCACATCATTCTTCTGCTCAAGAACTTTCCAAAATCCCCCATTTCATTAAAGTTGAACTTTGATACCAGCAACAGACCTCTAGTGAAGTCATTTTATGTACCCAAGCTCATTTCTGTTATTTCTTTTTTTAAAAATATTCTTTTAGTTTAACATATAGACAACCTAAATTTCTTTGTTCAATGATGTTCAAATATAAAGTTAGGTAGGGTTAATTACATTTACAATATTGCTGTGCCATCATTTGTCATCCATTACCAAAACTTTTCCATCACTCCAGATGCTGTACCAATTAAGCATTAACTCCCTAATCCCTATCCACTCCCTGGCCCTTGGTAACCTGTATTCTAGTTTCTGACTCTACGAATTTGCTTATACTAATTGTTTTCATATCAGTGAGAGCATCCAACATTTGTCCCTTTCTGTATGGCTTATTTCATTTGACATGGAATTTAAATTTACTGAGACTTTTTTTGGTCACCTACAGGTGGTCTATCCTAGAGAATGATCCACAGTGCGCTTGAAAACAATGTGTATTTTGTTGTTTGACATGCAGAGTTTTGTATATGTCTGTTAGGTCTAGTTCACTTATAGTGGCCAACTTCTCCATTTCCTTACTGATCTTTTGTCTGGATGTTCTATTCATTGATGAAAGTGGTGTATTGAAGTCTCCAATTATTATTATAGAGATGTCTATTTCTTCCTTCAGTTTTGCCAATGTTTGTCTCATGCATTTTTGGACACTGTGTTTAGGGTGTGTAAATGTTTATGATTGCTATTTCTTCCTGGTGGATTGACTCCTTTATTAATATATATAGTGTCCTCTGATTCTTGTAACAGTTTTTTAATTAAAGTACATTTTGTTTGATATTAATATAGCTACCCTGGGTCTTTCTTGGTTACTATTTGAAAGAAACATTTTTTTCCATTCTTCCTCTTTCAACCTATTTGTGTCTTTGGGTCTAAAATGAGTCACTTGAAAACAACATCTAGGTAGATGATGCTTTTTATCCATTCCGCCTATCTGTGTCTTTTGATGGGTAGTTTACTCCATTAACATTTGGTTTCATTACTGATAAGGCAGGATTTACTTCAGCCATTTTATCCTTTATTTTTTATTTGTAATATCCTCAATCCTCTATTTTACTTTATTGCAGTCTCCTCTTGAGTATAGTTCATATTTTGTGATGTAACTGATTGATCCTTTTCTCATTTCCATTTCTGTATATTTTTAAAACACTTTACTATTAGGTATTAAACTACCTAATTCAATAACTACCAATTTGGAAAGATATAAACTTAAATTCAATAACATACACATTCCCTGCTTCCATATCCCTCCATATCCCCCTCTTTATAGTTGTTTTTGTCACATATAATCTCTTTAAACTTTGATGTTCATTACGAGGAAATATTATTCCTTATACAATTGTATTTTTACTTTTATGTGAAATAAAGAGTAATATTATTTCTTTACATTTACCCATGTAGATACCTTTACTGATGATCTTCACTTCACATTGCTCTAAGCCACTCTCTTCTCTCCTTTCCTTTGAAACTGAACAACTCCTTTTGGAGGGCAGGATTTTTGGTGACAAACTCTCTGTTTTTGTTTATCTCTGAATGTCTTACACCCTCCCTCATATCTGGAGGGCAGTTTTGCCAATAAAGACTTTTGGGCTGGCAGTTTTTCTCCTTCAGTGCCTTAAATGCCCTATCACTGCCTTCTCACCGCCACGGTTTCTGAAGAGGCATCAGCGCTTGCTCTTCTTGAGGATACCATATATGTGGTAAGTAGCTTTTCTCCTGCAGCTTTCAAATTTCTCTCTTTATCTTTGACATTTGATATTCTGTTAATGTGTTCTGGAGAAAATCCATTACAGTTTAACCTATTTGGAGTGTGTTACGCTTTTTAGACACAATATTTGGATGTTATAAGAATCAGGAAGTTTTTGGCCACTGTTTCTTCACAGATTCTTTCTGCCCCTTTTCCTTCTGGTACTCCCAGAATGCATATGTTGGTATGCTTCATGCTGTTCCACAAGTCCCTCAGGCTTTGCTCACTTCTATTTTCTCTGTTCTTCTGATCATAAGATTTTAACTGTCCTATGTTCTAGTTCACTGATTGTTTCTTCTGCCTGTTCACATCTGCTGCTTTATGTCTCTAGTGTATTTTTAATCTCCATTTTTGTGTTTTCTTCCCCATATTCCCTTTATGTTCCTTTCTAAAATTTCTAATTCTTTTGTTCACACACAGTCTTCTTCATATCATTTAACTCCATATCCACATTTAGTTTATTTCTATCCATACTTTCCTTTAACACCTTAAACTGATTTAAGAGATTTGTTTGCATTTCTTCGATTGGTTATTCCAATGTCTGTGTATTCTCTGAGGTTTTAATTTGTTCCCTTGAATGAGCCATGTATTCTTTTTCCTGGTATGGCTGGTAGTTTTTCGCTGATACCTGGGCTCTTGATTGTTTAACTATGAAAGTCAGTTTGCCCATTTTGCCTAAGGAGGGTTCCCCCCCCCGCCCCCCCCACACACAGATCAACCCATGCTTAATGCTGTTTAGAATTTCTCAGGTTTCTTACCCTGGACATGCAGTGCAACTTTTAAGACTGCCCTATTATGTGCAATTGTTTCAATCCTGGAGAAGATTTCCTTTCCTTTATTTCTTCTCTGGGATTCCTGGGCTGTTCTGTTTGATTTTGTGCAAATTCTCCTCCCCAGTGGCTGTGATTTACTCACATGTTCTCCCACACTCAGTGCCAGTTTTTCTCTACAGCTCTCAGATCTGGGACCAGCCCTGACCAACAGCAGTTCAGTTTTCCCCTTTTACCATGTGGCTTTCCTGCCTCTGGTAACTTTCACATTAGGTTATTCCACCTCAGGGAACTGGATGGGGTCAGTGTTCTAAAATGCCCATTTTAAAAAATCGTTAGGGTGGTACTAGAAAGTAGAGACTGGCTGCAGATCTCTTTTGTTTCCTGGGGGTGTTGCAGATGTAAGTGCTTGCTGACCACAAGGGCCGCGCCCTGAGGCTATGTGGCTTTGGATACGTGAGCCTGAATGTGCGTGGCACTCGAAGTTGCTGCCGTGAGTGGCTTTATGGGCCACGGCCACAGCAGGAGGTGCCCAGGTTGGAGTGCTGCCACTGTGGGAGTCGTAGCAGCAGAGGACTGAGTGGGGGGAGTTCAGACTGGCAGGTCCAAGTTGCAGATCTCCTAAGTTCTTTTTTGGTGTGTTTATTTTTTAAGTTGATTTAGCATTTGTGGAGTCTTTTTCCAGTCTCTAGCATCCTCTGAGCTCCAAGCAAGGGATATTTGCCCTTTCAATTAGTTGTTTCTGAGAGGAAATTTTCCCAGGGATGTCTTAAGCTGTCATTTTGATGATGTCACTCTTTTCATTTCTGTTTAAATGGACACTTCTTGTGTGACATTCCCCTGCCACTTCCTTGGCCCTAACGGCTAAACCAATAATCCTCTCACAATTAAATATTCCCTCCTTTATTCAACATTTCCTTGGTATTTATACAGTCTACTGGAACTAAATTAATCTTCAATATAGACAGACCTCAGTATTCTAATAGGCAATGGAAACCACAGGTATATGTAAGATATTAAAGTCTAAGTTACCAAAGATTCTGTGCACAGTAACTTGACCAACTGGTTCTAAATACCAGTTCTGAAGACCTTTCAAAATCAACCAATAATACTAATTAGCAGCAACTCTTCTCCATAACATGTCCTAGCAGTCTGTGCTATGCTGCAGTGCCTACTGCTTATAAATCTAAAAATTTTTAGCAAAGATTTGCAGAAACACATACACACAAAAATTGAAGAATGGGTTTTACAGAGTAACATCCAACTGTGTAAAACTATTTTGCTTGACTATACTGATTTGGAATTTATCATAGTTAAATCAGAACTTTCAAGAAAGAATGAGTAAGCTGTTTTGGGCAACAATATTTCTAAACTCCTTTATGACCACCTGTGTCACATGGGTAAGGTGGGAGGGGCTATATTATTTCTGTATATACATCATGCTTCCAGAAGTGCTCAGGATTTACACACATGAACCCACTGAAGCCTGACAAGAAGTCTGGGGGGTATAATCATGAGGAAACTGAATATTGGGGAGGTTAAATAATTTATTCAAGTTCAATTTACTATTTGTTCCTTTGCCAAGTGTCTGCATTGCTAGTCCCTTTTTCTTCATGATATTGATTCCGAGCCCTACATGCTGAATAAACGACCCCATTCTGCCACAAAGTTTGCCCTTTCTCCCTCCTTCCTTTCTTCCTTTTGTTCCTCTCTCTCCCTCCTTTCCCTTCCTTTCATCTTTCCTTCCTTCATATATTCTTGTCCTTCAGACCTCCTTCGCTGGGAAACAATGTCTCCGTATGGTATAATAATGTAAATATTCAATACAATGAAACTGGTAACACAGTTTATTGTCAGTGATTCTAAACCTGCATAAGCCTCATCAAACCCCTCCTGTTTCAATTTCATCAGAGACCTGAGACGACCTTGGACAACTCAACCTGAGTCACCCTGGGCTCATCCAACACAGTGCTCTGTTCTTATCTTGTCCGTGCGTGCTGCTGTTAGAGAGCCCTCTCCCATCTGCACCCATGCAGCCAGCTGGCTCCTCTGACCGTGGCAGAGAGTCCATCCTGAGGCACTAACCCCACCCATGTCTTCTGTGAACACACTGCCTGGTCCAGGCAGGACTCGTGCTGTCACTTCTCCAGCCCCTGTCCCAGTCCAATAACGTGGTGTTAGAACGAAGGATTCTGGAGTACACGCTGGGGCTGGATGATGATGATGACTTTGGAATCAAAGGAGGCTCAGACCCAAGGAGGGAAATCTTAACATGAAGCAAATCAGCATTATCTCTAGTGAGTACTGAGTACCTCTGCTAACTGCTGCACACACACTGATTCACAGTTTCCAGCAAGCCCTTGATAGGAACTCTTAGTAAGCTCATTTTACTAATTTTACTAATGTGGAGATCAGTATTACAATCTCTTCCTAAGAGCAAAGCCAGAGTGCAGACCCACATCTGTTGTCCTTAGAGCCCAAGCTCTCCTAAAGGGGCCTGATACTGCTTATTTATCTTTATTTACCCCCTGCACAAAGTAAAGGACAAAAATCTTAGTGAAGAAGTTATTCGGCTAAGCCTTGCAACTTAGTACTTTATCTCATACTTCAAAAATGTAACAATTACAACTCTTATGGTCCAGGCACTAGGATGGGAGATTTAAAAAAGCTAAGCAACATTAGGTTGACTCTCGGGGTCCTAATAGACTAGTGGAGGAGACAGCCATGTAAACAGGAGGGGGAGGCGTGCCAGAACAGAGGTCCACAGTGTTGAGAGGGTCACTGACACTGTCAGGGGAGGTAGGGGAAGGCTCTGGTGTGTGGTAATGTTCAACCTAGACCTTTAGAGACGCTGTGCTGAAGCTGGAGAGGACAGGCCTGGTGAGAACATGGTGGGAAGTGCCATGGTAAGCAGAGGGAGAGTACACCCCAGGATGAGTGCAGCCGAGCTGCACCCGGGACCAGGCGCAGGGAAGACAGACTGAGCACAGCACAGCACAGCACTCTTTTATTTCTCACATTGCTCAATGAAGGTACATGGATTGTCAGAGTAGCCATCTGTTTTAGTCTCATTTATTCATTCATTCAGCAGTTAGCTATGTCGTGGTGCTGAGCTAGATCCTGGGAAGCACAGGGAAGGGCAACATCAACGTGGATACTGGCCCTACTTGGAGGTAGAGGTAAGGAGGAAGACAGAGAAACAGAAGTAGATACAGATACAAGGAGCACTCTACTATCTAGAGATTGATCTGGCTGAATACCTAGACCCCTCTTTCTCATAAAAAGTATTGATTACTAAGTTTATTTCTACTGCAAACAGCCCTCCTAGAGGCCTGTACTTCCCCAAACACAGCCCCTTATGGCAGATTTATCCCCTCTAGACCATCTGCTTCCTGAAAGCAGGGGCTGATTCCCGGACCAAACAGTGCATGCTTTATGGTATGCCTCAGTAAATATTTGTTGAATAAAAATCTTTAGATAAAAATAAAAGTGGGGAGGAATAAAATAATTTTTAGGCCACAGAATCAAAATTTTAAAAAAGGAAATCAGCCCAAATGAAATCTAATCGGGATAAATCTAGGATACCCCCCAAAACCGACTCCACAGCAAGGACGGAGGAGATGTTGTTGACCAGCAACCTAGGAGGCTTTAATAACTCTAGGAGAACAACCAGAATCATGACAAGAACAATGTATAATATGCATAATACATACAATATGGATATTCAGGTCTGTCATAAATGAAACAACAGATCCTAAAAGGAAGCATTGGTTCCAAGGGGTAATGGAGGGAGAGAAATTCAGGCTCCGCATACGAGAGAGCTCTCTCAGAGTGAGTATCACGTGGACGTGGGACAGGCTCTGACGGTCCCAGTGCAACCCACTGCCGCCCCATCACGGGGGATGTTCACATGGACTGTGCTGAGACTCAGTGATCAAATACCCAATTCGCAGCTAATATTCCAGGGTCAAACCAACTCAAAGAAGCCATGGCTCTTATAACATTTTTAATAAAATATTTTAAATCTCAGAGCACATAAAGTTGACTCCACGACTAAGTTTAAGTCTAACCATATCAAAAGTTAAAGCTAGCCCTGTATCTATTATGGATAATTAATTACAAAAGGTCTATAAAAACAGTTTACACATTCACATGGTTCAAAATTCAAATTTCTTCCAATTCTTCAACCACCCCAAGTTTTCCTTCCACGGGAAAACTAATGTTATCAGATTCTTTGTATTTTTCCAGACATATTTTATGCATATAAAGCAGACAAGTGTGTGTCCCCTCAACCCTTTGTTTTAACCAAATGGTAACAACCTTTGTAAAGGTATTTAGTTCATTTGTTTTAATAATATATCTGGAGATCATTTTATATTAATACAGAAAGAGCTTCCACAATCCTTAATTTTAAAGACAACATAGTATTCCATTTTTGACATTAACATTACCCCTAAACTAATTTGTAAGTCCTCATGAATGAGGATAAACACTACTGTAAGAGTTAGTTGTGCAGTTGCTTCCCAAATTACAGAGCTACTTTCTTAAAAAGAAAAACCCTTGGTGGCAGACTTGGCTCAGTGGTTAGGGCGTCCGTCTACCACATGGGAGGTCCGTGGTTCGGGCCCCCGGACTCCTTGACCCGTGTGGAGCTGGCCCATGCGCGGTGCTGATGCGCTCAAGGAGTGCTGTGCCACGCAGGGGTGTCCCCCGCGTGGGGGAGCCCCATGTACAGGGAGTGCGCCCCATAGGGAGAGCCACCCAGCGTGAAAGAAAGTGCATCCTGTCCAGGAATGGTGCCGCACACACGGAGAGCAGACACAACAAGATGACGCAACAAAAAGAAACACAGATTCCCGTGCCGCTGACAACAATAGAAGCAGACAAAGAAGACACAGCAGGTAGACACAGAGAACAGACAACGGGGGTGGGGGCGTGGGGAGAAGGGGAGAGAAATAAATAAATCAATCTTAAAAAAAAAAAAAAGAAGAAAGAAAGAAAAATTCTTGTAATTATACAACACAATATATGTGGGTTTTTTATAATCAGGAAATAAGGCCTTGTGTATAGTAATAAAAAACTTTCCAAGTAGTTTTGAGAAAATAAACCCATATTTGTTTATCTTCTCTTTGTAAAATATATATTGATGAGCTTATATTTAGAAAATTAAATTATGAAAAACTATAGCTGTTGAGGGAAAAATTAACTACTATTACAATTCAGAAAGTGTTCATCCTCTGCAATACTTAATTATGTTTTCTCTGACAGTGTATGCACTTGGGAACAAAAACAACATATCAATTCAGATGATTCAGATTTTGAATAAATTCTGTTTGTTTTCATTTTAGACTGAATAAAAACAGCCTGACTGCTTTGAATGAATCAGATAACAGAAAAAGCTGACAGTGATAGACATAGCTTTCTTGCAGAAAAGAAAGAAAAGGAAGATATTATTCTTAAAAAACACCACCAGCAACAACGAAAACAGCTGGACAAATCAACTAAAAATAACATAGGCAGGTTTGACACAAACACAATGACATGCCCATTAACTGTGCAGTGATCTCTTGACTACAGAGATTTCCATTCAACATGCTAAAACTTTCAAACCTATATACTTAAATTAAATGTACAATTTGGCTTAAAGGAATCTTTTAGGATACCGTCTACCCTGAGGATCCCACAACTCATGGTGACACAGCTGTAGCTGTCCTGAAGACAGTACATTCTCTAGCAACCCAATGTTCATTAGCACTTGAGGAAAAAAGAGCGCTTGCACTGATGTTTCAACTGAGAAAGACCTCTCATTTTAAAGTAGCATTTCCTGTTCCCAAACTGCATAATGTAAGGTAGATATTTTGGAACTACTGACTCATATCGCCCAGGACAAGGCTTGTTATTTTATCCACATGACTCTTTGTTGTATACTCCATTTTTTGCCTTACAGAGTGCTGTGCCACAATCGGCACTTAATAAAGGCTAGCTAATTAAACAACACTTCTTACATTTAATGCTATTTAACTGTCACAGTAACAGGCAACATAACTGGCACAATTTTTCCTGCTTGGTATGACTAAAGGGTGATGCTGGGTCTTTTGAGGGCCAGAATAATATTCTTTCTACCACATAACTATGTTTGAGGATTAAGAAGTACCCCCAACACTGTATCTCCAATCTAGAATTCAACTTGAATAGTAAATGACTTCAAAGACTCCTCTCCATGCATCTCACTCTGATCTTCTACAAGTGATGGATGCTCTGTGCTTCGCCCCTCTGCTAGGAGTAAAAGTACACACCCTGGTTTTGCCTCAGAGGACATTATAAAGATGGAAGGTGAAAAATAAACTAGCTTAAAAGAGTCACTTGGCAGAGGAGAAATCTGACAAACACTACCTCTGCCAGGTGGTCGAGGTCAACACCAAGAGCGATAAGTCATGATGACAGTATGCACCCTTAATATGACTGTGATGAAAATGGCACCTTACTTCTATGGTCTTCCTTCCCCAATCCCATAATACCCGTTTAATCATAAGGAAAACACCAGGAAAACCCAAATTGAGGGGCATTCTACAGAATACTTGAGAAGCACTCCTGAAAACTGTCAAGGTCATGAAAAACAGGAGAGACTAAGAAACAACAGTCAAGAGGAGGCTAAGGAGACAGGATGACTAAATATAATGTATTATTGGGGGTGGGGGATCCTGCAACAGAAAAAGGATATTACAGAAAAACTGAGATCCAAATAAAGTATGGACTGTAGTTAATAATAATGGATCAATATGGCTCATTATTTGAGACAAAGCTATCATACTAATGTAAGATGTATGGGCTTTATATATAGGGTATATGGGAACGCTCTATATTATCTTTGCAATTTTTCTGTAGATCTAAAGCTACACTGAAGTAAAAAAAATATTTAAATGACTTAAATAAATAAAAAAGCAAATATAAATACATAATAAACTCCCATTACAGTGAATATCATTGCAAAGGATCAAAGAGAATGGAACTAGTTCTAAAACTTGCTTATGACTCAAAGCATTATTTCTGTAATGTTGGTAGGATAAATTCTCCACTGAGAATCATCATATGTAAGTAATTTTCTGATCCCTAATCATATAACATATAATAAAGAAAAGTTCTATTGTGTTTATGTACACTAGGGATGAGTGTGAGGCTAAAGCTGACTAAAGGTGAGCCCCCTACACTCTGATACTTCCTGATTACAATCACCCTCTGTAGTAGTTTGATACAGTATTCCAAAAATAGATACTGGATTATGTTTGTAATCTGGTCTGTTCCTGGGCATGATTAAGTTATGATTAGGGCTTTGATTGGGCCATGTCATTAGGGCACAGATAAAAGGCATGGCAAAGGACAGAGCTGAGGGTTTTTGATGTTGGAGTTTTGATGTTGGAGTTTGATGCTGAAGCCTTAAGCTGGAGCCCTGGGAAGTAAGCACACAGAGGAAAGAGAAGCAAGCCCCAGGAAGAGAGGAACCCTGAGCCCAAGAAGAAGCAAGCCCTGGCAAGAAAGGAACCCTGAACCCAGAGAGAAGCAAGACCCTGGAAGGGAGGAACCCAGGAAGCCCGAACCCTCACAAACATCGGCAGCCATCTTGCTCCAACACATGAAAATAGACTTTGGTGAGGGAAGTAACTTATGTTTTATGGCCTGGTATCTGTAAACTCCTACCCCAAATAAATTCCCTTTATGAAAACAAACCATTTTCTGGCATTTTGCATCAGCACTCCTTTGGCTGACTAATACACCCTCCAAACCTAATCTACTAACTAAAATAAACCATGTCACACCCAAAGAAAATCTTAGAGAAAAAACAGCCACATGGAACCTAGGAGAAGAAAAGGAAAAAGAGTGGCCACTGGCACAGTAGTTGTCCCGCACAGAGACCAGTGCCTGCTGGGGACAGAAATGCAGCCGTGGCCCTGTCTTCTCCATATAGCACAAAGAGCTCAGGGGAAACCTGGAGGTATAGAGAGAGTCATGGCCCCTAGGGGCTGACTGCCTCAGTGGAGGTGGGGTGAGTGGTGGGAATGGGAAGCAAAGGCAGGAAGGTGGCTGAGAAAGGCACACAAATGTCCACACGATGAAGCATAAACAATAACGAGCATCATGCAATTGGTAGCAATAAAGGCTAACTGCATTCATTGCCAGGTTCTAGTCACTGGTAATAGGTCCATATGCAACCATTTGGGAAGTTTTTTGTTTAAGATCCTTAGAGAAGCTGTTATATCCACACTTTTTGTTTTTCATGGCACTTGAGGGTAGCATAGATCCTTGAGGACTCTACATATATACAACGTGTTGATGATTACGTATGAAACCTCTTCTAGTATAAACTTCAATGTCTACTCACCATCCATGCACTTCTAAGTTACATATTTAAAGGGTAATGCAGAGGGGAGTGAAAATAAAAAAGCAAGCAAAAAGTATCAGAATAGGGATGGGAGAGGGAAAAATAGGTGTAATATGGGGGTATTTTCGGAACCCTGGAGTTGTCCTGCATGACGTTGCAGTGATGGATACAAGCCACTGTATATTTTGGCATAACCTACAAAATTGTGCGGGACATGTGGTGAGCCAAGTGCCCACACGGAGAGCCAACTGCCTACAGGGAAAGCCAGGCCCACGTGGCGAGCCACACAGCAAGATGGTGATACAACAAAAAGAGAGATGAAGGGGAGAGTCAAGGTGAGAGGCAAGAGAAACCAGGAACTGAAGTGAGAGGGAAACTCTCTCCATATAGGAGGTCCCCAGGATCAAATCCTGGTGGGTCCTAGAGGAGAAAATGTTAAGAGAAGGCAAAAAAAAAAAAAAAAAAAAAGAAATATACACAGAAGATCACACAGCGAATGGACACAGACAGCAAAAACAGTGGGGGGGGGGAGGGGAATTGTGCAGGACAGAGAGTAAACTATAATGTAAATTATAGCTCATGGTTAGTAGCAATGCTTCAGTATGTGTTCTGCAATTGGAACAAATGTACCACACTAAGGAAGGATGTTGTTAATATGGTAAAGTGTGAGAAGGGGGAGGGGGTGGGGCATATGGGAATTCCTTATATTTTTTATGTAACATTTATGTAATCTAAAGCTTTTTTAAAAATAAAAAAAATTAATTTAATTAAAAAAAAAGCATTAGAACAGACTTTATCAAAACTCTGGAAATTGCCAAAGATTTACAGCAATGAAGTGAATCAAGAAAAATGTGACTAAATGGTGGTAGGAGAACCTTGTGGCATTTTAACTTACTCTTGCTACACACACCTTCCCAGCTCACTGGTCATCCTGTGTACCTACTGAGGATCCCTGGTTGTGAAGAGAGAAGAGTGGACCTTGGTCTTGAGGAATTGTATTTGCCTGTTTTCCTCTGTCTGGGGGGCAATAAATCTTTGTTTTCAGATTTAACACTACAAAATATTCAAAATGTCCAGATTTCAACAAAATATTATGAAGTATGTAAAGAAATAAAAAAGTTTGACTCATTCACAGGAAATAAAAGAAACTGACAAAAACTTTTAAGGAAGAATAGACATTGGAGTTAACAGACAAAGAAAATCAACTATTTTCAATATGCTCAAAGAGCTACAAGGAAACACAGACAAAGAACTAAGGAAAACCCAGAGAGCATGCCCCAACAAACAGATGAAGAAACAGAAATTTTAAAGAGGAACCAAACAGAAATTCTGGATCTGAAAAGTCATATCTGAAATGAAATTTTCAATAGAGGGGTTCAACTGTAGATTTGAGCAGGCATAAGAAAGACTTGGTGAACCTGATGATAGACAGATTGAAATTATCTAGTATGAGGAAACAAAGTAAAAGAATGAGGAAAAATGAACAACACCTAAAAGACTTTTGGGATACCACCAAGTGTCCCAACAAATATGCACAATGGGAGTCCTGCAAGGAGATGAGAGATAGGGAAAGGGGCATAAAGAATGTTTGAAGAAATAATGGCTGAAAACTTCCCAAATTTGACGAAAGACATGACTCTGTACACTAAGAAGCTCAATGACCTCTAAAATAGGATAAACTCAAAGAGATCCACATTGAGACACATTATAACCCAACAGTCAAAAGTCAAAGCCAAAGAGAAAATCTTGAGAACAGCAAGAGAGACGCTGCTCCTCATGTACAAGAGCTCCTCAATAAGATGAACAGTCAATACGTCTTCAGAAACTATGATGCCAGAAGGCATGATATATTTAAAAAGCTACAAGAAGAAAAACAAAAACGTTCAGCACTGATGTCAGCAAGATGGTAGACAGTGCCATATTCCAATCTCCTCAGAAACATGACAGGAACTGTCAAAATCAACTCTCTCAGAATTCAGGAAAACAGTTAAAAGTTTACAGCGACCAAGTGAGTGATAAATTAAGAGAAGGGCAACTTAAAACTGGTAGGAAAGCTTTAAGACAACAGCTTGAGTTCCCCATGTGGGCCCCTGGTCCCTGGTTCTGGAGGGACCAGAAGTGTGTATGCCTGTTCTAACTTGTCGAGTGGCTAGCTGAAGAACTGACCAAAGGTGTCATCTCTGTTTTGGCTTTTTTTTTTTTTTTAAAGATTTATTTATTTATTTATTTAATTCCCCTCCCCTCCCCGGGTTGTCTGTTTTCTGTGTCTTTTTGCTGAGTCTTGTTTCTTTGTCCACTTCTGTTGTCGTCAGCGGCACGGGAAGTGTGGGCGGCGCCATTCCTCGGCAGGCTGCTCCCTCCTTCGTGCTGGGCGGCTCTCCCTATGGGTGCACTCCTTGCGCGTGGGGCTCCCCTACGCGGGGGACACCCTTGCGTGGCAGGGCACTCCTTGCGCGCATCAGCACTGCGCATGGGCCAGCTCCACACGGGTCAAGGAGGCCTGGGGCTTGAACCGCGGACCTCCCATGTGGTAGACGGACGCCCTAACCACTGGGCCAAAGTCCGTTTCCCTGTTTTGGCTATTTTTGAACTCAAGTGGTGTGAAGTGGTGAGCCTTGCTCAAAAACACTGTAAGGGAAGGATCAAACTGCAGTCACCTGGGGCAAAAGATAATTGCTAAGACATAAAATAGAGTACCTGAAACCTGGGGAAAAGCTGGAGAGCGTTTCCTTGGGAAATTAGGTGGTTGAGGAATACCCATGCACACAGGGAAACTAAGAAAGCCATGTTACAAACTAGGGCAAGACATATGCTCAGGAAACACCTGAGAAAACACTAAGCACTCACCTTAGATAGTCAATCCTACCTAAGCAAGGAAGGACAGCCCCAGTACAGAGCCAAAGTGAAAGACTGGGAGATGTGTCCTTTGCATTTTTTTTTTTTAAAAGCTCTTGGCATTTAAATGAATGTCTGTCAAAACATTTAACTAAAGGAAGAGAGATGCCAGTGACCACACACAATAAGGAAAACGCCTTTCCAAAAAGAATTAGGAAAAATCACTAAACAAAGTACTATATCCTTCAACAACATTAAAAAAAAAGGGGGGGGGGCGGGCGGGGAACGGACATGGACTGATTTTCACAGCTCCAGACAGAAAAGTCCCATGTTGTATGATTCACTTTATAGGAAATATTCAGTATAGGTAACTCCATCAAGTCAGAAAGTAGATTAGTACTTCCCAGAAGCTGGGGGGATGGAGGAATGGGGAATGATTTCTTAATGAGTTTAATATTTTCTTTTGGGGCAATGGAAATGTTTCGGAACTAGCTAAAGATGATGATTGCACAACACTGTAAATGTACTAAATGCCATTGAATTAATTTCATGTTACATGAATTGCACCTCAATAAAAAGTATTAAAAAAAAAAAAAGGTTATGTATGCGCACAGGCAAAATGCAAATGGTTCCATTAGCCATCCAGTGAGCTGTCCTGCAGCATCCAATTTCTCCATGGAGGCAGTGACTAGGAACAGTCTCATCTTATGTAAATGTACAGGTAATCTATAAGACACACATATGAAGGTATGTATGTAATATGTATATTTTCGTGTTGGTTTTATACACACAGTAGCTGAGCATGAACTCCCTAAGCAGAGATGGATCCCAGCTACCTCAGGGCCAGCATGTCCGAGAGCTCTCACTGGGTGGCTTCCTGCTGAACCTGAAATGCTTGGACTACACTGTCGCCTATTTTCCACTCACCCAGAGAGCTCAGGACTCTGAATTCTTGGGTTTATTCCCTCGATTTATCTCTAGTGGGCACTATGCTGCCAGACAGCATTTCACAGTTCAGTTTTACATGAGTCTCGCTAGTTAGTCCTACCAACCTTCCTCCATGCTACTTAAACCTCTAGCACCTATGTATAGTTTATCTTATAGTTTAGCAGGTTGGTTGTTGTTATGTCTGTATTTCCCACTCATCAGTAAGATATCATCTAAGAGTTTTATGGTCTTAGCTCTTAAGTTTAGGCTTTATATGCTAAACTCAAATTAATTTTGCATATAGTATGAGGTAGGTAGGGGTCCAACTTTATTCTTTTAAACATGGACATCCAGTTTTCCCCAGCACCATTTGATGAAGAGACTATTCTCTCTCCCATTGCATGTACTCACCATTCTCATCAAATTGGCAATTTGACAATAGGTGTGGGGGTCTACTTCTGCATTTTCAATTTTATTATAATGGCCGGTATCTCTATCCTTATGCCAATATCATACCACTTTGATTACTGTATAGTATGCTTTTAAATTGGTAAATTTGAGTCCTGCAACTTTGTTCTTCTTTTTCAAAACTTGTGTAGGTGATTCAGAGCCCCCTGCCATTCCAAAATTGAGGACTGGCTTTCCCTTTTTTGCAAAAAGGCTGCTGAAAGTTTGACAGGGATTGCATTGAATCTGTAGGTCATTTTGGGTAGTCTTGCCATATTAACAACCATAATTGAGCAATCCATGATCACAGATGTCTTCCCATTTTTCTTTAGATCTTTTAAAATTTCTTTCGGCAATGTTTTGTAATTTTAGTGTACAAGTCTCTCACTTCATTTGTTAAGTTTATTCCTAGATTTAAAAAAATCCTTCTAGATGCTATTCTAAATGGAATTTTCTTAATTTCCTTTCTTCAGTTGTTCATTGCCACGTATAGAAACACAACTTACTTTTAAGTATTGATCTTATATCCTATAACTTTGCTGAATTTGTTTATTAACTCTAATAGCTTTCTTGTGAGTCCTTGAAGATTTCCTATATGCAGGATCATGCCAGCTGTGAATAGAGATCATTTTGCATCTTCTTTTCTAATCTGGATGTCTTTTTTTTTCTTACCTAATTGCTCTGACCATAACTTCTAGTACAATGTTGAAGAGCAGTGTTGAAAGTGGGTATCTCTGTATTATTATTATTTTTTTAAGATTTTACTTACTAATTTCTCCCCACCCCATCGTTGCTTGCACTTGCTGTTGTCTCTTTGTCTTCCTTGTTTCATTAGGAAGCACTGGGAACCGAACCTGGGACCTCTGATGTGGGAGAGAGGTGCCTAATTGTTTAAGCCACCTCTGATCCCTGCTTTGTTGTGTCTCTCATTAGGTTTTTCTTCTTGTGTCTCTTGTTGCATCATCTTGTTGTGTCAGCTTGCTGCACCTGCCTGTCGCACCAGTTTGCTGTCTTCTTTAGGAGGCACGAGGAACCAAACCAGGACATCCCGTGTGGTAGGCAGGAGCCCAATCGTTTGAGCCACATCTGCTTCCCTCTGTATTCTTCTTTTTTTTTTAAAGACATATTTTTTGTCTTTATTTTTTTAATATTACATTCAAAAAATATGAG
This sequence comes from Dasypus novemcinctus, assembly GCF_030445035.2. NCBI lineage: Eukaryota > Metazoa > Chordata > Mammalia > Cingulata > Dasypodidae > Dasypus > Dasypus novemcinctus. The sequence continues at coordinate 9,562,162 of NC_080686.1, read as the reverse complement.
GTCCCCATATATCCCCCAACCCTCTCACCCCACTCCTTCCCCCATAACAACAATTTCCTCCATCATCAGGAGACATTCATTGCATTTGGTGAATACATCTCTGAGCACCACTGCACCTCATGGTCAGTGGTCCACATCATAGCCCATACTCTCCCACGTTCCACCCAGTGGGCCATGGGAGGACATACAATGTTCGGTAACAGTCCCTGCAGCATCACCCAGGACAACTCCAAGTCCCGAAAACACCTCCATATCTCATATCTATTCCCTACACCCAGCAGGCACCATGGCTACTTTCTCCACACTAATGCCATATTTTCTTCGATAACTAATCACAATAGTTCATGAATAGATTATCAGTAAGTCCACTCTAATCCATACTCTATTCCTCCATCCTGTGGACCTTGGAATGGTTGTGTTCACTCCACATCTATATCAAGAGGAGGGCTTAGATTCCACATGGATGCTGGATGCAATTCTCCTGCTTTCAGTTGTAGGCACTCTTGGCTCGATGGTGTGGTGGCTGATATTCTTCAACTCCATGTTAGCTGAGTGGGGTAGTCCAATAAACCAGAGTGTAGGAGCTGAAGTCTGTTGAGGCTCAGGGCCTGGCTACCACAAGGTCAGTCCAGAGATTCAGGTCCCCTGGGTATATATTAAACCCCAGCACCAACACAGTTCTGGTAAAAGTAACAGGAGAGGCTTGTGGACAAAGATCACATCTGAGTCCAGCTCCATCACACAGAAACACAAACTCCAAAATAGGGCCAACTGACATGGCACTGAACTCCATCTGCCATGACTATAGAACCTGTGGGTCTCTGTAGCCCTCAGAAGAACCAATATCTGGGGTTGTATCTACTTTATCTGCCTTTGGAACTCTGCCGAGGTGTGCATAACGGCAACCCCTCTGATAACTTCCCGGCTCTTTTTAGAGACTCATAGCCATATGTACTCATTTGTCCTTTCCATTTCCCCCTTGATTCAGGTCAAAGAGCATTTTTAACTCCTGGTATTATATGTAGACTAAGATATTCCGCTGCTCCGAGTTGACCCTTTTATTCAAGGTCATTTTCTAGTTACATCATCAGCTGGTACTTGGTAGTAATCCCTCGTTTCCAGGGAGGCTCATCCCCAGCAGTCATGTCCCACACTGAGGGGAAGGCAATGCATTTACATGCTGAGTTTGGCATCGAGACTGGCCACATTTGAGCAACACGGAGGCTTTCAGGAGGTAACTCTTAGGCACCCTGCAGCTCTAGGCCTTGTTCTTATTTCAGGTGCACAGGCTCACAAGTATAGTCATTAGCATCAAGGGCTCATTGTTGGACATTCATTCTTTTTTGGTCATTGCCATTGCACTTGGGGGATTGTTGCTGTTGCTTTAGGGACTGTGATAGAGCTCCCCTGGCTAGGAACTCAGCACTCCCTTAGTTGTTGTTTTTAATTGTATCCACTATGAAAATATCCAAACATTTTTATGTACCCTGGATATTTGCCCTGGAGAACTCCCTGCCAACCATGTGTCCCCTGTCAATAACATCCCACACCAGTATTCCTCCCCTGCCACTGTTGAACCTCTCTGTGATCCAATTACTTCCTGAAAAGTGAAGCCCAATATATTGCCAGGTTCCATTAATAGTAAAATGGAATATAGTGATGAGTTTAAAGGTTAGATATAGAATAAATATTTATTTGGAAAAATTAAGGTAAAAATAAATTGGGATATCAAAAAATTTAAAAATGCACAAGCTTTGTTGTCAATGTTTTGCCTTCCATCACTGCAATAAGTGTTGTCCTATATGCAAATTGGCAAGGCAACTACTTGGGTCTTTTCCTCAGTGTCTATGTCCTACCTTTTTCTTTTCTTTTTTCTAATTATTAAGCTTATCTTCACGAGAGTTTTAGATCACAGTAATTCATATATACAATATACAGTACTCCCATATATCTAACATAAAACCTTTTCCCTTCCACAGCAATAATCTTTTTACATATTCATACTATATTTACTGAAACTGATGTGCAGATATTGAGACAATAGCTTTCAAACAAGGTAACATTTGGGTTTACATTGTGGTTTATATTTTAGACTATACAATTTTCTAAATTTTTAGTTATCTTATGTTTTACATTATGATTTACATTTTAGCCTATCAGCCCCTATACATTTTTGGTGTAATTTAACATGTCTTATATCCATCTTTGCATACTCTATGTGGAACACTTCTATTGCCCACACAGTTACATTGGTCCCATCTATTCAATACCTCTTCCCCCCCCCCCCCTTAGGGCCCACAGTGACAGTCAATCTTCACTGCTTGAAGGGCCATGTTCAGAGATACTTGCAACAGTGTTGAGGGCTTGACATGCCCGACTGCCCTAATGCACTGGGAGCCACCATTTCTCTCGAGGGCGTCAGTCCTCCCCAGGATGTGGGTATACCTCCACTCTCATTATATGGGTCTTTATCCAATGATATAACCCACTTTGGCAAAATGAGCATTCACATATTCCCTAGGAGCCTGTCCTGCGTCAGATTATCCCCTTTAAACACCTTAAACAGGTAACCTTCCTTATTATATTTTTGAAAGAGTTTTCTCAGCATTATACTCTCACCCAAATACCTGTTCCTATGTTGCTCCACCCTTCCCCCAATTTCTTGGGCAATGTTACCCATCCTCCCATCCCTAGCCCCCCTTAAGCCCACAAAGCCTCACCCAAAGGTATCCCTATGCCCCCATTTTATCCCTTCCTTGTACAAATACTTACCTCCAGCTTATCATAGATTTCATCCCTGTAGGTGTCAGCTTACATCCTTCCTCTACCCCCCAATTTCCTGTAAGCCTATATCATCCAGTCTCTGGCTCTCTGAGGCAGCTTGGTTGACTTATTTCATATCATTGAGGTCATGTAGTATATGTCCTTCAATGCCTGGGTTGCTTCACTCAACATAAAGTTCTCAAGATTCATCCATGTTATCATGTGTTTGTAGTGTCTTCGTTCTTAAAGCCGAGTAGTATTCCATTGTATGTATATACCACATTTTATTTATCCATTCATCTGTTGATGGGCATTTGGGTTGATTCCAACTTTTGGCAATAGTGAACAATGCTGCTATGAACATTGGTGTGCATATATCGGTTTGTGTCCTTGTTTTCAGTTCTACTGGCTATATACCCAGGAGTGGAATTGCTGGGTCATATGGCAAATCTATGGCTACTTTTTTGAGAAACTGCCAAACTGTCCTCCAGAATGGCTGGATCCTTCTGCATTCCCACCAGCAATGGATGAGTGTTCCCATTCTTCCACATCCTCTCCAGCATTTGTAGTCTTCTGTTTTCTTCATATCTGCCAATCTTATGGGAGTACGATGGTATCTCATTGTAGTTTTGATTGGTATTTCCCTGATAGCTAGAGATTTGGGGCATTTTGTCATGTGCTTTTTAGCCATTTGTATTTCTTATTGGAGAAGTGTCTGTTTAAATCTTTTTCCCATTTTTAAAAAATGGGTTGTCTTTTTATTTTCAAGATATAGGAGTTCTTCATATATGCAGGTTATAAGTCTCCTATCCGATATATGGTTACCAAATATTTTCTCCCATTGTGCAGGCTCTCTCTTCACTTTCTTGACAAACTCCTTTGAGGTGCAGAAGGCTTTAATTTTGAGGAAGTCCCATTTACCTATTTGTTCTTTTGCTGCTTGTGCTTTTGGTGTGAAGTGCATGAAGCCATTTCCTATTACAAGGTCTTGTAGATGCTTCCCTGCACTGCTTTCCAAAGTCTTTATGGTCTTGGCTCTTATATTTAGGTCTTTGATTCATCTTGAGTTGATTTTTGTATAAGGTGTGAGATGGTAATCCTTTTTCATTCTTTTACATATGGATATCCAGTTCTCCAGGCACTATTTGTTGAATGGGCCATTCTCTCCCAGTTGAGGGGGTTTGGTGGCTTTATCGACTATTATATGACTATATATATGAGGTTCTATATCAGAACTCTCAATTCGGTTCCATTGGTCTGTGTGTCTCTCCTTGTGCCAATACCATGCTGTTTTCACTACTGTAGGTTTGTAGTATGTTTCAAAGTCAGGTAGTGTGATTCCTCCAATTTCGTTTTTCTTTTTCAATATGTCTTTGGCTATTTGGGGCCTCTTTCCTTTCCAAATAAATTTCATAGTTAGTTTTTCTAGTTCTTTAAAGAATGCTGTGTTACTTTTTATTGGGATTGCATTGAATGTGTAGATCAGTTTTGGTAGGATAGTCATCTTGTTTTTTTTATTTAAAGATTTATTTATTTAATCTCCCCCCCTCCCCCGGTTGTCTGTTCTCTGTGTCTATTTGCTGAGTCTTGTTTCTTTGTCCGCTTCTGTTGTCGTCAGAGGCAGGGGAAGTGTGGGCGGCGCCATTCCTGGGCAGGCTGCGCTTTCTTTCGCGCTGGGCGGCTTCTCCTTACGGGGCACACTCCTTGCACGTGGGGCTCCCCTACACGGGGGCATCCCTGCGTGGCAGGGCACTCCTTGCACGCATCAGCACTGCGCATGGGCCAGCTCCACATGGGTCAAGGAGGTCCGGGGTTTGAACCGCGGACCTCCCATGTGGTAGACGGACGCCCTAACCACTGGGCCAAGTCCATTTCCCTAGACCTATCTTAATAATATTTAGTCTTCCTATCCATGAACAAGGAATATTCTTTCATTTATTTAGGTCTTCTTTGATTTCCTTGAACAGTCTTGTGTAGTTCTCTGTGCATAAGTTTTTTACATCTTTAAATTTATTACTAGGTATTTGATTTTTTTATTGACTATTGTAAACGGTATTTGTTTCTTGATTTCGTCCTGAGCTTGCTCATTATTGGTGTACAGAAATGCTACTGATTTTTGCGTACTGATCTTATAACCTGCAACTTTACTAAACTCATTTATGAGTTCTAGAAGCTCCTCTGTATTATTCTTGATCTTAGGAGGGAAGGTTTCAGTATTACACTACTGAGTATAATGTTAGTTGTAGATTTTCCTTTTTAATAAATGGTCTTTATCATGTTGAGTAACTTTCCTTCTATTGCTAGTTTTCTGAATGTTTTAACCATGGAAGGATGTTGAATTTTGTCAGATGCCTTTTCTGAGTCTACTGACATGAATATGTGGCATTTTCTTTCATTCTTTTAATGTGGTGTATTACACTGATGGATTTTCATAGGTTGAACCACCTTTGCATTCCTAGGGATAAGTCAAATCCTACTTAGTCTTGGTGTATAATCCTTTTAATATGTGGTTGGATTAGGTTTGCTAATGATTTGCTAAGGATTTTTCTATCTATAGTCATCAGGAAATTAGTATGATTGTCTTTTCTTTTGCTGTCTATGTATGTTAGATCTAGTTGGTTTACAGTACTCAAGTTCTCTGTTTCCTTATTAATTTTCTGTCTAAATGTTTTATCCATTATTGAAAATGGGGTATTGAAGTCTCCAACTATTATTTTAGAACTCTTTATTCCTTCCTTTAAGTCTGCCAGTGTTGGCTTCAGATATTTTGGGGCCCTGTTGTTAGGTGCATATGTGCTTATAATTGTTACGTCTTCTCTATTGATTTTATCAAAACATAATGTCTTTATTGCTTGTGACAGTTTTTCATTGAAATCTATTTTGTCTGATATCAGTATAGACACGGGAACTCTCTTTTGGTTACTATTTGTATGAAATACTTTCACTACATTTTTTTTACTTCAACTTACTTATGTGTTTGGATCTAAGATGAGTCTCATGTAAACAAAATATAGTTGCATCATACTTCTTTATCCATTCTGCCAATCTTTGCCTGTGATGGTTTACAAATGTGTGCACCCCAGAAAAACATGTTCTTAAAGTTAATGCATTTTTGTGGGTGTGATCTCATTGTGAGTAGGACCTTTTGATGAGTCTACTTCAGTGGAGGTATGAGCCACCTCTATCAGGATGGCCCCTGTAGCAGATATAATTGATGAATTCCAAAAAGTAATACTGGATTAAGCTTGTAATCTGATCCATACCTGGGCATGATTGAGTTATGATTAGTGGGTGGGGACTCACAGATAAAAGGCATGGTGAAGAAAAGAGTTGGAAACTTCTGATGTTAGAGTTTGATGCTGAAGACCTGGGAAGTCAACACCCAGAGGAAAGGGAAGCCAGCACCAAGAAGGAAGGAACCTTGAACCCAGAGAAAAGCAAGCCTCAGGAACATAGGAACCGAGGAAGCCTGAACCCTCACAAACATTGGCAGCCATCTTGCTCCAAATAGACTTTGGTGAGGCAAGTGCTTATAATTGTTATGCTTTATGGCCTGGTATCTGTAAGCTCCTACCCCAAATAAATATCCTTTATAAAAACCAACCAGTTTCTGGTATTTTGCATCATCACCCCTTTGGCTGCCTAATATAGGCCCTCAACTTATTACTGGAGTCCTTTATAAGAGAATGAAATACAGAGAGAAAGTCAAAGGAGGCAAGAAGGTGAACATGGAAGAGAAGGGAGAGACCAGAAGATGTGGCCATGTGCCTTGCCAGATGATAGGCTAAGGACCCCACGATCACTGGCAGTCACCTGAGAAGGCCACAGTCTTTGGGGAAAAAGCATCACCTTGGTGACACCTTGATTTGGACTTTCTTTTAGCCTCAAAACTGTAGCTAATAAATTCTGTTTAAGTTGACTTTGCTTGTGCAGCCTAGGAAACTAAACCACTGCCTTGTTCATATATTGTTTCCTTTTTATTTGTGTCCATGTTTCCTTTTAGTTCATTGATCCTATTTAAGGGAGTTAATCTGTGATGTTTGATTAGTAAACCCAGCAACTTGCTTTCCTCCGGTATAGTTTCTGTCAAAATCTTCTTTCCTTGTGCCAGGAGCATATTCTCCTGTCTCCCTGTATGTTTTATAACTTTTTGTTTAGAATTGGATGTGCTGTAATATCATATTATGGTCACTCTGGAAATCTAGTTCTCCTACTCCTCAGGCATTCCTGATTTTTAGTTGTTCAGGGCTGGAATCATTTGTTTTTTACTTTTCCTCAGAGAGAGAGGGAGAGAAAGGTGCACTGTCTCTTCATGTTTCTCAGTAGATGCTGGTGGGAGGCCACTGCTGATGAGAGGGCTGAAATCAAGGCCAGCATCTATGCTGGCCCCGCATGGATCCACCAGACAAGCAAGCAAGTAAGCAAGCAAGCAAGCAAGCAAACAGGCAAAAAATTGTGTCCTGCCTCTCTAAGTCTCTTGGTAAATGCCAGTGGGAAACCAGAAGTCACCATTGGCAAGAGGGCTGAATTCAAGCACAGTGTCTCCCTGAGGAGGTCCCTCAGTGATCTGTCCTACCTGCTTTTGTTTACAACACTAACTTTCTGCAGGGCAAGATTTTCCTCTATCCACTCTGGTCCCAGCAGGCTACTCCTGGAGTCTGTGCCACCATTTCCATAGTCTCCACCGTTTCCACAGTCTCCCCCAATTCCACAGTCATTGTTGTGGGGCTGAGGAATGGGGAATGGTTGCTGGCTCATGTATATCATCACTTACGAAAGCTGAGAACGCGACAGTTTCTTCCTTCATTCAGTACTTCTAAACTTATTCTAAGTGTTCAATCTAGTTCTAGAGTTATACCCTACTTAATTACAATCTCTATTTCCAGTTTATTCATTTTTCTGGTGAAACAGAACTTCCATTTTGCCCAAAGGCTCTTAAGGTAAGATTTACTGGTATTCTGACAGTTTTCAACTTTTCTAGAGCTCACAGAAAGATGGTTCCTCAAAGACCTTCAGTTTCTCCCCATCCAAAGTCTATGAGCTTTTTCAAGTAGTCAGCATTCTATTATAATTTATCTGCTCTGCAAATACTAAAGGTATAGAGTTGAATAACCTACCTCTGAAATTTTCCAAGAGTCTCTAATGTGGTGAAACATCAAGTGGATTTTGACATTTATTTCACTCTTCTTCCCACTTTAAAACGTACAAGTATAATCCAGCCCTCTCTTATTTGTCACTTCCACAGTAGCATCTTGCAACTTCACTGAGATTTCACACCACAGAGAGGAAGGATGACAATGCAAGATGAGGAGGACACGCATCTGCTGATGTCACACAGCAGCCATGCAAAAAACTTACAAAGACCTGGAAGAGTCTTTGCCTGCCACCTTCCACTGGATGACTCAGTCCTTCTTTTGATTCAAATCATGGATGCATTCCTCTCAAGTAATTTAATTTTATTAAATGTTAAATGTTTTAGTTCAATCCTTTCATCGTCCACCTGTGGCTACTTAATTTTTTCTTAAGCTCTCTTAGTTCTGTGTTAACTGTAATACATGCCTTAAAAGCTTTAAATTGTTACTAGTGACAAACAAAAAAAATGACAACAAGCAAACAAAAAACCAACTCAGGGGAGCTGATGTGGCCCAGTAGTTTGAGCATCGACTTCCCATATACGAGGTGTGGGGTTCAATCCTGGCCCTGGTACCTCAAAAAAAAATTACCAGCTGGATATTTTTTTCTTAGGTACATCCTCACTAAAGTGTTGCTCTTATTTCGCCTTTGCCACCTTCCTAAGCATCCATCCACTTTGCCCTCTTCTCTACTAATTTACTCTGGCTGAATATTTATCTTTTATCTGATTAGACTTGACTTCTGTCCTAAAGTAGAGCACTGCTGGCAGTTCCAACCCCACAGGCCTCCTCATCACTCTCCTTAGTGAAACTGGGTAGCCCAGGAAAATCAGAGGCACCATAAACCCCCAAAAGCACCTCAGCTGCTGACCTGACCACTGCTTCTTTCCACCAAATCACGCAGTGTCCTCCGTGCCAAAACCAAATGAGTCATAGTCCTTGACCTCAGAGGATTTTTTTATAAGAAAAATAAAACATTTTATTTAACCTTCTTTATTTCAATACTCATGCTCTGTCTTTAATGAGAAAGATGAAATTTTCCGACCTATATCTTTTTCTTTCTCCCTGACAAATTGAAAAAAAAATCAATTTTATTGATCCATGTTCATAAACATAAATTCATCCAAAATATACAATCAATGGTATTTGGTATGATGACACAGTTGTGCATTCATCACTCATCACTACAATCATTCTTAGAGCATTTTCATTATTCCAAGAACTATAACAACAATGCAAAAAAACCCAAAAAACAATCAACCAAAAAAAACCCCATCACCTCTCAGAGGATTTATTTATGGTTAAACAGGAGAAGTGAAATAGAAAGATAAAAAACAAACGAACAACAAAAACCATGTACCTGCTTATTTATAAGGTACTGACAAGTAACAGTGCAATGTATCATATATTTTCATTATTTTTTTACAAAACCAAATACCTGTTCAGATGCTTTCTTATATCACTATCCTTTCACATCTGTGTAATTAAATCTGAAGGTTCAGAAGAGCAGAAAAGTTACAATAATGATATAATAAATTATAATACCACTGCAGGTTAAAATGTTTGGGTGGAAATTGTTTTTATGTCATAGTATCTCTTCCTGAGAAGAATGGTGTTCCTCTAAAGGACAGTTTTGGGGGCTCTGATGGCTACTGTGTTTTGTGGCACATGGGCTGATTTGGCTCAAGTCAATGAGAACTGTAGCACAAGAGAGATCAGCACAAATAGGGTGGGCTTGCCAAGATTGCCAGCTGGCAGCCTCAGCCAGGCACCAGCTGAGACAGGGCAGGGCAGGGCATTCAACAGAGGAGCAAAGGGGGAGGCAGAATGGTGGCAAGGCAGGACAGCTTGGTGACAGCAGGGAGTCACATTGGGTCAGACCTGACCTAATCACCTCTGCATTTCCCTGGCCGTAGCAGTGAACATGTCATGAGCCTGCATGGGGATGGCACCTCTAGAGCTTACTGGGCCTGTGTGCTCTATCTCCCATGGCTCTTTTCAGTTCCATTCTCTCAGAAAAGCACATTCCAGAGCTGTAGGCTGGCTTATAGGAAGCTTGTGGTGTGACTAGATGGTCTCCAGATAGTAACTACAGGCACAGGGCATGGGGGATGAAGGTGGACACATACTCTGTAGAGGCTTCAGCCTCCTTTAGGATTGCAAAACTTTCCAGGAAAAGGAGGTCAGGAACAGGGAGAAAAACTTCCATTCTTTCATACAGGGCTACCTTGAAATCATTCTTGATTCTGACAGATGAAAAGTGCTGGAAAATCACCATGTCCAGCTTAGCACAGAACTTAGAACATGGCTGCATAGACCACGTCTGATTATGAGTCTGGAAAATTACTCTTGCTCTCTTCTTCCTATTATGAAAAGTTTATTTTATAATAATTGTCTGAACTCAAATCACTAGGACATTGCTTTTCCATTGGATCTTTTGCTTCAATTCCATCACTGGTTTAATATGTAAAAAAGAACATGGAAACTTTATTGCTGTTTACATATTATCCAGCAGTTCATCAAGGATATTATTCAAGGTACGTAGCCATAAATGAGATCAATCAAATGATATGTTAATATTATACAGTGTTTAAAGAACATGAACTTTCAAATTATCTATGACTCTGCTACTCTGAAACACTTAAAATTTCAGTCAGATAGCTGTAACCCAACAACAGACCTATAAAATGATAAAAGCCTAAAAAGGAGAAAGAGAGTAAAAATATGGATCCATTTTCTCCCCATGTAGAAGGGGAGAAATGATAAAAACAAAAGATAATATAGTGCCAGCTGTAATAAATACCCAAAGTGAAAAAGATAAACATTTAACTAAAATATGTTTAGGGACATATAGAATAGGCACAGTATTGGCAGAAGTTGCAGTTATAATAATGACAATAATAGCACTTACAGTAATAACAATAATTAAAAAACACATTTGTAACCTGCAAGGAGTTTAAAACCCCATCTAAATTCCAGCTGGCCTTTTTGAAGAAATTGATACACTGACCTTAAAATCCATATGCAAATATAGAAGACCCAGAAATTCCAAAAGAATCTTGAAAAACAACAAAGCAGGAGGAGACACACTCCCTAATTTAAACACTTATTACAATATAACAGTAATCAATACAATGTGGTACTGGCATAAATATATATATAGGCCAATAGAATAAAACTAAGAGTCACACCCAAAAGTACAGAAGTAAAAACTTAACTTTAACCAAAATTTTCCTGAAGCAGCTGGATGACAGACTCAACACAGACAAAGAATGCTGACTTGTAATTGGCATCTTCTCTTTGCTTATTTTGTGTTATTGTAACAAGGCTGTTTATCAGTATTTTACAATCTAAATATCCTGAGCAGTTCTCTGAGCGCTTTTTATAGGAGGATGCACCATGCTGAGCACTTTACATACATAATCCCTTTAATCCTCACCACAGCCCAGCTAAGTATATTTCCAGTTTCACAGATAAGGAAACTTAATTTGCTAAAGTCTCCTGGCTAAGGGTGGAATCAGCATTTGAACCCAGTCCAGTCTGATTTCAGAACTTCTGCTCTTTCCATTAAGCGCCTGTCTCTACCTGAATGCATTCTAAAAAGTATATGTGTACACTTCTATTATAGACATAATAGAATGCCTTCACTGCGGTTCTGCTGTTGTCCTTAAAGTTGGGATATTCTTTATGCCCCATGTGCAAATACGACATTTGCTATCAGAACTTGCCCCTCCTCCCTCGGCTCCAGCCACTCTTCAGCTCTGTCCAAGATAGCCTCTGCCCTCTCCCCTCTTTTCTAGATCCTGTTACCATGAACTCTTTCTTGCCAAATCCAGCACACAAGGTTTCAGTCCTTATTTTATTAGGCGTCTTCGCAGCATTACACGTAACTGCACACTCTCCTAACACTGTAAACCCCCAGCCCAACCGTGTGTGATGACATACTTTTTGGATTTTCCTCTTGTATCATCAGCTCCATCTTTTCAGTCTTCTTTGTTACTCACCTCTTCTGACTGTTCCCCCAGTGCTAAAAGACCTCAGAGCTTCATGCCAGGATTTTTTCTTTTCTTTGCCTATACTATTTCTCTACAGTGATGCTACACGCCAGTTCCAAAAGAACCCTCTGGAAGAAAGCACAGGAACAGGAATGTGGGAATGCCCTTGAGGAGGAAGCTGGCCGCTGGGGAAGGACTGTCTTTCACTGTGTAGCCTAGTCCCTTTGGAGCTTAGCACCTTGGAAAAAACATAACCTAATAGCATTAGCAAACAAGAGAGAGCGGACATACAATCTAATTAGCTGTAGGCTGAGAACCACAAAATACTTACAACCAAGCGAAAATCCTTGTCTGGATGTGTGATTTGTATGTCCAACTTTCTCAACGATACCTCGTCTTGGACGTCTCGGAGGACTCATAGGCCTCAACTGTTCTTATGCTTCCCTACAAACCTGTTCTTGCTCGTTTTCTCATGTTAGTATAGGGTCCCCTGTTCCACCCGCCACTCAAGCTGAGGGTCACTCTTAGTATTTCCTTCCACTGTATTCCCACACCACATTCGGTTCAGGATCAAGTCACTGCACAGGTCGAGGGCACAAACACTCACTCTCCTGTCTCCAGTGGAGCCAAGCGTCTCAGGACCCTGTGCTGTCTGACCTGGATAACCGCCACTGCCTCTTCACTGGAATCACTGCTCCACTGTGTCCCTTGCCCCATGGCTCTTTTTCCCAAACTATTCCCATCCAATAGCCAAAGGCATCTCTTTGAAACATAGTCCTTCCCGTCACTCTCCTGCTTGGTTCAATGGACAGTCAGGCAAACGCTGGGGATTCTCCATGTATCTGTGAGATTTGACAGGGCCTGGCCACCTCCCAGGCCCCCAAGTACTCCCTGAGGTCCTAACATGCCACACTGGCTTCCTCCTTCCTGCCAAAGAGTCTCCAGAGGAATGACCCCTGGAGCACGTAGTTATCTCCTTCCTGCTCTTTACCTGACCAATACCCACTTAGCTTTTAGGTCTCAGATTAAACACCACATTAGATTATCCATTCTTGAATCCTCTAAACCACATTCTGTCTCTTCTCCATTGTTCTCTCTCATAGTCTCCTGTTATTTTTTCTTACCACAGCATTTATTACAACTTGTGACCCTAAATGTATTTGTTTTTAACTGCAAGTTTAATTTCTGGTTTTGTTAACCACTGTAGAACCTGACACAGGATCATGGTGGAAATATTTTTTCCTTAATGAAAAGAAGGAAGAAATTTAGGACAAGGGACAAAAGGAAGGCTCACAAGAAGAAAGGAAGAATAAGATGAGGTACAGGAAAAGGAAAATATGCTTTTTTTCTGAGTTGCACTCAATTAATTTCCATAAAACTATTATGTAATATAACTATTAAATTGGAGGGTTCTGTCCTTCCATGATTTTTATGCAAAGGTATAACTATTTAGGAAGTCCTACAAATTATATACTATTGCAGGAGAGACTATGTCTCCAATTTTAAATATTTCTGCAATGACGGTAAGTAGGCAATGTGCATTTATAGGGTATAAAATTAAATAGTTATCCCTAAGTTAAATATCTCAAAGAAAAAGAAAGGGAATGGCTAAGGAAAGGTGAAAGAAAGGCAAAGTTTAATGGAAATCACCATGGGCTAGGATCCAGGGAATGAAGTTCTAGACGCTGCTCTGCCATGAGACAGGACACTAGGGAATTCATTTCATCTTTCTTTGCCTCAGTTCCTCTGCTCAAAGTGATCTCCAAGACCAGTATTTCCTTTCTGATTAAAATAAAAATTCCTGTGGTTTTATTAATTATGCATTTATTTAGTAATCATTCAACATGCAGCAGATCTGGAAAAAGGTGTGTCTGGGCTCTGAAGTGATTGTCCAGCTTGGTGGGTAGGGAGGGTCCTCTGAATTGCTATTTGTCGTTGTTGTTCTTGTGTCTTTTAGTGATTTATAAAACTTAAGTGTATATGTTGGTTACTCTGACTTCCAGCACTTTGAGAAGCCTTGTAGAAACGTTTTCCTTAATTGCCTGAGTTGCAGGAAGTTGTCTAGAACAACAATGACCAAGAGACTCTGACGTATTATAGTCCTGAGATCTCAAGCATAGTTTGATAATATTTCACAGCTCAGAGGACACGAGCGTTTTGACCAAATATATCTGACCCTGAACTGTTTGGCCTCAAATAAACTTCCCTTAATTTCAAAGCTGGCACAAATGAGCTGTCTGCCATCAGAAGATAAACTTATACTTATCTTAGAAAAATGATATTGTTGGAGGTAAGGCAACAGACTGAGATCAAGACCCATGATCATCATGGTAAGTAAAATGAGATATAAAACTTATCACAGAATTTCATCAGGGCTCATTTGACCTGTTGGATAGTGGAGGGGGAATTATTATGGCAAAAGAATCTACCCTAAGGCAATGTCTTTTTTTTCCCCTCCTCACAGATCTTGATTTCTTCTGACATGGCAATTTCTGACATTTTACAGGAAACACATAGTGATCAAGTTGTCTTTAGGTTCAATGATAGTTATAAAGATATTTGGGGTAAAACAGATTGTATAGCAAAAGCTTAAGAAAAGCAATTTTGAAAACCAAGGAACAAGATTTAGAGATGATTTTCGTTGCAGGGACTGATGGTTGTGCAATTTTCCTTTTCTGTATCAGGAGAGTGTGGACAAGATGAACTCACAGGCTCTAATGTGGGTCACATAAAGTCACCAATGACTGGGGAGTTAAAAGTGGAAGTACAGATAGAAAGACAGGAATCTTTCCAGCTACCGACCTAAGTCTTCTAATAGTTTTTTCTTACCTTATTGATAAAAAATATAAATATATATATACATAAGAGTGTATAAGAGCTCTTCATATCTTATTAGAAAGCATATTGCTAAGTGTTTCTCCAAGACAGATATTTAATGATTTTCTTCATACACACACACACACATATAAAAGCAAAGAATTAGTAGAGGTTTAAGCATAATTTTAATTAGATATTACATTGATTTGTAAATTGTAGAGCTTCATCATTATCACAGCAAGTGAACCTAGAAAATATTAATGACTATTCAGATGAAAAGACCTTGTTGTATCTAATAGACCTCAGAAGCCCAGTTCTCAAAAATCCCCAGGAACCCAAGGCCAAATGCTATGGTCCTCTGTCCAAAAACTCATTTCCAAGGCCAAATGCTATGGTCCTATGTCCAAAAACCCATTTCCAAGACCAAATGCAATGGTTCTCTGTCAAAAAACCCATTTCCAACACAATCCAACTTTCACTTCCCATGCTGCAGGACAACTAGACTTGAATCAGCCTTAGTCTAAACATGGCTTGGTACTAACTCAATCTCTCCCTTTTCTTTTGGTCCAATACTTCCTACAACCCTGTGGGACTTGCTCATCTCATTGTTTTCAGTGTGTCCACCTGTGTAATTGTGAGCACATCATAACTTCTCGGATGCCCCATGTCCTGATCTGTTAAACAGGGACAATGCCCTCTGACTTCAGGCTGTCATGTATGCTGCCGAAACGAGCTATGCACTGCACACATCACTGCATCCGGGGGATTGGATTTTGTTTTCTTGTTCCTGAGCGTTTTTTACTGTCTTTCTTTCAATCCACCATGAGCATATTCTCATTTGATATGTCTTGGTGTGTGTTCCAGGATGCAAATCCAAAGCATTCACGATGCTAACCATTGGCAGCAATTCTCCATACTTTTAGTTTCCAATTTTCTTCTCTTTGCTCAAAATGTACCACTGAAGGAGCTGGAGGGGCAGCCTCAGAGATGTGCTGTTTCTGATTATCCGTAGAAGAAACGCTGCGGGGGCAATGGCACTGTCAGTTCCATCTGCTACCTCATCACTGGGACTTGGTCTCGGCTGTCTCCCTCCTCAGAGTATGTGGCCAGTGTGCTGGGGTGGGAACGTCCACCAAGAATCTCACTGCCTAGATTAGTTTTATAAGAATTCTCTTGTCCACAGCCTAATGCTGTATATGTGCCATGAAAAAAGTAGAGCAAAACAAAACAAAAACCTAGGTCCAATCTATAACTGTCCTAATAATCCTATTTAAATTTACCATATTTAAATCCAAGAGTGTGAGATTGCTATTAAGCTACAAGAAGTCATGTGAAAACCCTCAAAGGAGACTTAATGGATTTCAAATATGTATATTTTCCAAACAAAGGAAAAATAACTATTTCCCCTTAGCATTCCAAAAGAAAGAGCTAAAGAGCTCTAAACTTTAATGGGACCTCCTAAAATTCAGAGTACTACAACAATGGCCCCCTCACCCCCACACCACTAGCCATGCAGATTCTCACCAACACAGTTAGCAATTATTAGAACTCAGTTGGGATAATACGTTTTTGTTTTGCAGGATTTTTTTGTTATTGTTTTGTTTTGCTTATTTGTTATTGTTGTTGCCTTTTCTTGGACCCTGAGTTTTCCAGGTATTGGCTCTAAATTTTCTAAGTGCCAAATGCCCTCTTTTTAGAGTTCTTTTCCTAAGCACTTTCAAGAGACTAAGAGACAGAATAAGATGTTTTAGATCAGATTTATAGTAACCTCAAGGAAATGCCCTTTGTCCCCAATGAGCCATCAGCAAGCTAGCACTTCCTGAGTTACCTAACCTGTTCTAAACAGGCCAAGAAGCCAGGTGCTCAAGAGTGCCTGCACTGGCTACAAAGTACTCCCTAAGGGGGACCTCTGGGCATTCTGCTCCTGGGCTGTGGGCATGTCAGCCAAGAAGCTCAAAGCAAGGTTCTGTACAGAGACTTTCAAAAAGCAAATGGCCCAGTATGAAATATTGTAAGACAGAGAAGTGCAGCTGTCTGATTGTGATATATAATAGAAACTATATAAAATTATTTAAAATGACATAGGTAAAGACATCAAGTGGAATTCTTCAGTCAAGGATGTGTTCACAGCTATTTGAAAAGAACAAACACAGGAAGAGTCTAAATTTAAGTAGACAAAAATGTGCTATTTTCAACCTGTATAAGCAAAGTACATTGAATCGTGAGTCTGATTCTCTTTTTTTTAAAAATTTTTTTAATTTTTAAAATTTTATCCCCTCCAGTCCCCCTTGTCTGTTCTCTGTGTCTATTTGCTGCGTCTTCTTTGGCTGCTTCTGTTGTTGTCAGTGGCACGGGAAGCTGTGTTTCTTTTGGTTGCGTTACCTTGTTATGTCAGCTCTCCGTGTGTATTGCGGCGCCATTCCTGGGCAGGCTGCACTTTCTTTTACGCTGGGCGGCTCTCCTTACGGGGCGCACTCCTTGCGTGTGGGGCTCCTCAGCGCAGGGACACGCCTGTGTGGCACGGCACTCTTTGCACACATCAGAACTGCACGTGGGCCAGCTCCACAAGGGTCAAGGAGGCCCAGGGTTTGAACTGCAAACCTCCCATGGGTAGACGGACGCCCTAACCACTGGGCAAGTCCGCTTCCCTGTGAGTCTGATTCTTTTTCATGGGTAGCTATGTATAGCTGTGCTGTCTACCATGGTAGCCACTAGCCACAGATGGCTATTTAAATAAATTAAAATTTAATAAATTGAAAATTTAGCTCTGTGATCACACTAATCATATTTCAAGTGCACAACAGCCAAGTGTTGTAAGTGGCTGTTGCATTGGATAGTGCAGATATGCAGCACTGGAATCATCCCAAAAAGTTCTAGTGGACAGCAAGGATCTAGGTTGTTTGAAACAGCACATACTATTTTCAAATAAAGGGCCATACACTTGAAGAGAATATATGTTTAACATAGCAAGTGTTTCCTATCATTCATTCTGAATGGCATCAGAAGGCACCAAGACAAAATGAATGTTAATGATTGTTTCTTCAGTATGTCTTTCCTAGTTAAGAGTCAAAAGAAAAATAAACAATTTTATGATGTGATATCTATACTTTTATTTCTATTCTGTTGTAAATCCACCTTATACTTTGAGGGCAACTGAACATTGCAAGTAAGAGAACCTCAAAAGGCATGGCAAGCCTCTGCCATAATGTCCTTTATGGAAAGTAACAAAAGAAAATCTTCACTTAAAAAGCTCTGAATGATACAGCCACTCTGGAAAACAGTTTGGTAGTTTCTTATAAAACTAAATATGAATTACCATACAACCCAGCAACTGCATTCCTGGGCACTGATCCTACAGAAATGAAAACTTAGGTTCACACATAAATGTTCATAGGCGCTTTATCCATAATAGCCCCAACCTGGAAATAATCCTAATGCCCTTCAGTGGATATATGGTTAAACAGTTTATATGGTTCTATCCACACCACAGAACACTACTCAGCAATAGAAAGAATACATACAACAACTTGGATGAATCTCCAGGGAATTACACTGACTGAGAGCCAATCCAAGAAGTTTACAGTTTACATATTATATGATTCCATTCAAATAACATTTTTGAAAAGAAATGGCAAAATTACAGAAACGGGGAAGAGATTAGTAATTGCCAGGGGTTAGGGAGGTCGATGGGTTTATTAAAGGGTAACACAAAGGAATCCTTTGTTGATGGGGACTGGTTGGTGTCATAACTGTGGTGGTGTACACACAAACCTATACACAGACCCAAATTGCACAGAAATAAGCACACACACATACAAATAAGTACAAATAAACCTTGGGAAATATGAGTAAAATTAGTGGATTGGATCAATGTCTGTATCCTGGTTGTGATATTGCACAACGGTTTTGCAAAACTTTACCCTTTAACAAAATATGGTATGTCTGTACTATTTCTTATAACTGCATGTGAATCTACAATTAATCTCAATAAAAACTTCAATTATGTGTTTGTGGGAGTATTAGTCAGCCAAAAGGGTACTGATGCAAAATACCAGAAATTGGTTAGTTTTTATAAAGGGTATTTATTTGGGGTAGGAGCTTACAGATACCAGGCCATAAAGCCTAAATTACTTCCCTCACTAAAGTCTATTTTCACATGCTGGAGCAAGATATCTGCTGACGTCTATGAGGGTTCAGGCTTCTGGGTTCCTCTGGGCTCAGCTCCTGTTTTCCCCGCAAGGTCAGCTGTAGACTATGAGGATCTCTAGGCTTTGCCTCTCTCCACAAGGCCGCATGTAGACTATCAGGAGTGTTAAGCTCCCCGGAGCTCCAGTTTAAGACTTCAGCATCACACTCTAACATTAAAACTCCAACATAGAAAGCCCTCCACTCTGTTCTTTGCCATGCCCCACCGAGGGGTGGGGACTCAATGTCCTAACCACGTGGTCCAATCAAAGCCCAAATCATAACTTAATCACGCTCAGGTACAGACCAGATTACAAACATAATCCAATATCTATTTTTGGAATTCATAACTATGTCAAACTGCTACACTCCACCCTCTGACTTCCAAAAAGACATTACAATATTCAAAAAAGCCTTAAATCAGCAACAATGCAACTACTAAATCATATCAAAATCAATTTAAAGAAATACAGTTTGTCTTGGGCCAAGGTCCTGTTTGTTATAGATCTCTGAAACTTATAAAACAACTTATTTGTTTCCAATACACAAATGGACAGACAAAGGATAAACAAACACTTTCACTACAATAAGAAGAAACTGGGAGGGAAACATAAATCATGGGTCCTCTACAGTTCAGTAAATTGACAGGGCATCCTCCATTTGATTTCAGTCTGAGAGTCATTCCCTTTCCATATACTTGCCCAATGGCCATTTTCTTGGCTCCACCATTATCAAGTATCTGGGTGTCCACCAAGCTCCAGATCTTACCTCCCAAGAGTGCTGGGGTGATTGCCACACCTTACCCAATCTTTGGGTTAGAGTCTTAAGCCCCCTAGTACAGTGATGTGAAGACAACATTCCCCCTAACCTTTGGCAAACAGGCTCAACCCATTCAGAGCAATGAGTTGACCACCTGGCCTTCCCTAATCCAAGGGGTACAGGTCCACCCCTCTCAGACCTGTGGGTGATGACCTTAACCACCCTAATCCTTGCGGAATGTGCTCCACCCTCTCTGTACCCTGGGGCAGCAAAACTCTCCCAGAACATTGGGTGGGAACATCCACCCTCTTTAACTGCTGGGGCAAAAACAAACTCACCCTCTCTGTACACATGGGAGGGGTTCCTCTGTTGGCCCAAGGTGATGTCTTAATTCCAAATCTCAGCTTCCATGGTTTTCCTCTTGAGGTCATTTCCCCTTTAATCTCTCCTTTCCATGTCCTTTTTATTGCAGGCTGAAAGTGGTTTTGTTCATACAGTTCTCTCAAAAACCTTGTTGGTTTATCATGCAAGAAGCAGGAGTCCAAGCCATCAGACAGTAAAACGTTCCAGAAGTCTTTCTGAGATAACTGCATCTTCAATCCTGATTTGCAAGTTCCAAGTTTAAGTCTTCCAATGGGGCACTTTCATCTGGGAACTTGATTTCCAGAGGCTTGGAATTTCCAGAATTAGTTTCTGTTTTCTTTGTGCCTGACAGTTCAGTCCTCAGTACATCTCTCTTGTTTAGCATTTTGCTATAAGCTGCAAGTAAAGGCCAAACTGCATTCTCTGTGTTTACTTTGGAAATTTCTTCAGCTAAATGCCCAGGCTCACCATTTTCAAATTCTGCTTTCCATAAAACACCAGGAGTTAATCTTCATAAGTTCTCTGTAACTTTAAAACAGGGATTGCCTTTCCTCCAGTTTCCAATAATAGTTTCATCATTTATTTTTAAGGCATCATAAAAAGTTTCTTTTTTTTTTCCTCTCCCCTCCCCCACCCCGGCCCCGGTTGTCTGTTCTCTGTGTCTATTTGTTGCGTGTTCTTCTTTGTCTGCTCCTGTTGTTGTCAGAGGCATGGGAATCTGTGTTTCTTTTTGTTGTGTCATCTTGTTGTGTCAGCTGTCTGTATGTGCGGCACCATTCCTGGGCAGGCTGCACTTTCTTTTGCACTGGGTGGCTCTCCTTTCAGGGTGCACTCCTTGTGCATGGGGCTCCCCTATGCAGGGACACCACTGTGTGGCATGGCACTCCTTGCGCACATCAGCTCTGTGCGTGGGCCAGCTCCACACGGGTCAAGGAGGCCCGGGGTTTGATCTGTGGACCTCCCATGTGGTAGACAGACGCCCTATCCTCTGGGCCAAGTCCACTTTCCATAAAAAGTTTCTTTAGTATCCATATCTCTTCAAAGCTATCCAGGCCTTTTCCATCAAGCATCTCACAATTCCTCCAAAAAATACCCCTTAACCATTTATAAAACCTTCCCAGCATTTCTGTAATTGCAAAAGCACTTCTCTACTCCTCTGTACCAGATTCTGTATTTGTCAGTCAAAGGGGTGCTGATGCAAAATACCAGAAATTGGTTGGTTTTTATAAAGGGTATTTATTTGGGGTAGGAGCTTACAGATACCACGCCATAAAGCATAAGTCACTTCCCACACCAAAGTCTATTTTCATGTGCGGAGCAAGATGGTTGCTGACGTCTGTGAGGGTTCAGGCTTTCTGGGTTCCTCTGGGCTCAGCTCCTCTGTTTTCTCCACAAGGTCAGCTGTAGACTATGAGGCTCTCTAGGCTTTGCCTCTCTCCATAAGGCCAGCTGTCAACTCTGAGGCAAAGGGCTCTGTCTCTCTCCCCAGTGCTCCAGCTTAAGACTTCAGCATCACACTCTAACACCAAAACTCCAACATAAAAAGCCCTCAACTCTGTACTTGGCCATGCCTTTTATCTGTGAGTACCCACACACCAAGGGGTGGGGACTCAATGCCCTAATGACATGGTCCAATCAAAGCCCTAATCATAACGTAATCATGCCCAGGTACAGACCAGATTACAAACATAATCCAGTATCTATTTTTGGAATTCATAACTATGTCAAACTGCTACAGTGGGTATATGGGAACTCTGTACTTTCTGTGCAATTTTTCTATAAACTTAAAACTGCTCTAAAAATAAAATTTATTAAAAACAAATTTCAATGATAAAAACGTGCTCTGGCCTTAAGTCTTGGCATCTAGTCTCTGCAGGTCACAGATTTACTAATTGCTGTTATTTACACAGATTTTTAAGACATAAAACTTGATACTGAAGTGGTCTTTTTTAGGTTTAGAACACAATATGTCTTGTATATTTATTTGCTTTCAATAATATAAAGCATTAAAGGTAACAGTAAATGCAACAGTTTTACTTTTTGGCAGACTTCCTATATAAATAAATTTGGACCAAATCCTGTCAGATCACGTTGTTTTCGGAAATCAACAACAACACGTGTATATGGTGAATTCAGCTAGAACTGTCTAAGTGACTCAAGGCCACTCTGCCCGTGTCTGGTGACTCACCGAGCCCCAGGTGGGTCCGCGTGAGCCTGAAGGGCTGTGGAACTGCCTCCGTGCTGGCCCTGGGCGCCGTCTCTGCCGGGAAGAGCGTACACTCGCTGCACCACAACTCGGACACGGACTCCTCGGTTTTCTGCCACATCCAGGAGAGAGTCTCTCAGGAGAGGGTGGGCTGGGAAGTGCTGCTTCACTTCTTTGTGCCCATGGGTGCAGTCTGTCTTCGGAGTGGCCCCATCACCACACAGAACCTGGCCAAAACACAAAGACAGAGCCACTTCAGTGTAACTCAGGACCGCATGCTGCATACCTGAAAGCGTCAGCCTCAGGGAATCCTCCAACAGAACTGCACTGCACCAACAGAATGTAAGGGCAGAAACCTGCAACACCTGCGGCGAGGTCCTGGGTCTGCCAGGCACCCAACTGCTGAGCACGGGCAAATGAGCAATAGAAACCTGGGTAACAGCAGGCATTTCCCTCAAAGGAATCATTGTGAGTCTTTGAAAACACTTGGGAAGTCCTGCTATTAAAATACCTTATGGTAATTTTAAAAAATTTTCTTTTCTGAGTTAATTTCAACAGGACAAACAAAAAACAAAAAAACAGAATAAGTGGGGTTTCATAAAAAATTAATCATTTTATTAAGTGCTGGTTATGTGTAACTTCACTAGGCTACATACTTTAAATGCTCACGTACTCTTCGAACATTTAAGATAATGAAGCAAGAGAACTTCTAGATTGCTTACTACATTCTAGGTACTATTCTTTACAGATTGTGCTTACATGTTGAACATATTTACACACACAACCATCTTAAAAGGCAGATGATGCCATTATCCTCATTTTATAGATAAGAAAACTGAGACACCCAGTTACATTAATTATTTCACTCTAGGTCATTCATCATTTGAAACAGGGTATATAGAGTGCAGCCTCATTGTCACTGTTGAGAGATGAAAGCATATCTCATGAATTTAATATCACACAGCTGTTAAAGCAGCAATGGACTTTGAGCCATACTTTAAATCTGTTTGAGCATAATCTCCTCGACACTTTTCTTTTGATAGTTAAAGGGAGGTTTTGCTTGATTATATATATATATATATATATGTATATATATATATACACACATACACAAAACAGGATGAAAGTTTGTCCACTTTTTCTGTTTTTCTTATATCCCCTCAAGCTGTTTGCTGGTCTCATACCCCACGGCCCTTGAGGTCGTGGCTGATCTTGAGGATGGACCATTAAGAGAAGCATGACCCCTGCGGGCAGCTCCTGGTGTGAGCCTCAGGACACTGCTCTGCAACCTCAGTGATCCCATTGGAATCCTGGCAGAAGATCATGGCTCAGGGCCCATTAAATTAACAAACAAACAAACAAAAATCCAAAAACCTCCACGGTTTAATCCCAAGCTTATACAGCTCTTTTTATCCCAAGGGGTACAGATATTGTAGAAAAGAAAAACATGATTTCCGTTTTTATTAAATAAAAGGCTTAAACAAAAATCTTACACAATTATGAGAACAGAGAAAATAAAAACGTTCACATAATTTAATGAATTAGAATAAAAATATTAAAAAACACATAATTAAAAAGAGGAAATATTATAAAAATTATTGCTGATCTAAACTATAATTTCTTCAGGCATAAAAATAATATAATGCTCTAGCATATATGTATGCTATTTACCTGGAGGGGAACCGAAGCCCTTCAAATCAGGAGACCAATATGATCACAAAGCATAAAACCGCTAAGCCAATGAAATTTTACCTGACTTTCAGGTGAATTATCTGTTAGACCTTGAAGCCTGAACATTTGTTCCAAAGAGATGATTCTTCTTGGAAGTGTTGTGTCCTGACAGAGAACTTCCTGAGTTGATGCTGAACCTTCTTTGGCAATAACTTTTTGGCAAAAATAAGTATTCAAAATGACAGGGCAACTTCCATCTGGAATAATAAGCTTTTGCCTGGAAAAGAGGAAGAAACACAATGGTTTATTTACAACTCTGGTTTCCCTCACCATTTTGCTAAACCAGGAATGCCAATGAGCAGTGGCTCTCCCACTGTCGCGGCAGAAATGATGCCAGCCAATGGAGTCAAAACTGCCTTTACACTCTTTGAGCGACTGTCATGGAACCTGATTTTATTTTTCATGTGAAAGTCCTGTGTCAGGAGAGGAAAGCATAGGAGAAGGGCTAAATGTCTGGGCTTCTGCCTGTAGGACCCCAGAGTCTGGAGACTGTGACCTCAGGACACCCTCACGGAGGAATAGAGGGATTGAAAGACTATCACTAGACTCTAAAAGGTGCCCAGACAACAAAATACATTTTATTAATAAAACCTTCAGACATCTCAGTGGCCTTTAATCTTTCAGAGAACATATCATTAAATGCCAATTGCTTTCAAACTGACCAAAGTCATTTAAACACCTCACATTTAAGTAGGAAAGGTGTGGGGATATAATGAACAAAATTCTTTTGGTTCCCCTCAGATCTTCCCTCTAATAAAATTCTGAAAGTCCACTCCTCAGAACAGTTGCTTAACATTAGGTGGGAAGCAGAAGCTGAAGCAGCTAGGGACCTTGGGAGGGTGCATTCTCTGGTTTTCTTTTTGCCTCATATATCCCAGATTTGTTTCTGAAGAAGCCAGCAACCGAGAAATGCCTTTGGGGATAGACAAACACACCAAAATTGCAGGGAAAGCTTGTTCTGTCTAGCTAAAGGACCAGAAAAGGGATAGGCAAGCAAGACAGAAAACTTTAAGACAATAACTGGTCTAAGCCGCTCACAGAGCGCAGGAAGAATTATGGCCCCTTTCCCATCCAAGACAGTAAAGGATGACTTAGGGAGCCTAGACTTCTACCATTGCCAGTAGAACGAGGGACCCCACATGATACCCCCATTCAGGCAGAAGACAGAATCAGGATTTTCAGCCAATGGACTCGTAATGACTCCCTCCCCCACCCCATGGTGATACTGGAGACCAGGTGGGGCTCCTGGACTTCCACCTTATCTGACAGTAGGAACCAAGCACACTGCCACTCCCCTTTGGGATAGTTCCAAAAAGCTTAATGGAGAGTAAGGACTTTCATCACTGCCAAACAGGAATAAGGCACCCATTGCTGTTTCAGCCAGGGTAGTTTTCGTGGAGGCTTAGTGGGCAGCTCCCACCCCTGTGAAGCATTAACAGCAAACCCACCACTCTCTCTTGCCTGTCAGTGGAGACGTTGTAGGCAACCTGGACTCTACCCCTACCTGGCAAGATAAGGACAGCCCTCCCCACCAGTTTCCACTGCCAGAGCAGTGTCAGACAAAGCTATTTTTAACAAGTTTAAATAAGACCCAGGATCTCATAACATAATCCTCAAAATGCCCAGGTTTAAATCTAAAATCATTCATATATTAAGAACTAATAAAATCTCAATGTGAATGAAAGAGATAATCAAGAGATGTTATTGCTGAGATAACACAGATGTTAGAATTATCTGAAAAAGATTTTACCACTTCAATAAATTACAAAAGCACTTGAGAAAAATGAAATAATAGAAAGCCTTGACAAAGAAATAGGAGATGTAAAAATGGAAATTTTAAAAATGAAAAATACAATAATTAAAATTTTAAAACTCAGTAGATGGGCTTGACAGCAGAATGGAGAGGGGAGAGGAAAGAACTGGTGAACTTGAAGCTAAACTAGTAGAAATTGCCTAAATTGAATAACAAAGGGAAAAGGGAAAATGGACTGAAGCTTCAGGACCTATGGCAGGCAGAAAGAAAAATGGAAAGGGTGAAAACATAGGTAACTACAATAGGTTTTCCTACTCCTTTTGAGTTTTACAAATTGTATTTGGAGGTTTTAATGAAAATTTAAAAATAGATGTGGTTCAAAATGTATATAAAGGAAATTTTTAGGACAACATATTATAAATGGTAGGAGGTAAAGGGATGTGCTGTAAAGGGATGTACATTTCACACGAATAAAATGTTGACAGCAGTAGCTGTGATAAGTTGCACACATATACATACACATAAATAAAATGCAATGCCTAAAGCAAAGACTAAAATAACTACAAAAAGAGAAATACTCAAAAACAAAGATAAATTAAAAAGAAATTTAAAAGAATTCTGCGACATGAAGGCAGAAAACAAATTGAAAAATAGAAGAAAATGAAAAATAAAATGGTAGACTGAAGAGCTAAATATCAATAATCAGATCAAATGCAAATGCAAATCCACCAACTAAAAGTTAGAGATTGGCAGAGTGGATTAAAAAACATGATGAATCTGTGATCTACAAGAATTCATTTCAAATAGAAAGATATAGGTAGGATGAAAGTAAAAGGATGGAAAAAGAGATATCATGCAAACATTAATAGAAAGAAAGCATGTGTTGCCATATTAATATCTGCTAAAGTAGGCTTCAGAACAAAAAAAAAGTACCAGCAACAGAAATGGACATTGCATAATGATAAAAGAGTGAATCGATTAGGAAAACACAACACTCCTAAATGTATACGTATAAACAACATACACTCAACATACATGAAACAAAAACTGATAAAACAGACAGGAAAAAAAGAAATTCACAATTATATTTGGAGAATTCAACACCCCTCTCTCAACAATGGCTAGAATAACTAAATAGAAAGACTTAGAAAGGGACTGGCCCCATGACTATAATAAAACAGCCGGGTGGGAAAAAGGAGTGCAGTGTCAGATACACTTGTCTGGGTAAGACTGTAGGTCCACTGAATATAGCCAGATGGATGAAAGATGTTACAAACTTGCATCTTTGTTATGCCTTCAGAGTTAATTTACAAACGTATGACAAAGTAATAGTATTTTAACAGCTAAGTTGAAGAAGGCACTATGTAAAGTGTATGTATGCATTTAGAACCTGGCATTTGAAGATAAACATACCAATATCAGACAATATCCTGCCTAAATCAAAGTCTTGTTTAAGGCCATTAAGTCTAAACTGAATTAAAAACAAGCAAGCACACAACCACAATTAAGTGAAAGTTTAATTTGGCCTTCCTTCTCTGCTACCAAAAATCGTTACAACTTTCGAAGCTATTTTAACCAGTTTAGACCTATTTATTCTATTTATCTCAAGTAAAAAAAGATAACATCTTATTTTGATATAAGCCTTATTTGAAAAGAGCATTAATTCACTCCTTTTTTTTTTTTAAAGATTTATTTTTATTTATTTAATTCCCCTCCCCTCCCCCGGTTATCTGTTCTCTGTGTCTTTTTGCTGCGTCTTGTTTCTTTGTCCGCTTCTGTTGTCGTCAGCGGCACGGGAAGCGTGGGCGGCGCCATTCCTCGGCAGGCTGCTGCCTCCTTCGTGCTGGGTGGCTCTCCTTATGGGTGCACTCCTTGCGCGTGGGGCTCCCCTACGCGGGGGACACCCCTGCGTGGCACGGCACTCCTTGCGCGAATCAGCACTGCGCTTGGGCCAGCTCCACACGGGTCAAGGAGGCCCGGGGCTTGAACCGCGGACCTCCCATGTGGTAGACGGACGCCCTAACCACTGGGCCAAAGTCCGTACTCCTTTTAACACCTCCACATGTTCTTTGCCTACTCCTAGTCAGGAGCACATAGCTAATTATGCAAATAAGGCATAATATATACACATGTGCAAATCAAAAGCTGCCATTGTTCCCATCACTTTTTGACAAAGTTAACAAACCCATGTTAGCTACCATATTACTCCATCAAAATGAATTAAAACCATTAATATATCTGGTCTGCAGTATGTGCAAACTGTATTTTAGTAGGGCAATGTAAACATTTATTTGGATCTCAACATAGATTACATTCTTGGTGATTTGCTCACTTCCCCCACCTCTTCTTTATTTACAGACAGACTTAACATGTACATTTATGAATCAAGTTTTTAAAAATTCCTCACTAAACTTTATTATTATGCTAGTATTTTGACTAGCTAATAAAGTTTAACATTGTCTGTTAATATTTGCCTACTAGAAATGTAGGCCCCTTTAAATGCTAAGTCTTATATTCTGCCATTTTCCTTAATATTTAATATTAAATTTTATATGAAAAATTTCAAAATAAATTCTTGATTAAATAGCAACTGAAATTCTGAGAAGGCTGAGCTGGCAGGGACCATTCTTGGCAATTAAGCTATAACTCACTCAGTTCTAGATGGGAAAAAAATGAAGTTAGCTGACAGGGAATTATCAAAAGTAAACATTAAATGAATATTCTAGGCTTCATCAAAAGATAGAAAACTACACAAATGATGCTGTTAGAGTGGGCAATATTGTCATTAATTAAATGCATATTATTTGGCAATAGCACATTCATTTATGATTAGTCAAGCCTGGCCTTCTGTGTTAGTAGCAAAGTTGGAGTTCACCTAAATTCAAAATCTTCATAATTCCTGCAGATTAGTCATGTTTTAGAGATGATATAGAATGTAGATATAGAGTTATATCCAATCAAGCAAAAATTTAAAAATAACTGATTGACCTGGTGGATTTCTTTTATGATTAAATAAAATATTTCTAATTAAACAAAAAAATGTTTTAACCTTATTTGAAAAAAATAGCAATGATAGGGTCCCACTCTAATTAAGATGGTAGAATGAGACATTCCAAGACTCTTGTCCCCTCCAACAATGTTAAACAAGAGATATGGATAGCACATAAGCACATGAAAGGATAGTCAACATCATTAGCCATTACGAAATTCAGATACAAACCCTAATGAGATATCACTACACACCTAGCAGAACAGCTAATATAGAAACCAGATCACTCATGATTGCTGCTGGGAATGTAAAATGGTACAGTCACTATGGAAAACAGATTTGCAGTTTCTAAAAAAACTAAACATACAAGTACCAGACAACCCAGCAATTGTACTCCTAGGTTACTGTATCTGAGAAATGAATACTTATGTTCATAAAAAGCCTGTACATATAGTGCTTATATTAGCTTTCTTCATAATATTCCAAAACTAGAAATAACTCACATGTCCTTCAACAGGTGAAAGGCAAAACAAATTGTGGTATGTCCATACCATGAAACTGATCAGTTTCAGGGCTGCATTACCTTACAGAAGCTTTGAGCAATCAGCAAGAACTGGCAGATATATCTTTCTCAAAGATCCAGAAAACAGTTTAAGGCTTGTGGTAACAGGACAAGTTCCAAATCAAGAATAGGCAACTTGGAAATGGTAGGAAAAAGCTCCACATAGAGCCCTTGCTGGAATTTCCACCATCCCCACTCAGGCTCAGGGCAAGACTGGTCCATGCTCCCAATGCAGGTTCCTGGTCTTAATTACAGAGGAAGCAGAATGGCCCTTGTGCTTACAATGGATGAATGTATATCTGGCCAATCTGTCTGGTAGTGGCCTAAGGAAATGAACCAGGATGCTCAACATGGGCTTGCGATCCCAGAACTCGCACAGCATGTAAAGACAGCTCACAGAACTCTCCTACAGAAGGCTGTATGAGAACAGACAAATTGTACCTGCCTGGAGATAATGAATGCTGGGTGTGGGGCATAGAGGGTAATGGTCAGGACCTTGAGGAGTAACAGTTTCTTGGCGGAAAGGGGACATTTGGATCAATGTAAATGGGGGGAATTTATGAGGCTATGCACGTATGCCCAGGACAAGACCAGGTAAAGAAGACCAGGGAGTCCCTAAGCTTTTACCTTGAGTTATTGTCTAAATTCATCCTATGGATAAGCTCTGAAGGAGAATTTGGCATAGTCCAATCTGCAAAAACTGGAAAGGTGTTTCCTTTCTTTCTTTCTCTCTCTTCTGTTCATTTTTCTTATATTTTGTAAGGTCCTGGCATTCACTGAAATCACTGTCATAAGACTACCCAGACATAAGCTTAAGGAATAGATACCTCAGTTATCTAGATTCCCAGGATATCCCATTAAATGTCCAGGTTTCAACAAAAGATTACAAAGTATACAAAGAAACAGGAAATGATGGTCCATATGAAGAAACAGGATAAAATCAGAGGAAAAATCTATAAGAAGGACCAATGCCAAAGGTAAAGGGTGAGTTCTCAAAGTCCCAAGAGCTAAGAGCAAGCAATGTGTCATGCACAAAAGGGGTCTTAATAAGACTTAAGTCCTGATTTCTCATCAGAAAACATGGAGGCAAGAAGGCAGTGAGATGACATATTTACAAGTAAAATTTGCCAACCAAGAAGCCTGTATCTGGCAAAACTGTGTTTCAAAAATGAGGGAGAGATTAAGACATTCTCAGATAAACAACTGTTGAGGGAGTTTGCCACTACTAGACTCGGCTCTACAAGAGAGGCTAAAGGGACTTCTACAGGTTGAAAGGAAAGGACACTGAACAATTGTCTGAACCTGCATGAAGAAATGAAAATCTCCAGGAAGGATCACAACATTGGTAAATATAAATGCCAGTATTATCATATTTTTGGCTTCTAACTACAATTTTTACTTCCTACTACATCTAAAATGCAAATGCATAAAAGTAATGTTAAATAAATGGTTTTGGAGTCATAATGTACAAGTATGTAATTAGGGATAAGAATGATATAAAAGTGGTAGGATGGAGGGGTAAAGGAACATAGTCTGTGTGTGCTACTGAAGTTAGTATCAAAGTAACTGAGATTGTTATAGATTCAGGATTTTAAATTTAAGCCCCATGGTAACCACAAAGAAAATATTGGGAAAATATACAGAGAAGGAAATGAGAAGGGATTGTAAAAGGCTCAGTATGAAACATTAACTAAACAAAAAAATAGGGAGTAATGGAAGAACTGAGGGACAAAAAAGTATCAGGCAAAAACTTAAGAATCTAATAGTAGAATGAAGTCATGCATTATTAGTAGTTACTTTATATGTATTTATATGTATATGGATTTAACTCACCAGTCAAAAGGAAGATTGGTAGAAAGTAAAAGAGGAGAAAGTTGAATATTATCAGTAGTTAATTTAAATGTAAATGAGCTAAACACCAATTGAAAGGCAGAATGGCAGAACGGATAAAAATAACATAAGCTATTTATAAGCAACTCACCTTGAATTCAAAGATGTAAGTAGATTGAAAGTGAAAGGAAGGAAAAATATATTCTACACATATAGTAAAAAAGGAGAACAGAAAAATGAATTTTATTTTTAAAGAAAATTTAGATCACATAAATGTTACATAAAAAATACAGGGGGGTGAAGCGGACTTGGCCCAATGGATAGGGCGTCCGTCTACCACATGGGAGGTCTGTGGTTCAAACCCAGGGCCTCCTTAATCTGTGTGGAGCTGGCCCATGCGCAGTGCTCATGCGTGCAAGGAGTGCTGTGCCACGCAAGGGTGTCCCTTGCATAGGGGAGCCCCATGCGCAAGGAGTACACCTTGTAAGGAGAGCTGCCCAGCGCGAAAGAAAGTGCAGCCTGCCCAGGAATGGCGCCGCACACACAGAGAGCTGACACAATAAGATGACACAACAAAAAGAAACAGATTCCTGTGCCGCTGATAAGGATAGACTGGGTCACAGAAGAACACACAGCGAATGGACACAGAGAGCGGCGAAGGGAGAAATAAATAAAAAAAAAAAAAAAAGGGGGGACTGCCACATGCCCCTCTCCCCTCCCACACTTTCCCAGATTAACATCTTTCATTAGTGTAGTACATTTGCTACAATCGATGAACAAATGGATTTTAAGTAAAAAACTGTTAAAAAGGACAAAAGACACTAAATATTGATAAGAAAGTGACTTCAACAAGAATATATTAGGATTATGAACACAATGCATCTAACAATAGAACCCCCAAATATATTAAGCAAACAGATAGATTTGAAGGGAGAAATATAATAGACGATTCTACATTAATAGTAGATTTCAATATACCACTTTTATTAATGGCTAGAATATCTAGATATAAGAATACATAAGGATATAAAGGATTTAACCAATACTACCCACTAGATACAGTAGATATACATAGAGCACTTGATTCAGCTATAGCAGAATACATATTCTTCTCAAGTGCACACAGATCATTGTCCAGGATAAAATGTTAGGGTTACAAAGCATGTCTCAAGATATTTAAAAGGTTTTAAATTAAAGTATCTTCTCTGGAATGAAGACAGTAATTGATAATGGAGGGAGAAATAGAAAATTCACAACTATGTGGAAATTAAAAAAAAACTATTTATATTATTCATTCATTCATTCATTCATTTCTCTCCACTTCCCCCACTTCCCCCTCCATTGTCTGCTCTCTGTCCATTCGCTGTGTGTTCTTCTGTGTCTGCCTGCATTCTTGTCAGACGGCACTAGGAATCCGTATCTCTTTGTTGTGTCATCTTCCTGCATCAGCTCTCTGTGCGTGCGGCGCCACTCCTGGGCAGGCTGCACTTTTTTTCACGCAGGGCAGCTCTCCTTGCAGGGCGCACTCCTTGCGCATGGCAGCACTGTGCATGGGCCAGCTCACCACACAGGCCAGGAGGCCCTGGGTACTGAACCCTGGACCTCCTATATGGTAGGCAGATGCTCTATCAGTTAAGCCACATATGCTTCTCTAAAAATACACTCTTAAGCAACCAATGAGTCAAAGAAGAATTCACAAGGGAATTAGGAAATAGTTCAAGACAAAAGTAAATGAAAACACAACACCAAAATTACGGATGCTAGCAAAAGCAGCATTGAGAAAAATTTATAGCTCTAAATGCCTACGTTTTTCCTATTCTACTCAGTAAAACAGCAATAGAATCGCGGTGGTTTAGAGCTTTACGGCCAGAAAAACATGCTCTTAAACTAAATCCATCCATTGTAAATAGGACCTTTTGATGAGCTTATGTCAGTTAAGTTATGGCCCAACTCAATCATGATGGATTCTAATCCTATTAGTGGAGTCTTTTATAAGCAGCATGAAATTCAGATAGAAGAAAGACATAGAAAGCAAGAGCTGAAGGTCAACAGAACTGGAAGAGAAAGGAGAGGCTGCCATGTGCATTGCCACGTGATAGAGGAGTCCAGGACCAAGGATTCCTAGCAGCTAGCCTCAGAACACCAGTCTCTGGGAAGAAAGCATCACCCTGATAATCCCTTGATTTGGATGTTTTCCTAAACTCAAAACTGTGAGCTAATAAATTCCCATTGTTTAAGTGGATCCCTTGCATGGCATTTTCCTAGGCAGCCAAGATATCTTAAACAAGAATGGAACTTCTATAACATAATAAAGGATATATATGAAAAACCTACAGCCAAAAATATATGTAATGGTGAAAGACTGAAAGTTTTCTCCCTAAGATCAAGAACAAAACAAGGATGCCTCCTATCACTATTGCTATTGAGCACTGTTCTAGAAAAGCTAACTAGAGGAATTAGGCAGGAAAAAAACATAAAGTTATCCAAACTGGAAGGGAAGAAGTAAAATTATACCTATTTACAGATGACATGACACTATAGAAAATCTAGAAGAAATCTACAAGAATGATATTCAAAATGGGCAGGGAACAAGATCAATACACAAAATTCAGTGGGATTTCTATTTACCAGTAATACGTAGTCTGAAAATGAAATCAAGAAAGGAATTCCAAGCAACTAAAAGAATAAAATAGGAGTAAATTTAACCAAGGATGTAAAGGACTTTGTACAATGAAAATTCCAAATCATTACTGAAAGAACTTAAAAAAACCTAAATCAATGGAAAGATATTTCAAGTTCCTGGATTGTAGAAAACTTAATATTGTTAAAATGTCAAAGCTACCCAAATCGATTTCCAGATTCAATGCAATCTCAATCAAAATGCCAACAGCCTTATTTGTAGAAATGGAAAAGGAAATCATGAAATTTATTTGGAAAGACAAAGAACCCCAAACAGCCAAAGCCATCTTGAAAAAGTAGAACAAAGTTGGAGGAGTCATACTGCCTGATTTCAAAATTTATTACAAATCTATGGTAATCAAAACTGTGAGGCATTGGCAAAAGAACAGACATACAGACAATGAATTAAATTTGAGGGCCCAGAAAAAACCCCACACCTCTATGGCCAAATGATTTTTGACATAATAATAAGAGCTGGTGAGGATGCAAAGAAATAGGAACCCTCATACATCACTGGTAGGAATGTAGTATGGTTAAGCCACCGTGCAGAACAATTTGTCATATCCTCAAAAAGTTAAACACAGAACCACCATATGACTCAACAAACCACTTCTAGGTATATATATAAAGTTTTGAAAGGAGGAACTTGGACAGATCTTTGTGTACAATAAAATAACATCTTTGAATATCATAACAGCACTATTCACAATACCCAAAATCTGGAAGCAACCCACAAGCCCATCAGCAGATGAATGGATTAACAAAACACCGGATACACAGAAAGTGAAATATTACTCAGTCTTAAAAATGAAAGTTTTATTGTTAGATTTGAAGTGGAAGTTGCACTTGCCTTTATCAGGTTGGATGACCTTTTCCTAGAGTCTTTTGAAATTACAAATGTGAGGTCTTTAAAGGGAAACCATCCCTCCAGAGAAATAAGGAGAATCACCCGTAAAGGAGGGAAAACCAAGTTCACTGTAGAGAATGTAATGAAGACATGAATAGTTACTGTTGATTTGAAAGTTCACACCCTTGGCTCTTTCTAAAACATCAAGATGGTAAGAACTGCTACTTGTAATCTTATCCTGGGATATCTTCCATAAAGGTGTATGGCAATATTTAAGCTGTGGCCAGCAGAGCAGCAGATCAATTCTATTTCAAATCACAGACTCTTTATCTTGGCTTTGGACTCTAGCAAGAAAGACCTTACATTCTACAAGGCTTCACAAGAAAGTAGGGGAAGGATTTTTCAGTCACTTTAAGCCTCTGTCCCTTCTTCCATTGTCAGCCAGAAGCATTGGCACAAAAAAACATTTGATGGTATTCACACTTAACTGTTAGGATAATTTAAATATCAAAATTTATTATATTATACTTAAACATTGAATATAATTTTTATTTTCATTTTAAATCATGTGTTGCAGAATTACATTATTTGCAATTGTCATTTGGAAGGAAACCTCTTGTTTAAACAGATCTGTATAAAGTTACAGGTTATAAATTTATAACTTTTTATAATTTATAAGCATTTCTTCTCCATGAATTGTAATTAAAAGCATTATCTTAGGAAAAAAAGAGATCTGTGGTGCATTCTATGTGCTGTCTGCTTCTCCTCCTGCTAGGCCAGGGCCATGCCACTGTGCACAGACGGCAGCTGGCTGATGGCATACAGTGACAGATAGTGGGCAAGAGACTCAGGCTGGGTTGGTGAATTCTGGGGAGAAAACCCAGTTCAAATATATTACTCTAACTAAGTATTACATCACAGATATAAGCTGTAGCAGTTTTATATTACTGATGAATTCCAAAAAGAAATATTGGATTATGTTTGTAAACTGGTCTTTTCCTCTGGGCATGTGAGATTATATTGGATTCAGAGGCTTACTTGATTTAGTGATAAGTAGGGTGTTGAGTACCCGCCCTTGGTGGGTGGGGACTTGCAGACAAAAGGCAGGCAAAGGACAGAGTTGAGGGTTTTTGAGCTTGGAGTTTTGATGTCTGGAGTTTGATGCTGAAGTCTTAAGCTGGAGCTCCAGGAAGTAAGCACCCAGAGGAAAGAGGAAAGCCCCAGGAAGGGAGGAACCCAGGAAGCCTGAACCCTCGCAGACATCAGCAGCCATCTTGCTCCAACACGTGAAAAGAGACTTTAGTAAGGGAAGTAACTTATGCTTTATGGTCTGGTATCTGTAAGCTCCTACCCCAAATAAATTTCCTTTATAAAAACCAACCAGGGAAGCGGATTTGGACCAACAGATAGGGTGTCCGCCTACCACATGGGAGGTCCACCTGACCCATGTGATGAGCTGGCCCACGTGCAGTGCTGATGCACGCAAGGAGTGCCATGCCACATAGGGTGTCCCCTGTGTAGGGGAGCCCCACGTGCAAGAAGTGTGCCCCATAAGGACAGCTGCCCAGTGTGAAAAAGTGCAGCCCGCCCAGGAATGGCGCTGCACACATGGAGAGCTGATGCAGCAAGATGATGCAACAAAATGAGACACAGATTCTGGGTGCCGCTGACACAAGCAGACACAGGAACACACAGCGAATGGACAAAGAGAGCTGACAACCGGGGGGGGGGGGGTGGGGGTGGCTGGGGAGAGAAATAAATAAAAAATAAATCTTTAAAAACAAAAAACAACCAATTCCTGGTATTTTGCATCAGCACCCCTTTGGCTGACTAATACATAAGCCATCAGATTTAATTCTGGTTTTACAAAACTTCCTAATGTTTACACAGAAAAACAATATTTCTCATTTGATGTTATGAATTAAAATCACTTTAACATGAAGATACCTGGATTTCTCCCTAGACTTACAGAAAATAAATTAGAATCTTTGGGGTGGGGGGTTAATTCAAAGGGCTTAAATTATACAGACGGACATACACAAGTAAACAAGTGTACTACCTTATTTGTACTGCAATTGAAGGAATGCAAGCTTCTGTGGGGAACAGGGGATGGACTACCACATGTTCCACCAGCTCTAGAATGTGGCTTCGGTGAGAGAAGGGGCTTTGTCTGACTGGTTCATCAGTAAATGGCAATGCCTGGAAAACATCTCTGAATGAATGTCATCCCGTCTTCTAGCTTCCCCAGGAGAAAGCTGCTTTTTCCCTGTGTTCTGATAGCTTTTTTCACACTGACATACTTATTTTAAGTTTCTGTCTCTACAACTAAATCCTGAACTATCAGAGTACAGAAGCTGCTTCTTTTTAATCTTCACTTTTTTGGGTGCCTAACTGCACCTGAAATGTGAGGGGAGTAAATACTACATATACATTTACAGGGTATATGTATAAACAAAAGAGAGTGCCTTCGAAACATATAAATGAGACCATACGTATCTGAGTCCCATGTGCTTCTAAGTAAGCATTTGGGAATAATGGTATAATTTTAATGTAAGGGTCTGGAAAAACGAAAGCCTGGGCAAGTGTCCAGGCACACGTGAGTCTTACACATAGCACCTGAGATCTGAGAGGCAGGAGAGAAGAGGTCACGGTACGGGCTTTGGACCTCCCCGATCTGGACGAAGTCCAGGCTCTATCACTTACTAGCTGCACAACTGTGCACAAATTTAAGCTTTCTATGCCTCAGTTTCTATAAAATAGGAGAATTAGCAGTAGCTACCAGTACTATGCAGATGTCTTGTGAGAATGAAGTGAATGAATCTCAGAATAGTGCTTCTTCACACATGCATGTGCTCAGTGGGTGAGAATGGTCAGTGCTGCTGCCGCAGCTATGATTATGATTATTACAAGAGTTAAAACCTTCAGTCATTTCAAATTAATCACAGTCTATTGTTTGGTCAAACATTATTTGCTGTTACTTCCTTGGGTCCCATTTTCTTTTTCCTCCCAAAGATTAGTAAGAATGCCATGTCATTAGGAGCAAATATTATTTGTCCAATATCCACTCACTGCTCATTTGCAGCAATCCTTCCTTTCTACGACTACCAGCCAGTTAGATTCTGCTATGCTTACCATACGGGCTTAGAGTCTTATATAGGTTTGCTCAAACAATTTCACAGGGTGAGTGTGACCATCACCATTTTCAGAGGAGGTTAGATAACAGTAACAACACACCACCAGTCACCAGTGCTGAAATGCAAGCCCATGGGTTGTAGAGACAGGCTGTTCTCTGTGTCCTCCTAGAGGAAGGAGGTAACTCCTGACTTTCCATCATCCCTGGAGGAACGAATGCCTGGGAAAGGAAATAATATGGGGACCGACTGGAGATGGCGGCCTGGCTAGGTCAGAAAGATGAGACTGGGCTAATAAGACGTATGCATTTTGGTCAGAATTGAAGAAATTCTGTGTCCATCTGTCCATGATGATCAAATGCTGGGCAGTTTCTGAGAAGCTGTAGTGGAGGGAATTGTAAATTTAATGGCTAGTGGGTCCCAGGTGACAAAGAGATACTTTTTGCCCATGAATCTTACCCTTCAAGGAATGAAGCCTGGTGTTGCCATGGGTCCCCAAGGGCAGGAGAGGGAGGAATAGAATAGATGGAACATGGGGGCATTTTGGGGGGCGATGGAAGTGTTCTACATGATCATGCTAGGATGGATACAGGCCATGTTAAATTACATCAACATTTATAAAAGTGTATGGTCCAAAATGTAACCCACCATGGTTGGTAGCTGTGTTTCAATATTTATACATCAGCTGTAACAAACATACCATCCACATATAAAATGTTATTAATAGGGGAAAGTGGAAAAGGGGGAGGATGTTGGGTATATGGAGCCCCCTGTTTTTGGTATATGACTTTTCTGTATCCTAAAACTTCTTTGAAGACAGAATTAAAAACACTGGGGGAATAAATGGAAGAAAATGTCATTGTACATACAGGACAACAGATCTTACAGTGATGAAAGGCAAAATGTCAAAAAAAATTAAAAATATTTTTCATTAGTTATCATTTTATTTCTTATTTTTAAAACTATCACTATTATTTCATTTTCTTATTAATTGTATTTGGTTATTTTCCTGGCTTCATTTTTTTTATTCCCTCTCCCCTCCCGGGCTTGCTTGCTGTTTGCTCTCTGTGTCCATTTGCTGTGTGCTCTTCTGTGTTTTAACTTGTCTTCCTTTTTGTTGTGTCACCTTGCTATGTCAGCTCTGTGGTGCTTGTGGGGCGGCGGTTCTCTGCAGCATGCGGGTGAGCCTGCCTTCACAAGTAGGCCCTGGGACGCAACCCAGGGCCTCTCATATGGTAGACAGGAGCCCAACTGATTGAGCCACAGCCGCTTCCCTATTGGCTTCATTTGTGAAGAAGTTTTGGATCACAGGAGGGTTACAACTGTGGCAGGGGAGGATCATTGGTGTGTGGTGTCAGTGATGGAGGCTACATGGGAGAAAGCTCATGTAGGCATGCATATAAGGCATATAAAGGTGTTCATATGTCATGGGGCATTATCATGGTTGGTGGAGATTCACACAATAACTGAAGGAATATCAACTTCCCAACCTGGGGAGCTCTGCCACATTCTCTAATGGAACACCAAGAATCCCCCAAGTACTGGGGCAATAACTAGTGAAGAAGGACGGTCCACTGACAAGCCCTTGATGACTGTGCTTATGAACCTTTACTCTTGAAATGGAAACTTAGCTTAGTATTATAGGGTACCTAAGAATTGCCTCCTGGAAACCTCCTTGTTGCTCAGATGTGGCCCTTCTTTAAGGTAAACAGCATATATATACATGACATTCCCCCCCAGCATGGGACATGACTCCCAGGGATGAGCCTCCCTGGCACCAAGGTACTACTACCAAGCACCAACTAGTAATGCACTGGAAAAAGACCTTGACCAAAAGGGGAAAAAGGTAAAGACAAATGAGTTTATATGGCTAAGAGACTTCAAAGTGAGTTGGGAGGATATTCTAGAGGTTATGCTTATGCACATCTCAGCAAGATCTCATTCACTGCCAAAGTTGATACTATCCCAAATAGCTGGGCTCCTGAGGGCTCTGGAGACATCCAGACACTACAGTCAGGGCAGATAGCTCAGGAGTTTGGTGCCTTGCCAGTGGGCCCTACTTTGGAATTTACGTTCTCCAGTGTGATAGAGTTGGACTCAGTTGTGATGAACACATATTGGAGCATTGCCACTAAGTCTGGATTGTAGTGTACATTATAGTTTAAACTCTCTCCCATACATTTTTGTAAGTTATGACAAAATATATAATGGCCTGTATCCATCACTGCAACATCTTTCAGGACAATTCCAAATTCCCGAAATGTGTTCATCAGTTATAACAAATGTACCACACTAATGAAGGATGTTGTTAATGTGGGAAAGTGTGTGTGTGAGGTAGGGAATGGGGCTTATGGGAATCCCCTACACTTTTTATATAACATTTAAGTAAAGTAAGTATCTTTAAAAAAAATAAAAAGAGGTATGAATTTTGGCAGGAACTAAAGAAATTCTGTGTCTATCTGTCCACGATGATCAACTGCTGGGCAGTCTCTGAGAAGTTGCAATGGAGGGAAATTTAATTGTTAGTGGGTCCTAGGTGACAAAGAGATACTTTCTGCCTATGTGGCTATTCAAATATAGATTAATTAAAATTAAATTAAGTACAACATATATAGAAAGCGTCACTTAAAAACAAAAGAATACACATTTTTCTCAAGTACACATGGATCATTCTCTAGGATACAGTATATCTTAGGTAACAAAAAAAAAAGGCTCAATAAATTAAAAAATACTGAAATCATACAAAAAAATCTTCTCTTACCACAATGGAATGAAGCCAGAGATCAATTACAGAGGGAGAAAAGGAAAATACAGCAATATATGGAAACTAAAGAACATACTCTTAAACAACCGATGGATTAAAGAAGAAATCACAAAGGAAATTAGGAAATATCTTGAGGCAAATGAAAATGAAAATACAACATACCAAAACCTATGGGATACAGGAAAGGCAATGCAAAGGGGGAAAGTTATACCTCTAAACCAGAGACGGAACCTCAACACTGGAGGAACTAGACAAAGAAGAGCAAACTAAACCCAAAGTGAGCATAAGGAATGAAACACAAAGAGTAGAGCAGGAATAAATGAAACAGAGAATAAAAAAGAATGAGGAATCAAGAAAACCAAAAGCTGATTCTTTGAAAAGATTAAGAAATTTGACAAACCTTAAGCTTGACTTACGAAGAAAAAAAGAGAGAGGACACCAGTAACAAAAATCAGAAATGAAAAGGTGGACATTATTACTGACCTCACTATAATAAAAAAGGACAATAAGAGGATAATGTGAACTAAGCGCCAAAAAATTCGGTAACTTAGATGAAGTGGAAAAATTCTTAGAAATAAACTACCTACACTGACTCAAGAAGAAATAGAAAATCTCATAACATAGAGATACTGAATCAGTAATCAAAAAACTCCCAACTAAGAAAAACCTGGTACCATATGGCTTCACAGGGGAATTTTACCAAACATTCCAAGAATAATTACCACCAATCCTGCTCAAACTCTTAAAAAAATTGAAGAGAAGGGAACTCTCCCTAAATCACTCTATGAGGCCAGCATCACACTCATTAACAAAGCGAGATAAAGACATCAAAAGAAAAGAAAACTATTGACCAATATTATATATTATATTATATTATACTATATTATATTACATTACATTATATTATATATTATATTATGTATATAAACATAGATGCAAAAATCCTCAAGAAAATACTAGCAAACCAAATCCAACAGAACATTAAAATAATTATACACCACGATCAAGTGGGATTTATCCCAGGTGTGCAAGGGTTTTTCAACATAAGAAGATCAATTAATGTAATACACCATACATTAACAGAATGAAGGATAAAACCCACATCGATACAGAAAAGGCATTTGACAAAATTCAGCACTCCTTCTTGATAAAAATCACTCAGAAAACTAGGAATAGGTGTAAACTTCCTCAACATGATATAGGGCAAATATGCAAAGCCCACAACTAATATAGTACTTAATGATGAAAAACTAAGTGTTCCTCTAAGATCAGGAACATATAGTTGTACATTTTATTTTCAAGGAACAAATCCTATACTGTTATTCAATCACAAAAATTCTGTCAGAACTTAGCAGGAAATACAAAGAGGGTGAATAAAAGAGGAGGAAAAGCATGCTGAACTCAAAGACAGATCTGGGTCTAAATTCTAGACCTGACGCTAATTATTTTAGCTTGATCAAATTATCCCAATGTTTTGAACGTCAATGTTTTAATATCTAACATGGGGATCATAGTAACCTAATGGTGTTGCTAAGATTAGATACATATATCAATAAATACAAACCATACTTACAGACACATACAGCACATTTGGAACACACCAAATGTTATTATTTAAAATAGTTTATTATTTATTATTTAAAATAGTTGCCAATATTATTAGATACTATTTCTAAACTCTATAGGTCAATTTAATTTTTCCAATGCAAGATAGGATAATCTCAGAAAAATTTACTTTTCTCTGGGTTCACAGAAATATATCCATTCCAATACAGAATTTGGCAATTAAAGGTCCTAAAAATGTTCATACCCTTTTCACTCAACAAGATCATTGTTAAGAATCTGTACTGATGAAATAGTCAGAGATGAAGGAAAAAAAACATTTGTGTGCAAAAACATCTATCACAATTTTATTTAGTATAGTGAAATTCACAAAACAACTTAAATTTCTTTAAAAAAAAAAGAAAGAAAAACACATCATGAAACAGCTATAACAGCTATACAAATGATACCATTAAAAATCCTAATTCAAAAAACATTTTTAATGACATCATGGAAAGAGTTCTTGAGATATTGTTGAGTTAGAAAAACAGACTCAGTCCTATAGGAATCATCTGATCCCAAGACAGTAGGGCTGTATACCATAAATATAATACTCTTAAAAAGAGAAATTGCTAAAAAGATACACACCAAAATTAAGATTGAGGTAGTTTTTATTTTCTTTGTATTATTATGTTTTTTACAATAAACACGCATTTTAAAATAAGAATAGTTAAGCCAATTTCTTCTTTAATAATAAACTGCATTATTGACTTTGATAAACTAAGTGACAATCATTTTCTATGAGAAACTCAAATATGCCCAAAATGAGCAAATTAGCTAAGATTCAATATGTTTCTCATATTTTCCTTGTCTTAGCATCACAATAATTTATATCTATATATATTTCAAATTTTAGATTCCTGCTATGACAGCATT
This sequence comes from Dasypus novemcinctus, assembly GCF_030445035.2. Taxonomy (NCBI): domain Eukaryota; kingdom Metazoa; phylum Chordata; class Mammalia; order Cingulata; family Dasypodidae; genus Dasypus; species Dasypus novemcinctus. Next base: position 9,519,178 of record NC_080686.1, on the reverse strand, counting down.
CTCTTTTTGCATATTTGGTTTGATTATCATCTTTCAGCTACTTTGCTTAATTAAAGCATGTTGCTATTTGGGCAACCGCTGTACTATGCTGTGACTGGGCTTCCTATAGGTATGGTTGCTTTCTGGATAAAGAATTGGAGTTCTTGTGTTCAATTATGTTTTTTGAAAACCTGAAGCAGAAATATTTATAATAAGATCCAAATATATGTATCAGCAAATGAAGAGCGTAGTGTAGTTCTGAAGGAATGAAACTTGACACCTTAGTAACCATTTATGATTGGGAGCATTTAAGGATCATTCCAACCAGAGCTAAATAAACTTAAATACATACCCATGCTCCGGAGCACTACACTACTCTTCCCAGGCCAACCCTCAATCTTTACCTTAAAATCTTACACCTCCCAGAACAACAGAAACTCTCAAACTTCAGCATGAATCAGAACCATGGGCTTGTTAAAACAGACTGCTGGGTTCCACCCACAGTTTCTGATTCAGTAGGTCTTGGGTGGGGCCTCCAAATTTGCATTTTTATCAAGTTCCACTGTGATGCTGACACTTCAGGATGTCCGACCCTACTTTGAAGATAACTTGCACACAAGACTAAGCCTTCCTAACTAAATTCAAGTACAGAGAACGCATCAACTCTAACTTATTCTTTCACTTGACAAAACACCTGCTCAACTATTAGAACTTGACATAAATTGTATCTCCTTTATGAAGCCTTTCTAGGCTTGGCCAATCCCTGTAAGAATGATCTACTTCTTCCTTTTTGTTCAATCACATATGTATCAATCTCAGTAAACATACCTATAACATTTTAATGCATTAATGTGTTGACATGAAGGCTTGGCTTTCCAGCCTCCTAATTAAAAAGAAAGATCTTACTCCATGCAACAGAAAGAAGAGACAAAAACTACACCTTAAGATTCTGGGCCAGCAGAAAATAGTACAATTTAAAGAATGTTTTTCTTCACTTGACTGACTGAACAAAGCCTCCTAAGCATCTAATCTGTAGTGATTATGTCATCAAGTAATTTATACTCTTTTAGGTGCATTCACACAGCATTGCCAATTTTTTCCCTGAGCACAATTTTTTTCCTGAGCACAAATTATCTGTTTAAAGAAGTGTGTGGAATATTGGATAAAACACAGAATGTGAAGTATAAAGATGTAGATCCAAGAATCAGTCTTGTCAATTACAAGCCAAATGATCTCCATTATACCACCTAAACAATCAAAATCCATTTTGGCTGGTATAAGATGGGTATAATAACATTATTTTGCACATTTATATTGGTGCATTTTAAAGCAATAATGAATGTGAAAGTATCTATACATTAAACTCCTTCTATAACTGATGTTTATTATTCTTCAAAGAGCTTAGGTTTACCCTGTGGTTTCTTGGACCTTACACCCAAAGCACGTGCAACAAAACAAAACAAAAATAAATGGGACCTCCTCAAAACTAAAGACTTTTGCACTTCACGGGACTTTGTAAAAAGGGTGAAAAAGCAGCCTAGTCAATGGAAGAAAATATTTGGAAATCATGTGTCCCATAAGGGTTTAATATCCATAATATATAAAGAAATGTTACAATTCAACAATAAAAAGACAGATGACCCAATTAAAAAATGGGCAAAAGCCTTGAATAGACATTTTTCCCAAAGAAGAAACACAAATGGCAAAAAAATACATGAAAAAATGCTCAACATCACTAATGATTAGTGAAATGCAAATCAAAACTACAATGAGATATCATTTCCCACTTAACAGAATGGCCACTATTAGAAAGACAGAGAAGTCCAAGTTTTGGAGAAGATGTGGAGAGATAGGAACACTTATTCATTGTTGGTGGGAATGCAAAATGGTACAGCCAGTGTAGAGGACTGTTTGGCAGTTCCTAAAGAAGTTGAATATAGACTTGCCACATGACCCTCTATACAATTACTATGCATGTACCCAGACGAACTGAGGGCAGTGACACAGACATCTATCTGCACACTGATGCTCGCAGTGGTGTTATTCATGATTGCCAAAAGTTTGAAACAACCCGGGCGTCCATCAAGTGATGAATGGATAAAGAAACTGTGGTTTATTCACACTATGGAATATTATGCAGCTATAAGAAGAAATGACGTATAAAGCATATGACAACATGAACATGGATGAACCTGGAGGACATTAAGTTGAGTGACGCAAGCCAAACACCAAAGGACAAATACTATATGATTATGCTATTATGAAATATTGTGTGATATACTGTATGATTCCATTTAATAAAATGTAAATATAAATCAGTTCATGAAGATGAAAAAAGGAACGTAGGTTTATAGTCTTATTATAAAAATTTTTTTCAAAGTATTGTTTTTATCCTGTAACAAGCCATTCAAAACTATCATTTATAAACAACCTAGTATAAAGTTTTTAAAAGAAAATATTGAAGTATTTTTCCTAAGCTGTGGAAATTGAGAAATCTTTGGGGTACCATTTTAAATTAGAAACACAGGAATTTCTAAATACACAGGTAACAAAGCCTATTTCAATTAATACCACACACATCAGCCATGAGGACTATCTTCAAAGAAATCAGAAATTTAGAAAAAAGTTGAGGTGACAATATCAAAGATAATAAAAAAGGGATCAGAAAATGTGATTTGATTTTCACTTACGCTAATTTTTACAAGAGCTCTGAGAAGAATAAACTGGTTCAGGAGAGGCTAATCACACCATTAAGTACGGTGAGGGGGTTCTGTTCATTTGCTTTCTAGTTTTTTATTTTTAAAAATTCTAGTCGAGAAGAAAACATTTAATTAAAAGGTCACTATCAAGAAACATTGGGAATGGATGTGGCTCAAGCAGCTGACGCCTGCCTCCCACACGGGAGGCCCCGGGTTTGGTTTCCCCTGTCTCTTGACAAAACAAAAAACAAACAACAAGCAAAACAAACGATAAAACCAATTCAGGGAAGTTGATGTGGCTCAGTGGCTGAGTGCTGGCTTCCCATATATGAAGTCCTGCGTTCAATACCCAGCCCCTAATCCTTTAAAAAAACAAAAAGGCCACACTATTATGTGAATAATTTAATAATTTGCAAATAGATTCAGATAACTAAAAATCAACAAGACATAGATAAAAAGGTATAACAAGAAATTAATCCATCCTAATAATGAGTACTATGATATAGGCCATCTCAATAAAATCTGATAGTGTTCATGTATGGAGAGTGTTTTAGTGGTTTAATGTTTTCATTTCACAAGATTGCAGAAGGAAAAATAAAAATGGAGATGGCACAATATACAAAGAACAGCATTTGAATAGTCTACTAAGAATAGGAAGGGGAAAAAAACAAATCAAATAGATTGAAAAATGTTTTTCTAAAATTCATATAATGAACCAAATTGAACTTTCAGTTGAAAACTTATGAAGAAATTCAGAACAAAAGGATTCACATTGAATGGCATAAAAGGAACTTGGGAAGATGATGATCACAAAAGAGCTAAAGCTGAGACTACTGAAATAAAAGAACCAGTAAAAAGAAGACCAAGAAATATTGTCCTTCCAAATCACAACGCCAAGTTTTAATAATTACCAGACAGAGGCAAATATTCAGCTTAGCCTAGCTTAAAACAGAATAAACCTCAGTTAAGCTAGATCTATGTGCAAGACTGGTTAAAGGACAATGCTTTAAATTATAAAAGGGATAAGAACTTTAAGCAGCAAAATTTCTTTTGATTGGCACAGCTTGTTTTCAAAATCAAACAATTTGGGGCAACAATGATGACAACAACAAAAATCTCAGAATGTCACCTAGCAACTGGAGCACAGCAAAACCATAGTAGGGTGTGTCATATGCTAAAACCAAAGTAATATACCAAGGGGAGCTTCAATGACAAAAATCAAACTTCATCACACATCATACATACTACCAAAAAGAAGTCAGTATACCATTTGTGACCTTTGAAAGTAAGACAGTGCCCTTGAAAAAGAAAACGTTCTGAGACCCTACGACGATATGAAGACTACACCCTGGTGAGGATTAGCCACGGGGAGGGCACGAAGTGTCCAGGGCTTTGCTTCTCCTAACTCATCCTGCTGCCTTTCTTCCAGGACAGGGAGGGTGGAAGAGGGCCTCGGAGTCACGCTGCCCTCCACAGGCGTGGCTTCTCAGAGCAGGCGACCGCTTGCCATGGCCTGATGTGCTGCCCGGCAGCTATGCACCCTCAAGATAACCCTCTCAACGTGCTGACACTCCTGCGTTCTCACAAAGCTTCCTAAACATGCCAATCTGGGTGGCCACAGTCAAGTAAAATAATGAATTTAGATATCTGAGTGCTATCGTACTTTCAACTCTTCATCTTTGAAGTTTAGTAATACCAAGTTGAAAAATAAACCTTTACCTACAGTGCTCCACGTGCCCACACTTTCAAACCTGCCCTAGTTTCTATGGGGATAATCAGGGTAAATACCAAGTGGACTTTAACTTTGTTCTCAAAAGCCCAGAGTGTAGAAGAAGAGGCATTATAAAATTAACATGCTTATGGTAGGATGAATTATGTACCCCAATTTAGAAATGCTCTTAATCTAATCCGTGTCTCTGTAGGTATGCAGAGGGCTTCTTGAAGATGCTATTTTACCCTAGATGTGGACCAATTCAATGAGGGTTGGCCTTAATCTGGAATTATTTGAGACCTTTACAAGGAAAAAAATTCAGACATAGTAGGAGAGAAAGTCACAGGGAGGAGTCGGAAGCTGGAAGGGAAAGGAAAGGATATCATCAGGTGGTGGGAAAGCCAAGGAACCCAAGAATTGTCAGCCAGAACACTACAAAACCAGGAGGAAGCAAGTCTACTAGCCTCTGAAACCATGAGCTGATAAATTCCTCCTGTTAAGCCAATCCACTGTAGGATATTTGTCTTAGCAGCCTAGCAAAATTAAGGCAATGGTCCATAAACTTCTCTTTATAATTTAGACATCTTTTAAAAACCAGAACCTTGAGTCAGTTTATACTTTAGGTGTATCTGCTTTAAACTGTTACTTTAATAGTTACTGTGAATGGTTTTCTACTTAACAACCCAAAATGCTGTGTGTTAATATAAAGACAAGCACATAATAAGGATTTGCTTTAATCAATGAAGGAGTCATTTTCTTCTGTCCATAGTATATCTTATTTAAATTCTTCTCTTTCTGAAATCTTTTAGTTGGTATCATGCTTTTGGTCTTTCGTGGACTCCAGAATATTAGGTTCTTAGGATAACTCATTCCTGTGCATGTAAACCTAGTATATGTGGGGCATTTGGGATAGATTTGGTTAAGAGACATTTTTTTATTAGGTCCCTTTTGATTGGATTGAATTCAGTTGTGGGCCTTTGAACCAGGGAGGAATGAACCAGGGTAGGTCTCGGCCCTCTTGCTGGAGTCTTACATAAATGGGAGAAACATGCAGAAAAAGAGAGCCACCATGTTACCCTGACATGTGAGAGAAGACGCCAGGATTGCCTGCTGAGAGAGAGGCTGGAGGCTGGAATCAGTAGAGAAGCCAAAGCTGAAGCAACAAAGAGAGGGAGAGACACGCCATATGCTTGACTGCCCACAGCTGAGCTGTGAGATAAAGCATCTTTAAATGATGCCACCATGTGTCTGAACACCCACAGCTGGACTTTGATGAGACAGCATCTCCTGATGATGCCTTGATCTGAACATTTTCACAGCCTTGAAACTGTAAGTTTCTACTCTAATAAATCCTTATTGTAAAAGCCAACCCATTTCTGGAATTTTGCATTGGCAGCATACCAAACTAAAAGAGTTGGCTTCCTCCAGGACCGGTCTCAGCAAAGTTCCAGCCCCTATCATGGACACAAAGTCGAAGATGTGAGACAGAAAGACACACTGGAATGGAAGCCTTAGTCATAGTTCATTTCTTCCTTTGAGATGTTTCTCATTGTCAAAGCAGATCTTCAAAGAAAATATAGTAACCAATCACACAAGTATTTGTAGCTTATTTTATAAGTTGCTTACTAATACTATCTATCAACTATATTCTGGGCCCCCTAAAACTTATATTAGCTTACGTAATTATACATATGTATACGCTGTAAACTATTACTCTATACAATGGTAAGGATTATCTAAATTACCTTTATCAAAATGAACAAAATAGATTTCTGACATTAGAGTCTATATAGTCTATAGAACCCTCTCAGGAAAAGAAAATAATACCCAAGTATTTCAAAATTATTTCATATTATTTCAGTTAAATTATTCTCCAGTACATATACATAACACTTATTATATAACAAGAGATTACCTGGTATACCAACAGACAATAAAGAAGAGCAAGATCAATTTCGTAAGTATAGTCTAATAGGAGAGGTAAAGTATAATGATTTTACTGTTATAATGCTCATGTTTTTATACATTAAATATTTCGATAAAGTACTTTTCCTTAAATTATCTCATTTGATTCTTATAAATTACCCTGGGAATGAAGTAGGATATACAGAATTATCTCCATTTTAGAAGTGAAGAATGGTGTGATATTGCATGGCAAACCAGAGAAAAGGCCAGGACTGGAACTCTGAACTTGAAGACAACATAGTTTTGTTTTACCCCACCCCCCTTGCAGCTTTTTGCGTGCTGTCTGGTGTCTGTGTCCATTTGCTGTGCATTCTTCTGTTTGTATTTTTATTTATTTCCCCCCTGCCTTGCAGCTTGTTTGCTGTCTGCTCTCTATGTCCATTTGCTGCGCGCTCTTCTGCGTTTTTGTCTCCCTTTTATTGTTGTGTCACCTTGCTGAGTTGGCTCTCCATGGCACTTGTGGGCCGGTGGCTCTCCACAGTGTGCGGGTAAGCCTGCCTTCACAAGAAGGCCCCAGGATGCGAACCCAGGGCCTCCCATATGGTAGATGGAAGCCCAACTGATTGAGTCACAGCTGCTTCCGACAATATAGTTTTGGATGTTACATTTGAATCTCTGATTCTTTTTGAGCTAATTTTTATTTTTGGTGTGAGGTAAGGGTCCAGCTTCATTCTTTTGCATGTGGATATCCAGTTGTTTCAGCAACATTTGTTGAAAAGACTACTCAGTCCCCATTGGAGTTATTTCTGGACTCCTGATTCTATTCTATTAATCTCCATGTCTATTCTCATGCCAGTACCACACTATTTTGATTATTGTAGATTTGTAATAAGTTTTAAAATCAGGAAGTGTGAGTCCTCCAATTTTGTTTTTCTTTTTCAAGATGGATTTGGCTATTCTGAGAGGCCATGACACTTCCTAGACCTACATGTTTCCCCAGGGCTCTTTGTGCTATATGGAGAAGACAGGGCCACGGCTTGTGCTTCAGTCCCCAGCAGGCACTGGCCTCTTTGCAGGGCAGCTCCTGTGCCAGTGGTCACACTTGTTCCTTCTCTTTTCCTAGGTTCATGTGGCTGTCTTTCCTCTAGGATTTTGTTAGGGTATGACATGGTTTATTTTAGTTAGGAGATTAGGTGTAAAAAGTGACTGTAATCAGGAAGTATCAGAGTTTACCGGCTCACCTTTAGTGGTGGTCTCCCTTTCATCCCTAGCGTAAATGACACAATATAAGTTTTTGGTATTATACATTATATGGTTAGGGATCAGAAAATTACTTACATATGACTATTCTCAGTGAGAATTTATTCTAACCAAATTACAAAAATAATGGCTTTGAGTTATCAGCAAGTTATAGAACTTTTCCATATACATATTTGGATCAGCTTGTCAAAAGAAGCTAGTTTTGATTCTGTTAGGGATTGCTTTAAACGTGTAGATCAATTTGGAAGCACTGCCATCTTAAGAATATTAAGTTTTATGATCTATGAACAGGGATATCTTTCCAATTATTTGATTTTCTCTAATTTCATTTAACAATTCTTTGTAGTTTTCAGAGTATATGTTTTGCAGCTTTTTTGGTTAAATTTATTCCAAAGTATTCTATTTTTTTGATGGTGTTATAAATGGAATTGCTTTCTTAATTTGGATTATCGTTAGTCACAGAAATAAAATTGATTTTTCTTGTATTGATCTTGTATCCTGCAACCTTGCTGAACTTGTTTAATAGCTCTATTTTTTTTAGTGGATTCCTTAAGATTTTCTGTATACAAGATTTTGTCATCTGCAAATAGAGACAGTTTTATTTCTTCCTTTCCTATTTGACTGCCTCTTATTTCTTTTTCTTGCTTAATTGCCCCAGCTAGAACACCAGTACAATGTTTGATTAAGTGGTGAGAGTAGAAATCCTTGCTTTGTTCCTGATCTTAGGGTAAAAGTTATTAGTTTTTCACCATTAAATGTGATGTTAGCTGTGTGTCATTTTTCATAGATGACTTTTATCATGCTGAGGAAACTCCCTTCTATTTCTAGCTTGTTGAGTGCTTTATTATGAAGAGATTGTGGATTTTGTCAAATGCTTTTCCTGCACTTTGTGACAATTATATGAATCATTACTCTTATAATGCCTCTATTTAGACATATATACATTCCCTGGTAGAAACTGATTAGATACAAGAGATGCAAATTGAAGAAGAGATCACTTTTAGCTGAAGGGGCCAGAGAAAGATTAGAACAGAATTTTTAAAGCAGTTTGAGTAGCAGTAATAATATCTGCCACAATAATAACAATTAATAGCTAATATTTACTGCACACCTGTTTTGAGCCAAGTATGCCTCTAAGCACTTTTCACTTTCATAAAGACCCTGTGAGGCAGCTTCCTCTTAGGATCCCCTCTTTTCAGATGAGGAAATGGAGGCAGAATAATGTGCCATTAAGTCAGATGGATGGTAAGCAGAAGATCATCATATTCTTGCCCTTAACCACTCTACTCTCCACAGAGATACTTGAGTAGAGCCAGAAAATTCCCTACAAATCAAGTCCAGGTTTTTGCAAATCAAGGTCTGTTTTGCAAATAAAACAGAAGTCTAAGGAAGTTAGTGAATTGTCCAAAAGTCAATAGTCTAATGATGGCAAAGCAATGAGCCTAACTTTGCCTTCTGATTTCCAGCTCAGTTGTCCTTTCTACCATATACCTTGCTTCCCTGACCTGGGCATTTGGAACTGGAGTGAAAATGTTTTTCTAGGTGGAAGGGGTGTTGTAAGCAATGGCACGAAGTTCAGAAGTCACATTCTTTAGAAAACTGCCAATCTACCCAAACCAGTTTCAACTTGCTGTCTCCAGGAAGCTAGCTCATGTGAGTTAAGTACAACCAGAAAGATTGTAATAATCCCTTTCTCTATCACTTGCATGGCACATGCTGCCTTATACAATTATCTAAGTTCTTATGTGCTTAACATGTTCTAAAAGAACAAATTGTGTTTTCTATTTATTTGCCTGTTTCACATCCTCTAACCAGATGACTTGTAGATAACAGGGTCTGAAAAAATATTTGCAAAATGATAAATGAAACCATTCTGCCCAGAATCACAAGATACTTCAAACACCATTTCCACCAAGTCTCTTCTCCATGAAGATGCCCTGAAGGATCCTAGAAAGCAGGAAGAAAGTCTAGAGTACTTCTGTGGTATATGAAGAAGTCTGAAATCCACCACTGACCTGGATGGTCTTCAGGGCTGCAGCTTTAATTTACAAAACTCTCAGTACTTCAGAAAGTATCTTACATGTGCTAAATGACGACTCACTAACTGAATGAAAGGGGCTTACTCTATGGCAAACGTAATTTAAGATAGAGCTAAAAATGCTGAAGAGTGATTTAAAATATGTAACAGTGTTTTGAGGGAGAGTTATTAAAGATAAAAATGATATTCATGTGTCCCAGGTAACTGTCACCCCGGTATGGATGTGAAAGCTGGGCTCGGCAAGCCCTTGTTCCTATTCCTACCCTCCTGTCAGCCTCCAGGGAGGAAAAGGAAGTGGACTGCATCTGGGACTCAATATGGAACTCAGAGAAGCAAATCATTTAAGGTTAGGAGGGAAAAATGTTTTGACTATAAGAAACACTAGATCCTTACCTATAACTGTATCTGGTATACTATGCTTACATAATTTTCAGCCAACCAGAAAAAATAATTTTCCCCTGGATATCTTGTTCTCTCTTTCTTTGGAAAACCTTTAATAACGAAATCTTGTTAATAAAATAAACAATATGGGGCTACTTTAATAAGTTATAGCTCAGAAACATGAAGGAATATTATGTATTAAAACAATATAAAAAGACTATAGAATCATATATACAATGCTTAAAATGTGTAAAAAAGTATAATGTAAAATGGTATAATTTAATTACAATAATTAAAAATAAGAATACAAATGAGGACTAAAAGAAAACACAGAAAAAATTAGTTATAATTGTGGGGTAATTAGGTATCGCTTTTTTTTTTAAGATTTATTTTTTATTTATTTCTTTCCCCTTCCCTGCCCTCCCTGCACACTACTCCCCCAACCCCCTCAGTTGTCTGCTCTCTGTGCCCATTCACTGTGTGTTCTTCTGTGTCCACTTATATTCTTGTCAGCAGCACCAGGAATCTGTGTCTTTTTTTGTTGCGTCATCTTGCTGCGTCAGCTCTCCGTGTCTGCGGCCCCACTCCTGGGCAGGCTGCACTTTTTTGCACTGGGTGGCTCTCTTTACGGGGTGCATTCCTTGCGCGTGGGGCTCCCCTACGTGGGGGACATCCCTGGATGGCATGGCACTCCTTGCGCACATCAGTAGTGCACGTGGGCCAGCTCATCACATGGGTCAGGAGGCCCTGGGTTTAAATCCTGACCTACCATGCAGTAGGCGGACATTCTATCCGTTGAGCCAAATCCACTTCCCAGGTACTGCTTTTTAAAGTTTTCTTTATTATAGTTATAAAATTAGTTTTTTTTCAGCATTAAATTTGTTAAATATAAAATTCAGAAAAAAATTCTTAATAGTAATATTTAAATTATCAAAATGTCTTTAAAAGCCTAGAGTAATACAGTATAGATATTTATTTTCCCTTTTAAAAAAAAATTCAAAAGTAGTATTTCCCTAGATACACTTTAGGAACTTAGTGTAAACATCACTCTGTGTTCTAACTTAATGTTGTTTCTTTTTACGGCCCAAAGTATGCAAGTCACCCAAAACGGTAAATTAGACTATTTCCATTAGTTTTACATAAAGGAAATAAACCGTAAAATAAAATAAATCTATAGTCAATTATGCTTAATATTCCTAGCACTTAGGTGGGAATATAAAAAAGTAAAGAACTCAAGTTGGGCAAGGAAATTTTTATTGTTTATGTAAAACATATTCATATTTTTTAAATTAAAAAAAAACCATATTTGTAGGTATGAAAAGCACATGTATATAATGAATTATGAAAATACAATTAGCGACCAAACTCTATAAAAGTAAATATATGAATGTGATTTCCTAAAGGGACTAAATGTGGTGAAGTATGAGGAATTATATTTTGGTTTTTAAATTTTTTTTATATACTTTGAAGATTTTGTTATATCACAAGATATTTAACCTCAGACTGAACAGGAAAGCAATTAGGTCACCAAAATAATAGCCGGAGATCATGCTAAATAGGTATTTTCTCATTCTTATTTTCTAACAGGAACAACTGAAAAAGTTTTCAGAGATAATAATCCCACAAAAATGTTCTCCTATTCAAATACCTGTTTGTACTTTTGGAAACTTGCCCAGTCTCTTAAAGAATTAGAAAAAAAATTAGATCACGAACCCCTCCATCTCTAGGAATGTTCTCACAAGGCTGACCAAAGATGTGAGCCTCTGCAGATTCTGCGTCTTCCTTTCTGGCACACTGCCACCTAGAAAGGCTCACCCTACAGCACGTGACAGCTCCGACCTGCTGTGGACAAAGGTTCCACGATCGCCCAAGGAGCTGTTAGAAGTGGTGTGGTCTAGTTGAGAGAGCGCACACCTTGCAATTGGACCTCATCTTCATGAAGGCCCCGGTGGCCCCAGGTCCCTCCTGGGGCTTTTGTAAGAATTCAGCGTTAACGTGTCATAGAACAAGGCTTTAATGGAGTTCTTACTGAGTATTAACTTCTTTCTTTCACTGATAAAGAGGAAATATTAGGGAAGTCCTGTCTCTAATTAGCCCAATGATTCTAAATACTAGGAAACAAATTTTTGAAAAGAACTCATAAATCAAAAGAGTATTAAGAAATTCTTTCTAGGCTTTACCAATAAACTGGAGACAAAGCGCATTTGCACTGGATGAGTGAAGAGTCCAGTTGGAGATGCTGGGTTTTGAAGGGATGGATGATGAGAGTATGACAAATGAATATGAATAAACATTTTCCTCGTTGAGTTATTTTCTCCTCCCCCCATGCCCCACATCTAAAAATAGGTGTGTTCTATAACAATGATAAACAGTTTTAAAAAATGAGATGAAAATCTTTATATTAAAACACATTTTTTCTTTAAGCTAAACTAGATAGATAGACAATGGGAAAAAATTAGGTACTTTTTAACCCATGATTAACAAGTGGCTATTAGAACGCTGTGCTGATTCTGGACGGCTTGCGGTCTTCACCTCTGAATTCAGGAGCAACAGTGTCAGCATGACAGCTCCCTCAGGTGACAAGGACATTTGCTGGCTCTCTCTGAACAGACTCTTTACAGAGGTAGAGTGCTCTGAGCATTGGGCCCCAGCCAGTGAGAGTGGAGGGTAGAGAGAAATCTGTCCTCAAGACATTCCAGCTCCTTCCAACCTTTTTCATTTTACCCCTTAAGGAAACTAAGTACCTAGGCACCCTCAGATAAGAAAATGACAGTTCACAACCTCTGCTACCCACGATTTGTTGAATAAGATGGCATTATTATCAGACACAGTAATGTAAAATTAGGTATCTTCTTACATCAGTGGATTATGACATCAATAGGATGGTCACAAATACCACACAGAAGAATAGAAAATTATGCCTATGTTAAAGAGTTAAAAGGTTAACTAGTTACAGGTTAACTAGTAAAATTATACTTACCTCTGGGAAAGGACTGAATTCAGGAAAATAAGAACAAGACTATATCTCAGGGTTGTGAGTTAGAATTTAAATATTCATACAATAATTTATTAAATATTAATTAGAGAAATTAAATAAATTACATGCCAAGTGTGTGTCAGATAAAAAGCAGTTAAAATCTTTTTTTTTTTAAGTTGACTGCATTGCATAGTCAATAAAATAGAAATGACTTTTGGGGGAAAATGAATACAAAAAGAAAATGTTGTTCCTTGAGAGAAAAAATGTTACAGTTCACCAGTCTGAACAAAGTTATTGATGTTGAGTTTTGATCAGAGAATTAAAGTTATGGTGTAGTAACACACCCTCTTGGGGCCAGGCTGTGTGGGTGCGACTGACCCGTGGTGACAACTGGTCCACGCGCAGGCTGTGTGGCTGTTGCCAACCTACAGTAACACCTCTCCATGGCCCAGGCTGTGTGAGGGCTGCTTACCTACAGTGACATCCTGTCCACGGCACAGGCTGTGTGTGGGCTGCTTACTTATAGTGACATCCTGTCCACGGCACGGGCTGTGTGGATGCTGCTGATCTCTCATGGACGGATGATGCTCATTCTCTCACTGATCACAGATCGAGGCACGGTTTAAGGACATCCCTACCCAAGAGTGGCCAGAGCCCACCTTTATCAAATTCTAGCTCAGCAGCACACATGTTAAAATGTCTTTCTCCTATGAGTTAAAATTATTTAAATATAGCTTTTCAATAGTCACGGTGTAGTGGGAGAAGATCTTAGCACATTCTCTGCCCCTGAGGTGTTCATAGACTTTTGGTACTCAGTAAAATGTTCACTCATCATTTAAATCAAAGACAGCTCTTGATTCCCATTAACACCTTCTAATTAGTCTTTGTGCCCACTTACTCCCTTGTCAGACCCATTCTGCACTCCTTTCATTCACTTATTTGTTATTTTCTTAGTCTTATTGAACAGACACAGCATACACAGGATTATTGAACAAACACTACATATACAGTATTATGTTCATGGTAAAATTACTTACAAGTCTCCCTGCCCCATAGAAATTCCCAAAAGGATTTAAGGACGTTATGGAGGTTCTAATATATAAAAATGATAGAAGTTATTATTGTAGATACGAATATAATAGTTATTGTGATGGCTAGGCTAATGTTTCAACTCAGTCAGGTAATGGTCAAGGAAGTACTGGACTAATTGTAATACAAGGGCATAACATGGACCTTACTCATCAGTGAAAGACTGCACAGATGGCAGGTTACATCTACAATCAGCTGAGGAGATTGCCATCAGCAATTTGTGATGCCTCATCTAATCAGTTTAAGACCTTAAAAGGGGAAGTGATTTCAGTACTCAGAGAAAGAATTCCCAGCTCTACTTTGGACAGTCAGCCTCTCCTGGGAACTCCTCAAGGACCTTTACTGGAGTCCCTGGCTTCCAGGCTGCCCTGTGGAATTTGGACTTGTGCGTCCCCACGATTGCATGAGACAATTTTATAAAATTTCATACTCTTTATGGATATCTCTTGTCAGTTCTGTTTCCCTAGAGAACCCTGACTAATAGTTATGCATATAGTACTACATGTATTTTATATATAATAGCTGTATTTTTGTTTGTGGAAGAAAGAATAGAGGAAGGGTGGGAGAGAGAGGAGAAAGAGTGGGAGAGGACAATGAGTGCAAAGGAGAAAGAGCAAAACTTCCTATGTGTCAGGATTATGTAGGCACTACATTATCTCAGTTAATCCTCAACACAGCCCCATTAGAGGAATTATCAGTATTTCCACAAAGAAATTAAGACACAGAATGGCTAAGACCTTTGAGCAAAGTTACTCTGCTAGCAAGTGGCAAATATGGAAACCAGGCAGTTCATTATAGAGTTTACTATAGAGTCTGTGCCAAGTGGAAAAAGTTAAGAGGAATTGCTACGTGAAAAAGTACAGAAAAGCTGCTGTGAGAGTTCAAAGGAGGGCAAGATTAAAACTGAGTTGAGAAAAGGATGGGGCACCCACTGGGGGATGATAGGCATCATGGTGTATAGTCTAGCACTGAGTGATCCAGGGCAGGTCTTGATATTTTCCTTAACATCAAATTTCCCATTTGTGAAATGAACAATGCCTACATCCCTCCTTGTCTCAAAGGACTGCTGTAAGGCTCAAATAATATACTGCATAGGATAGAACTTTGGTGATCTACAAAGTTCTACACAAATTGCAACTTCCACTGTCCAAGGCCAAATCAATTCAGAGCAAGGCCACACAGGCACAGTATGAGCGGCAGTGGTCAGCAAACAGCAAGGGGGCACTGCTTGGAGCACAGGATGGCCATGGGGCAGAGCAGAAGGTGAAACAGAAGGGAAGGCTGAGGTCTGTGGTTCCAGCAAGCCCAGTGGCTTGGGCATCATATGGTAGAAAAGGAGAGGTCAGTGACAGGCTGAGAGTAGGAGCTAACAGACAGAAGCTGTCCCTAAGAATATCTATACACCTGCAACATGCAACTCACTTGGGGGAGGAAGTGCTAGCAGGGAGAAGACTGGAATCAGGGGAAGAGTGAGGATACTGTGACAGTTGCCTTTTATGTGATTTGGGTCTCATCTCTATTTTGGAGAAGAGTGAGTCCCAAGGAGTCCCAGGACAGGGGAATGCATAAGACCAAGCAACTGTCTAAATTGGATCAAAGAACAGGGGCAACAAGTATGTCACCAAGGTCTGTAGCCTTGACTGCTGGAAGGACAACGTAAAAAAATATGCACCTAATATGGCCTTGATAAAAATCACTGATGACCTCTGTATTGCCAAATTCAATGGAATTGCCTTTCTGCTCAATAAGATATTGAGTATATCCTTTCTAAGATTGTTGTGCTCTTATGTCCATAAGACAGTGGGCTCTTCTGATTTTACCCCTCTCTCTAGCCCTTTCATTTCAATATCCTCCACAGTCTCTTGTTCTCCCTTAAATATTGAGATCCTCTAGTGTTTGTCCTTAGTTCTTTTCATTCTAGATATGCTCCTTTAAGTGGTACACTCTAACCCATAGTTTAAATGACCAGAATGGAAAAGGCTCATACTACAGGGGTACAAATCAGTATCAGGAGTCAGATTACTTGAATCCCGGCTCAGTCTTGGGAGCATTACTTCACCTCTTTGTGCCTCATATACTACAGTCCGTAAAGTAGAAACTACTTCTAGGGCTGGCAAAATTTGTGTAAGTTGATACATGCAAAAGACTAAGAACAGTGCTTGACATACAGTAAATCCCACATAAGTGTATTTCTATTAGTGATATCATATTTCATTGACTCTAAGAGACTATCACCTGTAAGAAACAGCCCAATTTCAGAGACGGTAAAATGTGAAATTGTGTTTTAGAATTAAATACAGAACAACTGTTCCTGGATCTATAGTTCTCATTCGGTCCTTTCTCCTAAGGGCTAGAAATGAAAATCCAGGATTTGCCTCACATCTTCTCTTCGACATCAATATGCACACCTCACATTTGACATATCTAAAATGGAAACTGTCATCTACCTTTCCTAAAAACACTGTCATTGCCTTTGATGTGGATTAAATTGTGGACTCCAGTTTGGACATGTTCTTTCTGGTGGGTGTAGACCCATTGTAATGAGATCTCTTCAAGGTAGTACTTCAGTTAAAGTGTGGCCCAGCTAAATTAGGTTTCACTCTGCCTCTACAGGAGCAGAGTGAAGGTAAGAATGGAGAGAGAACCTATAGGGAACAGCCTGAAGCTGGACGTCAGTGGAACACTGAAGAGAAAGGAGAGGGTGTTGCCATGTGCACAGTCAGAACAGACAAGGACCAAGGACCACAGGCAGCCAGACCCAGACCAGCACGGTCTTCTGGGAAGAGAAAGTATCACCTTGCTCATACCCTGATTTTGAACTTCTGCTTGCTTCAGCAGCCAATACATTCCCATTGTGTGATACTTGTTTTAGCAGCTAAGAAACTAAAATACCCTTCAGTGTGCTCTCTTGGTATACGGTACCAAGTACTTGGTCTCATTGGTGGGCTAGTAATCCAGGACTCTGAAACTAATACATATAAATTAACCCCCTGAAGCTATCTTCCTTTTTTTTGTTGTTGTTCAGTTTACCCATCATAATACCAAGTTTTTGAAGTTCTGACCAATTATTCCTTTGACAAATGTTTTCTGATACAAGGCTAGATCCAGGGTTTTGGGGATAAAATAAATAATTTGGGGATAAAATCAAGGGTTATGAGGGAAGAGACATGGAAATAATTATTACATCCTGGAATGAGCACCACTAATAGTTCTTGGAAGTACAATGTGAAATAGTGGAAAGAGCAGAGGCTTTAATGTCTAATAGATCTGGTTTTAAATTACAAGCACTATTAACTGTATACCTTTGGAGAACTTTCTTAACCTCCAGCTTCATCATCAGTGGAATGGGAGGAACCCCTCCTTTCCATCTGGTTTGGACAGGGTAATTAAGTAACACTTCTGCATCTGGTACTCAGAAAGTTTTCAGAAAACATTCATCTCTCTTCTCTATCTTTCAGAAAAGGACTTTTCTCTATCCATGGGGTTTAATTTCAAGAAAACTTCCTCACACAGGATATATAATTGACCTGAAGAGCGAAGTATAAAAAAGTGAAGTATGCAACCTAGACAAGTAACAGTATGCACCGGACTATATGTTCAAGGAGTGATACTGAAGGAATATCACATGATCTACTTTTGCTAGAGGTACCAGAACAGGATGTGTTTAAGGAAAATGATAAAAATAAAGTTAGATAGGAAGTTCAGGGCTAGACTGACAAGCTTCCCCTGCTGGAAGAAAAGCGCCCCAGAGAAGGACTCTGCTCATCACTGCAGTCAAAACCCAGAACCGTGCTGGTCAAGTACAGGTGAACTTAATAAATATTTGATGGACAAATGACTGTTAAACAGTTCAGATATCAAGAGAAGTCAAAATCAGGAGAGATTCATGTTTTAGAAAGATTATTTTTGAGTATGGATAGGAAGATAACAACCCAGGGGAGAAGTGATAGAAGAATAAGGACAGCAGTGGGGAGATGGGCAGAAAGAGATGGGTGCCCGATATACTGCAGAGGAAGACTGGACAGAACTCAAGGAGCATTTCCACACCAGGGACAAGAGAGCCAACACAATAATATTTTAAAATATTAAAGATTTCTAGGCTAATAAATTAGATGGACGGTCATGTGATGAACTAGGGCAGGGCGCTCAAAAGAAAGGGAGAATCAAGTTAGGGTTTCTTTGGAAGAAATACACACAGATACTAACACTTAAAGTGGTAAGATTCAGGTCACTGAGAATGTAAGAATCACCTCAATCTATACATATAGAGGGAGAACAGAAGAGAGGCAGGGAAAACAGGTTTTCCTGACTATAAAAGTCATATATGACCATTATAAACAATTAGGAAAAATCAGAAAAGCAGAATGAAGGAAGAAAAAAATGTTTAGGTAGGCAACCCTCATGAACACTTGGGTATAATATGTAAATGCATATTACACTGGCCTTCCTGAACTTTTGTCCCTGAGCAAACTGCCTTTATCATCTGAACTTTATTTAGTTGTCTCTGGAAAGCTTTTCAGGTAGCTCTGACTCCAAGGGACCTGCCAGATGCAAGGGTCTGGCTGTAGAAGCTGGGTGAGAGGAGAAGAGCTGACTTGGTTGCTTAGCATCTACAAGCAGCAAGAATAGAATTTATAAGTGGCTAATTTGAAGGACTTCCAGAAAAAATGCTAAGTCACAAGAGTCTATAAAATTAGGGAAAAGGAGAAGTCTTTCCCTTGAGCCCACTGAAACAGTATGTGAAAAGGAAGGGACAGCCAAGATTGTAAAAGCTGCTACAGGCGGTAAAAAGGATAGCTAGCCGGGCAAATGTTAAATTTCACGATGACATCTGAATTTCAAAGACTAAGAGGTTAATACTGGGAAAAATGAGGAAATACTGCTTAATGTAACCAACAAGAATATTCAAAATTTCATCAGGTATGGCCTGTCAACAACATCACTTAAGAGTTAGTGTCTGTATCTATTTTCCCCAAAGGAACAAGCATTTCACTTTAAACAGATAAAACTATATTAACTGTTATTCTTAGCAGGTGGCCTTTCATAGGTTACTTAAAAGTAAAATAAATAAACTCTTTGTTTGTTGTAGTTTGGGCTTTATGTTGCTAAAGTCAACATAATCTAAAAGAGAAAACTTGGATTTTGGTCAGGCAAGATACAAGATGTTGCCATGTGGAGTGTTTCCTACTGAGAGTTCTTTCATACTTAATAGTTAGCTTCATTTTCTTCCCAACAGTACGCAAGTGGGATAGACTCCATGATGAATATGAACCCCAGGGACTGGCTGTCCTTGTTCTTTTGTTCTTGTCTTTAAGCCCACCCCAAACAAGCAGTCTGTATTCGAAGAGTCCCCTTTCTTTTCAACTAACAACTGCCTTAAAAAAAAAAAGACTCCCTACTTACCATGACTACTCCCCCCTAGAAGAACTAGAATTGCTTCTTTTTCCTGTCACAGACATTTTACAAATGGGAAAGCAGGACCTGGAGTAACTAGGTGACCTGCTCACAGGGAGTCCCAGGGCTAAAGAAGAGTTATGCTCAGGAGTGCTTGCTTCATGCTCTGAGATCCAATCTTATCCATGGGGCTAAGCAAAACAACTATTTTCCACATGAAAGCATATCTGTATGTTATAATATGTAGTTCTAGTTAGATGGCACACTAGAAAATACTTACAGGTGGTTAAAAG
Source organism: Dasypus novemcinctus (assembly GCF_030445035.2). NCBI lineage: Eukaryota > Metazoa > Chordata > Mammalia > Cingulata > Dasypodidae > Dasypus > Dasypus novemcinctus. Next base: position 9,499,452 of record NC_080686.1, on the reverse strand, counting down.
CAACAATTTGTTTAGTACTGAATTGCTATTATTCCAAAAACTATATAACTTAAAAATTTCTACTATTAATATAAGTAACTCTCTTGAAATCTTTATGCCACAAACAGCTTTTATTTTCCTTTTGTGTTACACAGCTAAATGTTTAAAGGAAAACTTCTAACAGCTAATGACAAACTAGAAAACTAAACAAGAGTGAAAATTCTTCAAAGACTAAAACAAACTACATCACCAGCAACCACAAAAGATATTAAAATCTGCAGATAACAATCAGATACTGCAGAAGATACATCACTGCATATTTCATGGGTCTGTTAATAACTTGGAATTCAAACCCTGCGTAATGTTTAATAAACAGTAAAGCTTGTTACTTACCCAGATCTGGGTTTGCAAAGATAATAATCACCCACAAGTTCTGAGTACAACTCAGTTTGTCCATTATCTACTGGTATCTTACTGGAATGTAAGACATTGCAGGACTTTTCTTCTTTGGGGAAAGTAATCTGTGCTCAGCTGGTGCTCCATGAAGGTTCAATGCTAACTACTACATTTACATGATATAAATATTGTATCAACATCAATGAAAAGAACCCTTCTGTTTTTAAGAATACCAGAAGTGCTAGATAATAATGCATTCAGCACAGATCTTTTCCCTAACAGAGTATCAAAAGAAAACACAAAAGTAGCTTCCTTAAACCAATTAAGGAACAAATAACCAGTCAGGGACTCAAAAATTTGGTACATATCTCAAAAGATCTTAGTTGTCTTTAGTAATACACCAAAGGCTTATCAATTCCTATGAGATATATGGTGGCCAATAACACAAAATAAGTATTTAAAATATGTCACCATATTTTAGGGCAGTGTTCTAACAACTATATGGAGTTAACGTAATACTGGTTTCTGCTTGAAGTTGTTTACAATCTAAAAAAGTAACAATGCTTAACACACAGTTTAACAAACTGCATTATGTCCATACCATGGAATACCACTTAGCAATAAAACGGAATGAACTAGTAAGACCTGCATGAGAAACTTCAGAGCTCCATTCCTCAGAGAAACTTTGAAAGACCAGCAAGAACTGGCAGAAACGTCATTTTCAAAGCTCCAGAAAATAGTTACACTTGCAGAAATAAGTTGAGTGTCGAATCAAGAAAGAGCAGAATGACAATGTGACACCCTAGCTGGACCCTCCTCCGTCCCCTCGCTGGCTCAATGTAGAGCTGGCCTGCGTTCTCAGGGCCAGTCCCAGGTCCAGAGGGAGTATGTTCTTCTGGCCCAACGTCTCATAGCGGCCTGAACGACTGATCCAGGACACTCGCTACAAGCTCATCATCCTAGAACTAACTCTGCATGAAGAAGGCAACTACAGAGCTCTCCTAGAGAACACTGTGAGAGCAGACAGTTGTGCTGTCTGCTGCCTGAAGCAAGGGTTTACAGACTGTAAAACTTAACAGGGCAGTGTCTAGGACTGTGAAGAACTTGTTTCCTGTGGAAGGGAGGTCATTTGTGTCTGTAAACAGGGGGAGACCCAAAGCAAAGTGTGCAAGACAAGACCCAAGCGCAGAAAGGATCAGGGAGGCCCCAAGGCTTTCCGCTCAAGCTATCATCTGAACTCACTGTATAAGTAAGTCCTGAAGGACAGCACTGACACAGGTCAATCTGCAAAGACTAGGAAAGGTGTTTACTGTTTTTTCTTTGTTAGCTCCTGGCATTCAAAGAAAGTAATGCCTTAACACTAGCTAGATATAAGCTTAAGGAACTAATGCCTCAGAAGTCTAAATTCCGGAAGTAATACAGTAAATATCAAAATGTCCAGGTTTACTAAAGAATACAAAACATAAAAAGAAATAGGAAGTGATGACCCAGGCAAAGGAGAAGACTGAAGCTTTAGAATCATCACTGAGGAGGACCAGACCTAGAACATACAAGACAAAAACTTTTAAAAAACGGTCCTATGATAGTTAACAGTAATGTTGCAATATTTTTGCAGCAATAGCAAAAAAGATATTATTATATTAATTCCAAGGGACAACAACAGGGGGTATGAAATTTTTCCATTTTGAAGTAATGAAACCGTTGTAAAATTGACTGAGTGATGATGGAACAACTCTGTGATGAAAGTAAGGGTCACTGAGTGTACACTGTGAATGGACTGTACAAAGCATGGGACTGTATAACATGGGGAATCCACTGGTGGAAGATGGTCTGTGATTACTAGGAGAAATATGAGAATGTTCTCCCATGAACTATAACAAATTATACAGGGTGTTAATAATTGGGTGAATTGGGAGAAAACACACCAAATGTTAAGATATGGGTTGTAATTAGTAGTAATATATATATTTTATCCCCCTGGGTTGTGCATTTTTTTTTAATTGAAATATATCACTCACACATAAACATACATAAACAATAAATGTATAATTGTTGTGAACTTACAAAACAAACATATATAATATCAAACAAACATATATAACATCTCACCCTACCACCAATAACTTGCATTGTTTTTAAACCTTTTTCACTAAAGATTAAAGAGCATTGTCAGGAAACGGACTTGGCCCAGTGGTTAGGGCGTCCGTCTACCACATGGGAGGTCCGCGGTTCAAACCCCGGGCCTCCCTGACCCGTGTGGAGCTGGCCCATGCGCAGTGCTGATGAGCGCAAGGAGTGCCCTGCCACGCAGGGGTGCCCCCCCCGCATAGGGGAGCCCCATGCACAAGGAGTGTGCCCCGTAAGGACTGCTGCCCAGCTCGAAAGTGCAGCCTGCCCAGGAATGGTGCCGCCCACACGGAGAGCTGACAGAGCAAGATGATGCAACTAAAAGAAACACAGATTCCCGTGCTGAGACACAGATTCCCGTGCTGACAACAACAGAAGTGGACAAAAAGAAGAACACGCAGCAAAAAGACACAGAGAACAGACAACTGGGGCAGGGTGGGGAAGGGGAGAGAAATAAATAAAAATAAATCTTAAAAAAAATAATAAAGAGCATTGTCAAAATACTTCTACTAAAAGTATTGTTCCCCTAACCAAACCGATTATTATTATTATCTTTATAGCATTTATATACTAATACACATGAACAATTACGTGTATAGTAAAAGTTGTGAACTTACAAAGGAAACACGCATAACATCATACAGGGGTTCCATACATCAACCCTCCACCAACACCTTGCATTGTCATGAGACATTTGTTACAAACTATGAAAGAACACTGTCAAAATCTTACTACTAATCATAGTTCTTATCATACATTTGGTGTATTTTTCTACCAACCCACCCTATTATTATTTTTTAAATATATATTTTTTATGACAGAAGTTGTAAACTTATAAAACAATCATGTACATGTGCAGAATTTCCAAACACTCACATTTTCCATACTGCCTGAGTATCAACACAGTACATCTTTTGCATAGATGCAAGAATATTTTATTGTTACTACTAACTACAGTCCATAGGCCACTCCAGCTGTTCCCATGCTTCTCCACATTCCCAATACCCTGCAGTGTGATATACATTTGTTCTAGCTAACAAAGGACACTCTTGCCTCTGTACCATCAACCACAATTCTCACCCACCTCTTGGTTTACTGTGCTCTCCAGTTCCTAGATTATTCTCAAGCATTCTGTCAATTGGCATTTACATAACTAGACTACCATTTTCAGTCACATCCCCACTTATAAACAAGCTATTACGCACTGTGTGTTACCATCCACTAGTAGTAATATTTTGATGGTGCTATCTCATAGTTTGTAACAAATATTTTACAACAATGCAAGGTGCTGGTGGTGGGGTATGTATGGGACCCTGTGTGATGATGTGCATGCCTGTTTTGTAAGTTCACAACTTTTACTATACATACATTGTTTATGTTCATGTATGAATGATATACTTGAATAAATTTTATAAAACAAAACAACAACAAAATGTTCCTATTAAATATGTTCAAAGAACTAAAGGAAAACAGACAAAGAACTAAAGGAATTCAGGAAAACAACAGATGAATACAGAGAGAGAATTAATAGTGAGATAAAACTATGATAAGGAACAAAAGAGCTGAAGACCACAGTAACAGAAATTAAAAATTCCCTAGATGGTTAAGAACTTGTATTATTGATATAAAGGAAGTGGCCATCAGAGATTCTGAGGAGAGGGAGAGGGAAGAATAGTTGTAACATGGGGGCATTTTGGGGACAGTGGAATTGCCCTGCATGACAATGCAATGATGGATACAGGCCATTATGCATTGTGTCATAACCTATAAAATTGTATAAGGGCAAAATGTAAATAATAATGTAAACTGTAGTCCATGTTAGGAGCAATGCTTTAATATGTGGTTCATCATTTGTAACAAATGCATCACACTAATTAAAGATGTTGTTAATGGGGATAAGTGGGGAAGGTAGGTGGGTTATATGGGAATCCTCTATATTTTTTACATTAACATTTATGTAATCTAACAGTTCTTTAAAAAAATATATTTAAAAAATCCTCTGGAGGGGTTCATGAGCAAAATGGAACTGGCAGAAAAAAGATCAGTGAACTTGAAGATAAGACAATGGAAATCATTCAGTTTGAGGAGCAAAAAGAAGAAAGAATGAAGAAAGTGAAAAGAGCCTGAGGACCAGTCGGATTCCTTCAAGTGTACCAATATACACAATATAGGAGTTCCAAAAGAAGAGAGAGAGAAAGGGGCAGAGAGACTATTTGAAGAAATAATTGCTAAAAACTTCCCAAATGTAACAAAAGTCATGAATATACACATGGAAGATGCTCAACAAACTCCAATCAGGATGAACCCAAATAAACCCATGTTGCAACATAGTATAACTAAACTATCAAAGAGAAAGAGAATCCTGCAAGCCACAAGAAAGAAAAGACTTGTCACATATAACAGAGCCTCTAAAAAGTTAAATGTTGATTAAATGCTGATTTTTCATCAGAAGCTGCAGCAGTTTGATATGATTATGAATTCCAAAATAGATACTGGATTATGTTTGTAATCTGGTCTATACCTCGGTGTGATTAAGTTATGATTAGGTCTTTGGTTGGGCCATGTCATTAGGGCTTTGAGTCTCCAACCCTTGTGGGTGGAGACTTATAGATAAAAGGCATGGCAAAGGACAGAGTTGAGGGTTTTTGACGTTGGAGTTTTGATGTTGGAGTTTGATGGTGAAGTCTTAAGCTGGAGCCTGGGAAAGAAAGCTCACAAGGAAAGAGAAGCAAGCCCCAGGAGAGGGAACCCTGAGCCCAGGAAGAAGCAAGCTCTGGGAAGAAAGGAACCCTGAACCCAGAGAGAAGCAAGACCCTGGAAGGGAGGAACTCAGGAAGTCTGAACCCTCACAGACGTTGGCAGGCATCTTGCTCCAACACGTGAAAAAAGACTTTGGTGAGGGAAGTAACTTATGCTTTATGGCCTGGTATCTGTAAGCTCCTACCCCAAATAAATACCTTTTATAAAAACCAACCCATTTCTGGTATTTTGCATCAGCACCCCTTTGGCTGATTAATACAGAAGTCATACAGTCAATAAGGCAATGGGATGATATTTAAAGTGCTGAAAGCAAATAATTGCCAACCAAGAATCCTACATGTGGCAAAACTGCCTTTCAAAAATGAAGGAGAGATTAAGACATTCCCAGATAAACAAAAGCTGAAGGAGTATGTCACCACTAGACTGGTCCTACAAGAGACACTAAAGAGAGTATGACAGATTGAAAGGAAAGGACAAGAGATAATAGATTGAAGCCACATTAAGAAATAAAGATTCCAGTAAAGGTCACAATGACATGAGTAAATTAAGTGCCAGTACTATTGCTTTTTTGCTTTGTAACTCCATTTTTTAATTTCTACAGGATCTGAAAGGCAAATGCACAAAATATAATGATAAATCAGTGGTTTTGGACTCATAATATATAAACATGTAATTTGTGACAAGAACTATGAAGGTGGTGGGACAGAGGGGTACAGGAACATAGTTTGTGTATACTACTGAAGTTAAATTTGTATCGAAACAAAGGAGGCTGTGATAAATATTTAAGATATTAGATTTAAGCTCCATGGTAACAACAAAGAAAACATCAGGGAATATATAAATTCATAAAGACAGACTTTAGAGTACAGGTTGCTAGCGTGGAAGGCAGGGAGAATGGAGAGTTAATGCGCGATGGGTGCATTGGTTTCTGTTTGGAGAGACGGGAAATTTTAGTAGTGGAAGGTGGTGAGGATACTGCAAATTGTGAATGTGATAAATTCCAATGAATGGTAAGCCAGGGAGTGGCTGAGACGGAAAAGTTTATGCTGTACATATGGTACTGCAATTAAAAAAGACAATGGAAGAGCAACTAAAGAGTCAATGACAAATGCAACACATGATCCTGAGTGGGATCTAACCAGGGAGGAGAAAAAACTCAACAGGACAATACTGGTGTTGGGTTCAGAGGGAAACTGAGGAAGGGGCAGGATGAGAGCCCTAAGCCTAACAACTGGGACATATAATAAACTAGAATATAGACTGCAAGGTTTGTATCAATGTTAAATTTCTTGAACTTGATAACAGCACTTAAGATAGTTACATAAATGAACATCTTGTTCTTAGGAAATGTACGTGTCAGTATTAAGTGTTCAAGGAGCATGACATATATAGGTATACTTTGGAGATATTATAGGTTCAGTTCCAGACCACTGCAATAAAGTGAGTATCTCAATTAAGTCAAATGACTTTTTTGTTTTCCAATGCATATAATAGTTATATTTACACCATACTGTGGTCTATTAAGTGTGCAAAGCATTATTTCTTAAAAAAAAAAAAAAAAAGAAAAGCACATACCTTTAAAATGTGCCACAAAAACAAAACAAAAAAATTTTTGTTAAATCTTAAAAAGTGACACAAAGACATGAAATGAGCACATGCTGTTACAATATTCGCACCAACAGACTTCCTCACTCCAGGCATAGTTGCCACATACCTTCAATTTGTAGAACACACAGTATCATCAAAACACAACAAATCAAGGTATGCCTGATACAATGATATGGCAAATGTGGCAAAATGTTAAAATTGGTAGATCTGAGTATCTGGGGATGGGGTGAGGTAAGGGTATGTTGGAGTTCTCTGTATGGGGTTTTTATTATTTTTATATTGTCCTGTAAATCTGACAGTGTTTCAAAGTACAAAGTTAAAGAAAAAAACTTTATTGACACACATAGCAACCAGGTTGAATCTCCAGAGAATTATGCTGAGAAAAACTGGACTTTTCTCATTAGCTTCAGGCCTACAGGGTAAATAAAAGTTTTTTACGTAGGGAAGAAACATGATCTAATTCACATTTTTAAAAAACCACTACAGCAGTTAATGTGAGAAAAATGAATTAGAAAGGAGTGGGAGCCTAAAGATGAGTACTTTGTTACTCCAAGGAAGAGTTGAGTCTTATCTAACCTTATTACTCCCTTTCATCTTCTGTAGCCTCACCAATCATTCTGTAACACCTATTCTTTCATATTATATTGTTTAGATTTATCTCTTTGCTTGTATCCAAATACCCATGAGATGGCAAAAGGTGTATGAGCACCCACCCACCACCAGGTCCCCATATTTCCTCTTCTGCAATCTCGTTCATAAGAAAGTGAAATTTAAAACAACATTTCCCTCTTAAAGAAATTTATATAGGGAAGCAGATATGGCCCAAGTGACAAGGCCTCTGTCTACCATATGGGAGGACCTAGGTTCGATCCCTGGGACTACCTGGTGAAAAAGAAGAGAAAGCATGCCTGTGTGGTAAGCCAGTGCCCACATGGCGAGCTAAATGCCTGCACAAGTGAGTCATGCAGCAAGATGGTGATGCAACAAAAGAGAGACAAGAGGAGAGTCAAAGTGAAGCGCAGCAGAGACCAGGAACTGAGGTGGTACAATTGACAGGGAACCTCTCTCCACATCAGAGATCCCCAGGATGGAATTCCTCTGAATCCTAGAGGAGAAAGATGAGAAGAGAAGACAAAAAGAAAGATACAGAAGATCACACAGCAAATGGACACAAATAGCAAAAGCAGCAGAGTGGGGTGGGAGGGGAATAAATAAATCTTAAAAAAAAAGGAAATTATATATAGACAATACAATCAATCATACTTATTCGAGGTATGTCTTGGAAGATAGTGTTACATGCAGAGTGGAAGTAGAGAAAATTCCTAAGAAGAGATAATGCTGGATGCTCAGCTTTGAAATAAAAAGTTATAGGGCAGGCTATTGGGCATAACAAGGCTGGGGGCTGTCCAAGGGAGGGTTAAAATATTTTATTATAATTTTGCAATTATACTTTTTGAATACCTTTCCTGGTAATAGGAACTTATAAAAAAATTGTAATTAGGAGTCTTTCTATATAAAAATAAAAAGATAAAAAACCTTTCCATTTGTTTTCCTGTTTTCATTTACTTGAATGCGTGAATGCAAAAAGTCAGCATATTGCTTTCTGGCATAATATCAACATTTATTTTCTCTGTGTTTCAGGTCATCTTGCCTATTCCCAGCCAAAGGAAAAATCTAGGAAATAATTTTACAGGCTCTGTTTCATTAGAAAACAATGGTCATACCTTTTTACAGTACTATTCATAAAAGTGTTTTAAACTCAAACCCTATTTCAGTATAGCCCCTTAAACAGTGAACCAAAAAGGTTACAGAGGTTTATTTACCTCCTACTAAGCACTAATTTGGAGGAATAAAACCATCAACTTGGAGCAATATATTCAGCAAAATTATTCTTAAACCAATTCTTATTTCTTACCTAAAATATGTTCTTCCCCCTCTCTCCCTATTAGGTCGGCAGAGTTTTCTACTTCTTCCTTTCAATGTTCTTGTTGGATTAGGATTAAGAGGAAGCTGGTCTGACCCATATACAAGTAGGAAAGTTACGGACGGGAAAGCAACTGGTAGCAGTGCTAACGGGGCTTCAGGGTGGAGAACAACAATCAAACCACCAAGAGCCAGCTTCCCTCAGGAACACAGAATTGTTCAGGAGAAAAGGAAGGACCTTGGATTATCAATTATGTACCAAACCCCACTTCTCAGGAATTACCCTGTAAGAACTGAATATGGTTCACCTGCAGAGCAGGGATCAGACTGTTCCTCAAGGAGCCTTCCATAAAGACTTCCACCACATCTGACCCTTAGTATTTCTAGGAATCAGTTTCTGAAAATGCAGGGAGTTAGACTAGAACATAGCCCTTGCATTTCATAACAGCAATCAAAGATCATAGACATAAAGTACCAATGGACAGTAAGGTAATGCTGTAGTATAAATGAGTTTCAGCTGAATGACAATTCTTTAACAAACAAACAAGGATAAAGGCCCAATTATCAGATCCCCTTTGGGTAGCATTGCCATCTTAACAATGTTAAGTCTTTCAATCCATGAACATGGATGTATTTCCATTTATTTAAATCTTTATTAATATCTTTCAGTAATGCTTTATAGTTTTCAGCATATAAGTCTTTTACCTCCTTGGTTAAATTTATTCCTAGATATTTTGTTATTTTGGATGCCCTTGTAAATGTATTTGTACTTTTCATTTACGTTTCAGATAGTTCACTACCAGTGCACAGAAATATAACTGATTTTTGCTTGCTAATCTTGTAGCCTGGAACTTTGCTGAATTTGTTCATTAGTTCTAGCAGCTTTCTTTGTGGATTCTTTGGGATTTCTAAATACAGAATCATGACATTTATTGATTAATATAATTTTACTTGCCTTGGTTTTCTTTTTCTTGCTTAATTACTCTAGCTAGAACTTTCAGCTCAACATTGACTTGCAGTGGTGAAAGTGGAAATCCTTGTCTTGTATCTGATCTTAGGGGGAAAGTTTTCAGCCTTCTGTAGCTGTAGGCTTTTCATAATTTTCCATGATCATGTTGAGGAAGTTCTCTTCTATCAATATTTCTGAGAGTTTTTTTTATCATGAAAAGATGTCAAATGCATTTTCTGCATCATGGTATGATTCTTTCTTCTATTAATGTGTTGCACACATTGATTCACTTTCTTATGTTGAGCCACAATTGCATTCCTCTGATAAAATCCCACTTTGAGGTCATGATGCATAATCTTTTTAATGTAGTGCAGAATCTGGTTTTCTGGTATTTTGTTGAGGATTTTTGCATCTATATTCATAACATATATTATCCATAGTTTACTTTTCTTCAGATGTTTTTGCCTGGCTTTAATCAGGGTAATACTGGCCTCATAGAATGAGTCAGGAAGTGCTCCCTCTTATTTTTTAGAAGATGTTTAAAGTAATTAATTCTTCTTTAAATGTTTGGTAAAATACACCAATGAACTAGTCTCATTCTGTGATTTAATTAGTTAGGAGGATTTTTCTTACTGAATGTGATGGTTTGGAGCTGTATGTACCCAGGAAAAACATGTTCTTAAACTTAATCCAGTCCTGTGGGTGTGAACTCATTTTGTTTCTTTTTCTCTTTTCATTTTTGTGAACTCAAATTTTAAGGAGGACTTTTTGATGAGATTACTTCAGTTAAGATGTGGTCCACCTCAATCAGAAAGGTCTTAATTCTACTACTGGAGTCCTTTATAAGTGGAATGAAATTCATACAGATAGAGAAAAAGACACAGAAATGGGAAGCTGATTCAAGGAAACATGAAGAAAGGAGAGACCACCATGTGCATTGTTGCCATGTGACAGAGGATCAAGGATCACCAGCAGCCAGCCCCAGAATGCCAGCCTTTAGGAAGAAAGCATTGCCTTGATGCTTTCAGTTCTGAGGCCATGAAATGTCCAAATCAAGGCATCACCAGAGATGTTTTCTCCCCAAAGTCAGTTACTGGTGACCCTGGTGTCCTGCCATGTGGTGTTCAGGCATATGGCAGGGCTAGTCTCCTAGCTCCAAGGCCCAGCATCTTAGGGCCTCCATGCTTAAGCAATCCTCCAGCCCTGTTTTACATGCCAGGATAAAAATGGCAGCTTCCTTTCTTTCTCTGTGTGTGTGTGTGTGTGTGTGTGTTTCTCCATTTATATAAGACACAGCAAGAGGGCAGGGACTCAGCCTGAGTCACGCCTCACTGAAGTAGTCCAATCAAAAGCAATCTAATCAAGTGATCCAAAGTGAATCTAATGCAATCAAAGGGTACCGAACCCTCAGAAATAGATTAGTTTAAGAATATAATCTTTTTTTTTTGTATTCACCAAATTCAAACTGTCATACCACCGAATATAAAAATACCATTGTAAGACAAGCCTCAATAGAAAGGCTCTATTCTAGAATCTTAAGTTCCAAAGTAAACTGACAAGAACAGCCCTACTCTTGTGGTGTCAGTTTTGATCTCATTGTGACCACTTACCTGTCCCCTGATTACTCACACTTTCCTCCCAGGCTTAGCAGCTACCCTCCCCCTACTCAAGTAGCATAGACTCAGCACACTGCTTCAGACTCAACGTCTTCAGTTTCTAATTCATCCCTGCAAAAGATCTGCAGCCTCTCACATGTATTTATTTATTTAAAATTTCTCTGCCCTCCCCCCTCCAGTTGTCTGTTCTCTGTGTCCATTCACTGTGTGTTCTCTGTGTCCACTTATATTCTTGTCAGTGGCACCAGGAATTTGTGTCTCTTTTTGTTGCGTCGTCTTGCTGAGTTAGCTCTCCATGTGTGTGGCGCCACTCCTGGGCAGGCTGCACTTTCATCACACTAGGCAGTGAATTCCTTGCACGTGGGGCTCCCCTACACAGGGGACACCCCTGTGTGGCAGGGCACTCCTTGCGCACATCAGCACTGTGCATGGGCTAGCTCACCACATGGGTCAGGAGGCCCTGGGTTTGAACACTGGACCTCCCATGTGGTAGGTGGACGCTCTATCCGTTGAGCCAAATCCGCTTTCCCTCTCACATTTATAATTGCTTCTGTTTCTACATCTAGGGCTGCTGAGTTCTGAAGTGAGCTAGAGAAAATGTAAGTGACTTATCACAAAATCATCTCTAATCTTAGTTGTTTCTTATAGGTCTTATCAGCTCCCATTTCAAATTTCACACATAGGTTATATCAGAATACTATCACTTTCTTTGAGCCTATTCTTGTACATCTCCAGCCCCTTCTCTCAGGAAACACACTGCCTACTTTCATGGAGGTGGGGGTGGGGATAGGATGAGGCTTAATTTTTAGACCCTAGTACCTATAAACTTAGCTGGACCTATCCAATCCATCTACTCATTGAAAACATTTAACTTTTCACCTCTTGGATGACAGGCCTTATGATAGGCACTAGGGATGCAAAGATTAATAAAACATAGAACCTGTGCTCAAAAAGTATACCTGTCAGTCCCCCATCTGCCTGACTTAGAAAAGAGATAGCATTCACTTACCCAAGATTAAGCCTACATTTTTGCTCTGTCTCCAAAATTCTCTCATAAATTTATCCCATCAATAATCCTTCTTTTTCTGTGACTTCAATCTCTTCCTATCCAAAGCTTTCTTTTCCTCAGGGGAGAAGTGTCATTGGTTCTCCCATGGAGGGTGTAGTAGTTTGATATGGTTATGAATTCCAAAAACAGACATTGGATTATGTTTGTAATCTGGTCTGTACCTGGGCGTGATTAAGTTATGATTAGGGCTTTGACTGGGCCATGTCATTAGGCCCAATCAAAGATAAAAGGCATGGCAATGGACAGAATTGAGGGTTTTTGATGTTGGGAGTTTGAGCAGAAGCCTTAAACTAGAGCCCTGGGAAGTAAGCTCACAGAGGAAAGAGAAGCAAGCCCTGGGAAGAGAGGAACCCTGAACCCAGAAAGAAGCAAGACTCTGGGGAGGAAGAACCCAGGAAGCCTGAACCCTCGCAGATGTTGGCAGCATGTGAAAATAGACTTTGGTGAGGGAATTACTTTATGCTTTATGGCCGGTATCTGTAAGTTCCTACCCCAAATCAATAGCCATTATAAAAACCAACCAATTTCTGGTGTTTTGCATCAGCACCCCTTGGCTGACTAATACAGAGGGGGTGAGGGGAGAGAGGTGATGGGGGAGGGGGGGAGAGAGAATCAATTGCTTGCCTCAACCTTCAGTAGTAGTTTCCCTGTAAGTCAGTCTATTAAAATGCCTCCTGGCCCAGTAGCCAAAGACCTCAGGATGGCTGAAGTGAAGGAGCACTTCATCTTATTTCATCTCTACTTTGATCAATGTCTTTCCCTGGGCTACTAAGATCATTGCTCCCTCTGGCCCCATGGTGGCTCATTCTGAAGAGTCTTTCTGAGGTTTCTTCTCTTTCTGCTCTTTCTACTCGACACATTTTCCTGTAGCCCACCACAGTGCCTCACTCCACACAATGGCTGATCTCATCCATTCCTGTGCCTCTGGGTCTCCAGCCTGGACTTTTTTTGACTTCTAGTTTGAATATCCAGCATCTATTGGACTATGGGGATTTTAAATGAAACCTGTCAAAATGGAACTAAAAGTCTTCTTTGGCCTTAGTATTTCCTACCTTGCTTAAGAACCCCATCAACATCCACTGTCAGAAATCTGGGAATTGTCATAGACTCTTCCCTCTGCCTCATCCAAACAATTCTGACCTAAGTAAAGTTAAATACCTCTCCCAAGGCCACACCTTGTTTTAGCCCTCAGCCTCCCTTTCGCAATAGCTTTCTATGTATCTCTTTCCACCTCTATCTAGCACACTTCTCAAGCTCTGCCACAATTGCTATCAGAAACAGGGATCTCTGCCCAACCTTGTGCTACAAATCTCTGTCCCTTTTTTCCTTACTTGCTTCTATGCTCCCTCCTCTCAAAGAGTCTCTGAGCCTACTTCTTGTATGAAAAATTCCTTCCCTTTTCAGAGTATCTTCCTCTCACTTCTTATCTCTTGACTCAAAGGTCATTTCCTCAGAGAAGCTGCTGTGAAGCATGATACAGAGTTGTTTATTGGATTTCATTTTCTGCCATTCCATTAAATAAGAAGTCCAGGCAGGCAGAAAATATTTTTACTCACCATTTTATTACCAGCACCTATGATAGTATCTAGCACACACCAGATGTTCAGTGTGTGCAGAATGAATGAATGAAATTAACAAAAATTTTACACTAGTTTCCCCTCTTAATAGTCTTAAGTGTCTTCATACTGCCAACTGCCCATATGAGGCCTTCATGGTCTAAATTTTGCATACCCCTCTCATCTCCTTTGGGCTACTATCTACCTTTACTCCAGCCACATTGAACTCTGTGAAGTTCCCTGAATATTGTTCCATGCCTTGGGGTTCACAGTACAAGTTGTTATCTCGAATTGGGGTATTCCTTCTCTACAAACATACTAGTCCACCTAGAAACCTTTTCATCCTTCTAAATCCAGATATGTGCCTGCTTGTTCTTCCCTGATACCTTCCTAGCTCATTACATATCCTTATTACAACATTTTTCAAACTACATTGTTACAGTTTGCTTAAATGCACAAGACTGTTTCTTATTCACCCTTTTATTCTTAGTGTCTGAAACCTAGTAAGTGCAAAACAAATCTGTTTTACTTAAACTCTGCTGCTTTGTTTTCTGGGTATCATTTATTGAGGTATCACTTTGGTGAATAACAGGTATTACAAAATTAGATGGATGGGCAGCACATTAGAAACCATTTCTTTTCAGTTAAGGAAATGATGGCAAGAGGTATACTACATAATACTCTGTATTACAGCTACATATTATAAAATAAAATAAAATGGCTCCCTTCATTAGGTGTTGCTGGGAGGCAGCCCTTTATGAGAAAGGATTTTCAAGGTCACAAAAAAAACTGACCTATAGGGGCTTACTGAGAAAATGGAACAATGGAACATACCCTACAACTAGAGACAAGCAACATCTGCTGATAAATCAGTTCCAGTCCAGGAGAGATAGCTTATCAAATTGGACATACCATACTAATGTATATTTGCTTCCAACTCTATAAGACTCCCCTGTATAAAATGGAAACAACATCAGCCAGTCAGAACATTTTCTCTCTTGCTTCCCCACTCATATAAGCTTCCCATTTCCACTCCCTTGGCAGAGCTCTTTTTGAGTGGGATGCTGCCCGATTTAAGAATCACTCAATAAAGCCGTGATATCCTAAAATGTACGAGAAGTTTTTCTTTTAACATTATGTATATGCCTTATTACTCTTATTACATAGTGAGTTTGAAAACTATGTTTTATAATCTTTGCAGCTCCTAAGTACCAAGCATACTGTTTACCTGATATTTGCTTGCTGAATTGAAATTAAATATAAAGGAATGAAGGTAGTATTAAGTAGATGTTTAGGATAATTGCCCTTGAAAACAAAACTTAGATAGCCAAAGTTATTTGAGAAGGCCTAATTTTCAGAAAGACAAAAGATATTTTGGAATATTTTTCGACATAAGTTTGGTATATAAATATGTCTTTTCATTCTTTGGTGGTAGAAACCATATCTTATTCATCTTTGTAGTACCTCAAATACCCAGCAAAGTTCTTGGAAAGTAAGAGTGTCTCAATAAATATATGTGGAATTGAAAGTAAAATAAACCCAGAACTTTTCAATCAACTTAAAGGTTGATTTTTAATGTTCTGTGGTCAACCTATTCTCCATAAAATCCTATTCATGAAGTTAAAAATCAGCAGAGAAATTTGTGCAAAAAAAAAAAAAAATAATTAAAAAAGCATTTTGAATTGCTTAGAAAATCACCAAGATAACCACAAATGGGCAAAGAATATGGGCAGAAAGTTGACAAAAGAAATCTGAAATGCTTGAAAAAGTGTCAACCTCATTAATTTAAAAAATGCAAATAAAATGAAATCATGCAACCTCAAACTGACCTGAGTCCTCTCAGGGTGGGCCCTGTCAGTGTGCATCTTACCACACTCCCAGAGCCAAAGGACTTGCCATCTGGAGCCAGCACACCTGCCCCTCTTTTGTTCAGACCATGATCCAGGGACTCCAGGATTCTCCGCCCAAATGAAACTCTTCTCCATGTCCATCCTGTCCACCTCTCCAAGGTGGACTGTGAGCGGTTCTCAGTCAAAGGCCGTTGTTGGAGGGGGCAGGCTGGGACATCCCCATGCACATATGTTCAATGCCAGCAGTGTAAAGAGAGCAGGGTGGGCAGTGCAGCTGCAGACTGGATGCTCTGCTTGCAAAGCTTTGTTTGAGCCTGTCCTTCTAGGTTTTTATAGAAGTACATCTGTCAAGGTAGGAGGATAGAATATATTTTCTTTAACATTTTGGCAGCTTGAGGTGTAAAGTTTGATTATATGTGGGCCTCCAATTGTACTCTTGTCCTGGGCCCTGCATATGCTATAGGTGGGTCTGCTCAATATTGGCGGAATATGAATATGTTCAAATGTTGTGAGATGAAAGGGAATTCTGAACCTATTTGGAGACACCTAGGAATGTATTCTGACACTCATAAATGTATCTTTGACCAAATTTATCTGAATAATACAAAAAGAAAATATTTTTACAAACCTAGAATATAAGTAAGTTATTATCCATTCATCTAATCAAATTTGATATAATCATTATAAATGTTTAGGTATCATTTTAATGGCATAAGAAGTACTTATATATTAAGAAAAGCAAAAAATTAGATTACAAAATCTTATTTTGTATTAATGATTTTTTAAAAAAGGTTTATCTCTGGGTAATACAATAATGGGCAATTTCTAATCTGTTAATCTATACTTCTCAGCATTTATTTTTCGAGAATCCTACAAAAAGCATTTATTATAATTAGAAAAAAGCAGATTATTTTCATAAAAAAAAGATAACTCAATTTATACTATTTTTTTTTTTTATGGCTTTGGCTTGCCCTGTATTTTACACAATAAGGTAGAGCTGGATCAAATTTAATGCTGCAAATAATGAGACGTCAAACATTAAATATAATGCCTTAGATCAAGATGAGTAAGTCTCAAAACTGAGAAAAAAAAACACAGCACTTCAGGGATTTATTTTTGGCTGACAATACACATTAATTTTGCTTTCATATTCTTTCTTCCTCTTAGCCTTAATTAATCTTCACAGTAACTTCTGGGAATTCCTGTTTTTGAATACTTCTCTTTCAGCTCTTTAAACACTGTTCTGTTAGCATCCCCTAGATGTTCAGTTTCCATTTCCCTGCAGCATTAATGAGTAGTTTTGGGAATCTTGTCAATATTTTCTTCATTTCTACACATGTGATTCCTCTGAACATACAGTTGAGCATACAGTCTTCGTAAAACAACCAAGCAGGACCTGTGTATGTGTGCATGTGTGTTTTGTTTGTTATGGTCTGTGCTATGATGGTTTGCTGGTTTTTACAGTTTCGATCCAGAAGAAGACTTTGCCTGCCTATATTATTTTCTGTTTCCTCTCCAAGCACCTAGTAAAGTAATGGCAAAGAGCAAGACTCTTGTTAATAGTAAACTTAAAATTTGGTCACTAATCCCTGTTTGTCATTTCAGTATTCCTTATCTCAGTCACCTGGTGGCTTAGCCTTGTCTTAAGGAAGCAGACCCTGCAAACTCTAAGCCTAGACAGGGGCTCAGAGGCTTTAAGCTAGCTCAGGGGAGTGACTCTCCTGCTCCTCAGGAACCCAGGATGGTGGTGTTGTTTCACTTGGGAGTCCTTCAAATCTAAGGAAGAAATGATCCCTGCTCTAATCCACATTCTCTGCCTGCTGTGCCAGGTGTCCCAGAGAGTGCCTAAGTGGCCCCACATTCCAGGCAGCAGCCTCGGCCAGCTCATACTCCCTCCAGGATGCTCAGGGATACAGTGTCGATGGACATGCCAGCAGTGCCACTACCCCTGCCTTGGGGTCTTCCCTATACAAGTTTTCCCTTTATCCACAGATCTTTAAAAAGAGGGAGGGCTGGAAGCATCTTGAACTTTCTCACTTACATTTGTTAAAGTAGAAATAAACAGGTGAGTTCAGCTGGTAATGCTAAAGCTAGAAGCATAAAACAGACCAGCTTTTTTTTTTTTTTTTTTTTAATGCTGTCTCCTATTGTAATAACCGGAGTATCCAACTCTCCAAAGATCATGTGTTGACAAGCAGCCAGCAGCCACCCTCTGGCATGGAATGTAAATGAACTCAGTCACCCTTTGGGTTTTCCCCTTTCCTTTCCCTGCTCTTCAAGGAGGACATCGAATCATAGGAAGTAACTAGCTGAAGTTTGCACTCTACTTTCATAGCAGGCAGGAAGCCAGGCTGCAAATACAATGACTGGATTCAGTTTTACAAGCAAACACTGGAGCTGAATTCACCCAAGTCCGGGAAGAATGCCTCGGATCTGAACTAGCCGGAAACCTATTCAGCACAGGGTGTGTCGTCCCTCATTTACAGTGTGGCCTTTACACCTTTAATGAAGTCTTTTGGAAATAAAAACTTCCTTCTGCAAAAGGCCCATAACGAAAGACTAAATTTTACTCATATGCTATCAGAATCGCTGTACAGGAGACACTGGAATTTCCATAACCAGCACACTGGGCTAGGGCTATTTACCTTCAGACACTGATTGCTAAAGTCTTAGAAGATATTGGTAACCATTTAACTCTTTCAATGTCCTTCCCTCTGACCCCCATCTTCATATCATACACTTTCAACTCTTCTTTGTTCTCTGGGTCACCTGAGTATCAATTTAAGTAACTGTATCAGTGACCAACAAGAAAAGAGATGAACATCAAACACCAGAGGATAATATCCCCTGAGACTGCAACCAGTATTGATGTAGACTTTAGGCAATTCATTTAAATTGGCATGCTACACTAAGGAATTTCCAATAGAAAAAAAAAAGCCAAAAAAAAAGCTCAAGTATTAAGGTTCCTTTAACCTATGTACTTGGTTGATCTTTTCCACAAAAGCTTACACTGTGGTCAAACCTTCATGAACAGGTGGGAATGCATCTAGGTCCACACCGTCACATATGCCAGGCCATTTAATTTGCCCATGGAATTGACATCAGTGGCCACAATCCAGTAGAGACCCCTTTGTCTGATGCCTCAGTATTGCATGACAGTGAGCCAATCTGGTTAGCGTAAAATAAAACTAAACAGGCTTTTAGTAAAATACCAGGAAGTTCATAAAATGGAACTTAGCTGAAAATACATCAAAATAGTATTAATGTTCATATCCCAAAAGTAAAACGTGCTTTAAAAAAAAAAAACTCTTCAAAATCTTTTATTTTTAAAAATTCTTTATTTTGAAATACTTTCAAAATTACAGGACAGTTATAAAAATAATACAAAAGCACACCAATTTTAACATTTTGCCTCATTTGTGTTCTCTCTGTCCCTCCCTTCATCCCTTCTGCCCTCCATTTTCTAAACACATGTCCTTTGAACACTTAATACTGCCAAATACGTTTTCAAATAACACAGTTATTCACTTACGTAACTACTAACTACCTTAAGTAGAGTTACCAAGGTCAAGAAATTTAACATTGATATAAAGCTTAAGTCTATATTCCAATTTTTCCATGTCTCAGTAATGTCCTTTTGAGTCTCCCTTGTTAGAAGCCATCCAGGATCATGAATTGCATTTAATTATCATTGTCTCTTTAGCTGCTTTTTCCATTTCCCTTTTTTATTGTGGGAACATATACACAACAACATAAACTTTCCCATCTCAACCTCCCCCTGGTATACCATTCAGGGGGACTAATCACACTGACAATATTGTGGTCTTTCCATTACTAAAACTTTCCCACCTCTCCAAACAGAAACCTTAAACCCATTGTGCATTAACTCCTCATTCCTCGTGCCTCCCATCCTTGGCAACCTCTGCTCTAATTTCTGTCGTTATGAGTTTACATATTCCCCGATATTTTATGTGTAGTTACCATGGGGCTTAGATTTAACATTCTAAATATATAACAATCTCATTTGCTTTGATACGAACTAAACTTCAATAGTATACACAAACTATGTTCCTTTACCCCTCCGTCCTCCCACCTTTATGAAATTGTCAGAAATTATATATTTATATACCCTGAGTCCAAAACCTCTGATTTACCATTATATTTAGTGCATTTTCCTTTCATATCCTGAAAGATTTAAAAAGTAGAGTCACAAACCAAAATTACAACAGTACTGGCATTTATATTTACCATGTTGTTACCCTTGCTGGAAATCTTTTATTTCTTCATGTGATTTCGATCTATTGTCTATTGTCCTTTCCTTTTGACCTCTCTTTAGCCTCTCTTGGATGGCCACTCTAGTGGTGACAAACTCTCTCAGTTTTTGTTTATCTGGGAATGTTTTAAACTCTGCTTTATTTTTGAAAGAGGTTGCTGTCAGATATAGGATTCTTGGTTGGCAAATTTTTTTTGCTTTCGGCACTTTAAATATGTCATCCCACTGCCACTGTCTCTGTGGTTTCCAATGAGAAATCAACAGTCTTACTGAGGCTCCCTTGTACATGACATATCACTTTACTTTTGCACTATTAAGTGTTCAGAACTCTCTCTTTCTCTTTGGCATTCAATAGTTATGTGGCATGGCCTATTTGGATACATACTGTTTGGAGTTTGTTGAGTGTCCTGGATATGTATATCATGTCTCATGTAACAATTGGGAAGTTTTCAGCTGTTATTTATTTTTAATGTTCTCTCTGCCCCTTTCTTTCTTACTTCTCCTTCTGGGACTCCCACAAGGTGTATATTGGTATGCTTGATGTTGTTTCAGAGGTTCCTCAGGCTCTGTTCTCTTTTCTTCATTCTTTCACCTCCTCAGACTGAATGATTTCCACTGTCTTGTCTTCAAGTTTGCTGGTCTTTTTTCCTGCCAGATCCAATCTGCTCATGAATCCCTCTAGGGAATTTTCAATTTTTGTTATTGTTTATTATTACTGTTATTTTTAATTTCAGTTGATTGATTCCTTTTCATAATTTCCATCTCTCCACTAATAATCTCTTTGTGCTCAATCTATCATTTTACTGATTTCCTTTAGTTCTTTTTCCATGTTTTCCTTTAGATCTTTAAGTATATTTAGGACATCCTTGAAAAGGTTTTGCTCTTTTTCAGGTCTGATCCTCTTCACTGATAGTTTCTAAAGCTTTGTCTTCTTTGCCTGGGTCAACTCTTACTGTTTCTTTGTAGGTTTTGTCATCTTTAGTTGAAACCTGGATATTCCGATGTTTACTGTATTATCTCTGGAATTTAGACTCTGAGGCATCTGCTCCTTAAGCCTATATCCAGCTAGTGTTATAACAGAGCTTCCCTTGAATTAGAAGAAGAAAGAAGAAAGAATGAAGAGGAGGAAGAAGAATCTTCTTTCCAGTCTTTGCAGATCGATCAGTGCCAGTTCTCTCCTTCAGGGCTTATCCATACATAGCATTTAGAGAATAGCTCCAGGCCAAAGTAAAGGGGCCTCCTTGGTCCTTTCTGTGCAAGTGCCTTGCCTTGGGTATGGGTGCGTGGTCCCAGGTATTCCCCTGTTTACCTGGTTCAAATTATTCCCCCTTCCCTTGGAAACACTACTTTTTTGTTCCCAGGCACTGCACTGTATATCCTATGGCCTGCAATCCCTTGTTCCAGGCAGGATGCCATGACTGCTCACCAAAGCGTGCAGTTGTGAACTGCTTTTTACATGCAGGCCAAATTACTGGATAGCAAGGCCCTTAGGCCACCACCAGACAGACTGGACCAGACATATATGCTCCTTATGTTCATGAGGCTTACACTCCTCCCCCTGGAATAGGGACTGGGGGTCCACCCTGGAAGCCAGTGAGGGCTGGCAGAGGTGTCAGCCAGGGTAATGGAGACTGAATCACTTTTAAGTGCCCTTTTTCAGTGATTCAATGACTGCCATGTACCTGCAGTCCTTTGGCTTTTCAGGAGTTTGAGAAAGATGTTTCTGCCAGTTCTTGATAGTTTTTAAAGATTTTGTAGGTAGATGGAGCTCTGAAGCATCTCACTCTGCCATCTTGATCTGTCTTCTCAAAATTTTTATTTCAAATGTTGTTTTTTAAAACAATGTGGCAGAAACATTATCAGGTTATTGTAGATTTCACAAATAATGCATAATAAAAAACTTTCTCAGAGACAGAATACTAGCACCCAAAGGAAAAAAAGTATCCCAATACAGGGACAGCCAGTAAACCAAACATTTTCTAGAATTAAAAAAGAATTGTTTGTGATTTTTGATATGATAAGAATTGTTTGTGATTTTTGATTTTTGCAAATTGGGGGTGGCAGTGTTTCAGACCAGGGACACTCCAGCAGCTAGGAGTGGGAGGGTGCTCTCATAACTCCTATGGGTCTAGTTGAAGAACTGGGTGAAACCCTGTCTCTCCCTTGAGCCCACAGCCAGTCATATTCCCACATTGGTTCTGACAAAGCCTGGAGTAGCCTTTCCTGCTGTTGACAACCAAGTGAGGAATTTAAATGCATTTTGAAAGTTATTTTCTCCACAAATTTGGGGAAAGAGACCACGCAAGGGGAAAAATATGTGGGCAAATACAGTCATGTGTTATGGATGCTGCAGAAACCAGAAAGATAACACACATACTTAATCTAAAACAAGGAAGAACTGCAGGAACAGGAAGATCCCTTGAGTATTAAAATTCTTTTTCTTCTGCTCATACATTTCTAAGAACTAGGAACACCCTTCATAACACAAAATACTCCCTTATCTTCTGATTAGATTAGATTTCCACCAACAAAAACTAACTGAAATCCTTCCAAATGCAGTATGGATCTCTTTTCTAATAACATAACAGTAAAAATGTCTAGGTATTGTTTCTGATATCTTCCTTGTATGTTTATGGATTTTCTTCACTTACAGCCACATGTATTCCATAATACCTAGGACAGAACTTCTGATTTTAATTGTTTCTTAAAGAGAACATAGTAAAACAAGAGAAAAATGTTAAATGTGGTTATTATACTACTTTATCAATCAAAGCAATTTTTATTAACTCTCTCTAGTAAAACTGAATGAGGTCTTTCTCAACTTTTCCTTGGAGCCATCCCTGTAGGGAACAAGTTAGACTTCCAAAACCAAAGCAGATCTTATCCAAGGTGCCTATGATTTGACACCCCACTCTAAGGAGCCCCTTTGCTGTTAGTTGGTTTGGACCAACCACTCATTCTTGAAATGTTACACATGCATTCCCCTCTAAAAAAGAGCTTTTTCATCTTTCTTCACAGCAAGGCTGAATCCACACTCATGTAGATGCCATATCAAGGTAGTGAGACAAGGTAGAGCTGTACCCCCCAGGGAAGTTGAGGGCTCGACAGCCATGTCCCTGAGGCGCTCATGAGCTCCCCGACACAGAAGAGCCAGTCTGTGTAAATTTTCTGAGTAATCTGCATACTTAACTCTCATTAATGGACAGACCATATTCCATCTACAGATACAAGAGATAAGAAAACTTGGCACAAGGAGGAGCACCCTGACTACTAAAAGCAAGTCTAACACAAGGATAGGGCTTCTTTTCTGAAGCCAGGTAACTAGATGCCATTCTGGGGCCAGACAAGCCCCATTTGTCTTAATGACACATTATTACTGGTACAGTTGGCAAATTATTTAATCTCTGACCTCAGTCTCCCTCTCTGCAAATTTACAGTAATAACGCCTCCGTTACGTCTGCATTAAGGGTGAAAAGAAATAGCATACACAAGGCATTAAACAGTCAGTGTCTTTTTAAAGGAACAAGTTCAGAATTTGCATGCTAGCTCTACAACACTTTTTTGGGTTGCTAAAGGTTAGACTAGGAAAGGCTAATAGGGCTGAACAGATAAATTCCAGGGTATAAAGATTCTCAAGGTTCTATTTTTAAATGAACAAAATAAAACACTCTTCACCTGGACTTCTTGGGGCTTGTCTGACATGAGTATAAATTTCAACAATTCAAATTTTATTCAATTCATACCAAACACTTAAAATGTGTAAGATACGACTGGTTCAATAGGAAGTAAAAAGATGAGAAAGACAAGGTCCAAGTCATCCATGGGGTTTACACATGCTTAACTGATAATTAACAAGCTAAGTGACCATTAACAAGCTAGTTGGTCAACACAGGAATGTGTGCAGAACTACAATAAAACATTTTGTCTCCTAGTGTTACAAGAGGTAAATCATTTTAAAATTCCTTTTTAGAAATTCAGGTTATAAGATGTTTGGTAACTAACCCTCTCTCCCTTAACTCTAGGATGCAGAATGAATTTGTGCTTTACTGATTGCTTCAAGAATCTAATATATAAGGTAAGAGGTAGAATTTATAATCTGTCAGACTGTGTTTACTGGGAAGTTGCACCTCATTAGAAAAAAATTAAAGAAGGTGCTCTCCAATTCAAGCATATTTATTTATAAATTATATGTATATACAACAACCAAGGCATAAATTAATGTACAAGTTTCATTTTTTATAATAGTACATTTTTGCTAATTTCTTATCATATATGATCAAAGGATCTGTTTTCTAACTTTGTTATGTGGATTATAAAGAATTCATTGCAAGACAGAAAGGTCAACTCTGTCATTTTCTTGATTGCTTGTACTTGCATTATTAGATTTATCATCAATGTACAGTTCTTTGCAAGAATCTTTTAAACTATTCAGGTATTCTTTTGCGTTATGTTTAATTAAACCTAGAAAATATAATTTATAAATCTACTTTACTGAGCACATCAACTATGACTGTTTACAAAAACTGAAGAACACAGGCAGCAGCACCGTAGCCCCTGATGCATGGCACACCCCAACCCCACCTTTCCCTCAGGTGTCTTCTGTATCTGCAGAACATGAGGCAGACCAGCAGAGGAGTGAGACCATGCAGAGGCAATTACTTTACCATATACAAGTAAAGCATACTTTACTTTTTCTCTTTTTTTTTATTAGAGCAGATGTAGGTTTACAGAAACATCATAGCCTAATTTACTTCTTTAAAAACAAAAACAAAAACAACAGATGCCTAGATGTAGGTTCTCCCCTTCCTATGCTTTTCTGAGTCTCCCTTGGGTGTGCACAGGCCCCGCTGAAGGTCCTAGAGGAGGACACTGGTGCCTCTCCTTGTCAGCACCTCAAATTTAGTTTGTCAATATTAATTAATATATGGCTTTCAATGCTTCACCAATTATTTACATTCCTTCACCTGGCTCAGGTAAAACTTCAAAAGTAACATAAACCATTGACCAGAATAGTGGGATGCCTAATACCTAAAATTCAGTGATGTTCGGATATCCACACCTGAAACTTTGGAATGTGTACAACGTCTAGCATGGGATAAAACTAATTAGTAAACCAGAGCATAAAATTGTCCAGTTGCCATGTCAAATCAAATATATTTATGAATTGCTATTAATGTATTTATTAATATAGAAAATATTTACGAATCTTTACTTATCTGTCCACAGTTTAAATATATTTAACAACAATAAGAATTTAAAGTAAAAACTCCAACTACAAAATGTGTATCATATTAATAAAGCTAAAAAACTTAGAATGAAAAAGAAGAGACTATCAACACAATGAAATGGAGTACAGAAATGAGAAACAGACTGTACAATATATAGGAATGCAGCATGTGATAAGAGAAACATTTAAGGGAAAGTTATTCAGGATGTGATGCTGAAAAATTATTTGGAAAAAATTAAAATTGATGCCTAGTTCATATTAATATACCAAGATACATTTCAGATGGATTAAGGAGTTAGATAAAAATAATGAAACCATGAAATTACTAGTGGAGAAATAGGCACACGTCATTGATTCTATGATTTCAAGATTTCAAGATATTCTCTCTGTAAAGTAATAATATGAAATCTTTTCTTTTCCAAATATTTAATCTCTATATTTTATATCAGATTAAAAACTTGCTTTTTTCTGAGAAAACTAAAATCTGTATTCTTGAACATCAACACATATATTTGATACAAATATAACAGAAGAATATTTTGTAGAAGGGTTAGCTCATGAGAGGAAACCCACAGTCGCTTTTTCCCCTCAGTGACCAGCTGTGGAGGATGGCCAATGGACATGGACGGGCTGAGGGCAATGCTGCTAAAGAGGTAGGGAAGGTGATGAGGAACTCTTTGCATCTCTGCTGCACGCTTTTATTTTGCAGTAAAAAGTGACTAATTTTTTATTTGGATTCTTTCAGAATATAAAAGTGTGTGATGTCCTGTGTGCATGTTCACAGGAGAACTTACAAAGAGAAGAATGTATTTATGCCTCAAAGTTTATTCAATCAACAAACATACTGAATATCTATGCACTATGAGCTATGCACAGAAAAAGAGTTAAGAAAATCTAGCACCTAGAATTTCAGAGAGAAATTGAGAACAGTGGATAAAAAGGGAACTAAATCTAATATGGTGTTATTAAGTACTATACTAGAAGCATGTAAGTGACTGTTCTGGCCTTGAGACTTGTAGGTTACTTCCCAAAAGGACTGCTCCTCTTCCAAAGGGTCCTCTGGAGGGAGTGTGGCAGTCCCGCAATAACCCCTCATTGCTTTTCAGTCTTCCTTGTCAAATGAGAATCAAAGCTGGTGACTACAAACGATCTGTACTTCTTTGGTTCTTATGCAGAATATCAGGGAGATGTTGATAAGTTTTCTCTTTGCTAAGTGTTTAGGGAGCACACACTTAAAAAGGCAGAGAATATTAAAAATATGAGTTTGATTCTGTTAATAATTTCTCATAAGCATTTACAAAATAGGTCATATTTCATCTTTTTTTAAAAAATTTAAAACTGCTTTATTATTTCTCCCCCTGCCACGTCAGTGTTTTATGCTTGCTGTGTCTGTTCATTCTGTGCTTTTTTTTCCAAAAGGTTTATTTTATTTATTTCTTCCTTCTCCCATCATCGTCTGCTCTTTGTGTCTATTTTCTGTGCATTCTTCTGTGTCTGCTTGTCTTCTCTTTATGCAGCGTTTGGAACCAATCCTGGGACTTTCCAGAGTGGGAGAGAGGTGCTCAATCTCTTGTGTCACTTCAGCAACCTGGTCTGCTGCATCTCTTACTGTCTCTCCTCTGTGTCTCTTTTTGCTGTATCATCTTCCTGCGCCAGCTCTCTGCTCTGGCCAGCTCACCATGCAGGCCAGTACTCTGCATGGACCAGCTCTCTGCTCGGGCCAGCTCACCGCGTGGGCCAGTTCACCTTCGCCAGGAGGCCCCAGGAATTGAACCCTGGACCTCCCATATGGTAGGCAGGAGCCCAATCGCTTGAGCCACATCTGCTTCCCTCACTTTCTTTTTAGGAGGCACTGGAACTGAACCCGGGACCTCCCATGTGGGAAGGAGGTGCCTAATCATTTGAGCCACCTCTGCTTCCTGCTTTGTTGTGTCTCTCATTGTGTTTTCCTGTGTCTCTTGTTGCATCAGCTTGCTGTCTTGCTTGTCTTCTTTAGGAGGTACTGGGAACCGAACCCGGGGGCCTCCCATGTGGTAAGCAGGAGCTCAGTCACTTGAGCCACATCTGCTTCCCCTCTTTTTCATCTTTTAACAGACAAAGAAGCTGGTGGACCTGTATAGTTATAGTCAAAGAGTAATCTAAAATGATAATATATGGGTATTGGGTTTTAAGTTGGCAGGTTAGGACTCTAAATCACATTGTGCCAACCCCAGTAGCATATGACCTGTAATCAAAAGATGTGCTTTTCCTTTTGTCAATCATCCAAGGAAACAGAAAATATTCTAAGAATAGTGTCCTGCGATTACTTGTTAATAAAGAACCATTCAAATTCTTCAAGACTGTCTCTTGAAAGGTCAACCTGGGAAAGGAAAGAAGTGACGGCGTCCTCTGTTGGAAGCATGGCCAGAATGCCACGGTGGGCCAGTGAAGACTGCACGCTGTCTCTAAGGATGGTCTCAAAGCACATACGAATATAATCTGCAGCACAACATTTATATTTGTTTATTTTTAACTTTTTATTGTAGTAACAAAAACAACTCAAAACGTACCATTTTAACCACTTTCACGCATACAATATAGTGGTATTAATTAAATTCACAATGTTTTACTATCCTCATCATCATCCATTCTTTGTTAATTTTTCCTGTTAAAAATTCTGAATATTTATATTTCTCTTAATTCCCCTGTAATATCTTTTTTGTTGTTATCTCTCCTTGCATCACCTACTGAAATTACTTTCAACCAACAACTCAATTACTTTCAACCAACAACTTCAACTCAGTAACCGAAATTACTTTGAACCAACAACACAGTACTAAGCCTAGATTTGATGATCCCTTCTTTTAAGCCTCGCTCTGAAATATCTGGCTTAGAAACCATTAAGCAATGCTATACATATAAATTCCCTATGCTGATCTTCCAGCCTTCTTTCCCCTCAGAGAACTAGGAGTACAGCTGCTTTTCTCTTGTGCACATCATCAGCTCTGAGTGCTATGCCTGACCCAGAACAAACTGACATAGAGCCAAGGACCCCTTCTGACCAGATCCCCTAAATGCAAAGCACCAACATGACTGGCCTATCATAAAGCACACACTCAGTCAACTCCCTGTCTAAGGAGCCATGTGCTTCACCTGTGGGTAAGAGGAAAAAGAGAAAAGTAGGTGACTACAACAAAAACAACCTGTTTTCCAAATTCTAATAATAGATTGTAGAAAAACACAAATTCACATGAACACCTAACCCTAGGACTTTTGGTCATTTTAAAGCTATTAGCAACGATCTCATCCCAAGCAACAATTTCTCTTCTACCCCCACCCCCACGTCTAAAAATAAAATAGAACAGTACAGCCACATTTTTGCTTGCTTCAGCCAAGAGCTCAAAAAGCCCCTTCAAGCCCTACTGTGGCTGGATCAGTTCACTGTATACTGTGAGTCAGCACTTCTCCAAATTTCTGGAAATTCCTTACAAGCAACATGACCTACAACAGGAAGCCAACTTTCCATTTCAATGTATAACAGGAAAAATTCAAACAGATTTCACCTAAGCTCTAGAACTGTTGTTAACGTAACTGCTGTTACATTAAATAAGTGAAAATCTACTGAAAGTCATCTCTTAAAAAAAAAAGGAAAATATTTATTTAAAAATACAGACACAAATGCTAATTTATTAAACCAGCATAGAGAATTTGAACAAAGGTATTTAAATTGCTGGATGGCAAGAACAACACAGATTAAGTTTAAAGTTTAACTCAATTACTGTCCATTGTTCTGCTCCACATATTTCAGAGCGGTCTCTCTTTGGCAAAATCTATGCTTACTATATTAAGACTGTTAACTTTTGTTTTGAATATCTGATTTAGGCACTAATGTAATCTATTAAAATAATAATGGAAATGTAAATATTTTGAGAAAAAAACCTTATGCAGCTAATGTTAAAACAGAATTTATCTCTTCTCTCAATTAATGACTTGAATTTGATCAGCACAGAATACACTAATAGAGTACAGAGATTTTTCTGTTTCATTAAACAATCTGTGCATTAACCATAACACCCGCCCTTCAGGGTGCCTCTTCTCGCTTTACATTCAGAAAGCTACTTTCATAATTAAAATCTCAATTACAAGAAGTTGCTTTCCATAATTTTTAAAGAAAGTCTCAAGACTGAAGTTTAGTAAAAAGCCAAATACCTCAGATATTATGGTCATTAATAAATATGTTTAACATTCGTGAAGCATCAGAATGCAAGACATCTGGTTCTAATTTCAATTTTGGCTCAGAATGAAAGTGCTTCCCCCACAACACTTTGATTATAAACTGTTCTTTTCCTCCTCTCTTTTTTTCTTCTTTGGAAGCTGCTGTCCTTCGTTCTTGCTGGAAGCCACCTGACCACTGCCAGGAAGAGGCATGCAAAACACTCCCAGGAGCTCCTGACGTCAGTCCTGCATTCCAGCTCCAGGCCGTCCGGCTGCTGCTGCCGGGAAACTCCAGCCTCCAGCAAACCCCACTGCAGGAGATAACAGCTGAGGCCTGGACTAAATCATGGGAAGAACTCCTTCACAGTTGTGCTTTCGAGATGAACTTTATCTTACTCAAAAGAGGGGGGAGTGGGGAACAGTGCTGGATGACAAAAAGCCACATTTACCATTAATCTTCAAAAATGTGGATTTTTTTTTTTTTGTGTGTGTGCGTGTTGTTTTGGGACAAGGAAAAAAATGATTAAACAACAATCGTCCACCGACCACTCAGCTTAGGCATCAACGTGTAGAATTACAGAATAGTTTAGGCATCAACCACAAGGCCTTCATTAATGAAACAATGCCAACAACTCAGACTCCAAATCCTGC
Source organism: Dasypus novemcinctus (assembly GCF_030445035.2). Taxonomy (NCBI): domain Eukaryota; kingdom Metazoa; phylum Chordata; class Mammalia; order Cingulata; family Dasypodidae; genus Dasypus; species Dasypus novemcinctus. Next base: position 9,469,274 of record NC_080686.1, on the reverse strand, counting down.
ACAGAGAGATGCTCTAGGAGTGCTAAGAAAGCTGTGGATAAATTTTAACTTCAAAAGCTGTCATTCTGATTAAGATGTTCCTCACAACTCAATTTCTGCAGGGATACAGCAATTCTCTGGGTATGTTTAAAGAGAAATATTGCACCTCTCAATCTCACTGGTCTTCCTCTGGAGAGAGATGATTATCAAGGGGTAAAGTTTTTTTTCTGTTTGCCTGTTTTTGTTTTTTTTTTGTTTTTTTTTTTAAGATTTATTTTTTATTTATTTCTCTCCCCTTCTCTCCCTAATCCCCCCACTGTCTGCTCTCTGTGTCCATTTGCTATGTGTTCTTCTTTGCAGGCTTCTGTTGTTGTCAGCGGCACGGGAATCTATATTCCTTTTTGTTGCGTCATCTTGTGTCAGCTCTCCATGTGTGGGGCCATTCATGGGCAGGCTGCACTTTCTTTTGTGCTAGGCGGCTCTCCTTACGGGGTGCACTCCCTGCACGTGGGGGACACCCCTGTGTGGCACAGCACTCCTTGCGCGCATCAGCACTGCACATGGGCCAGCTCCACACGGGTCAAGGAGGTCCGTGGTTTGAACCACGGACCTCCCATGTGGTAGGTGGACGCTGTACCCACTGGGCCAAGTCTGCTTCCCCTGTTTTTATATATTATTATATAGGAATATATATAGGAATATTATATAGGAATAATGAAAATACTCTAATAATGATTGAAGTAATGAGTGCACAATTATGTGATTATACCAAATACCACAGATTGTATACTTTGGATGGATTATATGTTTTATGAATATGTATCAATAAAATTGATTTTAAAAAAGAAATATTGCACAGTGATAGAAACAGAAAGGTCTATTTATGACAAAGAAAATAAAAACATACACATGACATAAGTGTATACCATTTTCTTTTGGTAACTTCCTGGATTTGTCCATGAGCCTATTTGTAAACATAATTACAGATATTTCATACATACATTTTGTATACTGTTTTTTATCATATACCAAGTATTTTCTATGCTATAGCATGATACTTCATAATTCATCAAACTCAAAAATTATAAAGTGTTTTTTGGGGGATGAGGGGCTCTATTACCAAAAAACAATGCTTTATCCACTTTTTTGTTTTTCTGCTAAATACTTTCTTTGTAATAAATTTGCAAGCATGAATAAAACCACTGGGTATAAAATTTCCTGACATTAGCTACATATTGTTTTACTAATTTCCAAAGATCTGTACCAAATAAGACAACTGTAAGTTTCAGTGTGCCCACTATGCTGTAATTTTGTTAGCATTCGTGTGTGTGCAAACTAACTGAATATATGGTTCAGCATCTAAAACTTGCTCAAAAAGACTTTAATTTACATTTCTGTGGATAATAATGAAACTTAAGATTCCTTCATGAGTTGGGTTTTGGGCAACTTTTGTGGTAAGAATTTTTAGAAAAAAATACCACAACAGCAAATATGATAATAGGTATTACCAAATTTTTACATTCATTTACAAAAAGAAAAAAAAATTATCATCTTTGAGTTTCTTAGTAATATATGCTGTTACTATAAGCAATCAACATCTAATATGACTGTAAACTGTAATTTCTAGATAGTCATATGTGTGCATGTATGTATGTATGCATATTATATGCATGCACACATCCACATGCCACTAAAGTTCTGTGCTGGAAAGAAAGAATGCAAAACAAACAGTCAAGAGACCTATGTTCTAGTTCTAGATTGACTCCAGGGAAGTATCACTTATTTTTTAAAAAATCTTTTTACTCTCTGTAAGGATCTAGTTCTTATATCATAAGGTTATTTGAAGAGGGTATAAGAAAATAGATATGAAAGTACTCTGACAAGTTATGTGAATCTTGTTAAATATGTCATTCATGGAAGTCACCTATAGTATAAAACTGGGAATTCATCAATTCATCACAGTTGCCACAGGTTCATCTGTAAGTGGCACTTTCCAAGGCACCACAACAAAGTAACAAAGTCTCTACCTTCTATATGGTAAAATACAGCCCCAGATTAGAAATCAGAATACCTAAAATTCTGAGGTAGGAAAAGAAAAATTTAGTTAGATTTACAATGTATCCTGCAATACCCACCTCTTAACTAAACTGCCCCCTGCAAGAAGCCACAAAGAAGAATGTCAGTATTCTTTAAAAGTGCCCCAGAAGGTTGATGCTGCCATTGAAACCGGCTTCATGATTTCAGTCATGATAAGGAAGAGTGGAGGCCCCAGAGCTAAGCATCCAGATGCAAGATGGGCATAGCTAACGTAGTAAGTAGGAGGGCCAAATGAATCACTAGTGGTTGGCTGGAGCCCCAGGGATCTGTGGGTTGGATTGGTAATGCCCGGGTTCCTAGAATGGCTGGGAAGCCTACAACCGCTCATTGACTCTCTAGTTCAGGTGACAGGTCCAAGTTTGAATCAACTCCTTAGAGGTCAATGGCTCCTGTCCTAGGTCCTGTCTCAAGTCATTTTGTAGTCCTAGAGTGCCTAAAAGGAGAAGTTGGGTATTAAGTTGGGTATTTTAGGGAAGAACCCTTTTATAATATCATATTTACATAGTTTAAATCTTCTCTCTACCCTTTCCCAAAGAATCTGCAGCTATTTTTGAGGAAAACAGTGCATTTTGGGCACTGTCCCTGAGCTAATGCTGATCTCCAAGTACGAAACACCTATGTGTTCTACTAGTTAAGTTGAAGACTTCGTGGGTGTCAAAACAGAAATGGAGCCTGTCTTATTATTATGGGCTTATGTCCCAAGTTCACAGTTGGAATATATACCCACAAACTGGTAGAATTTCTAGAATTGTAACTTGACACATGTAATGAGAACTGTTATGATTAGACAAGCTAAAGAGAAGCTCCTGAGCTCCTCTTCCCTGCCAAAATAATAACCCAAAAGCAATAATGTATCTTTTGGGGGAATCACAGATTAGTGCTGTCATCAAAAGACTTTAAAGATGCTGGGTGGTAGTACCTATCGTAATTCTTCTGGGACTGCCAGGCCTATGTAGAAAGCTGAGAAATCATGGAGAAAGACAGTAGAAGATCACAAACATCTTCAGACAGTAATTTCAGTTGTAGCTACTGATCCAGATGTGGAGCCTATTACAGTGAATCAATACATCCCCTTATCTGGAATGCACCTACTGATTTTTCACATTTTTTTTTGTTATTGTTGTTGCTTTTATCTCAAAAGGCAGAGAAAACAGAAAGCCACATGCTTTCACCTTGCAGGGTAGTCATATATGTTTACCACCTTGTCTTAGTGCTATGTCAACTCTGCTTCCATGTATAAATCTGTGTGCAGTGATTTTCATCACCTTTCTGTCCACAGGACAGTATGACATTATGCTGACAGGATTTGTTGGCAGGAAGTAACGGGGATCCTATGATACCATGGTAAGACAAGTATGTGACAGAGGGTAAAAGATCAATACTGCAAAATTTGGAGCCTGCTCCCTGAGTGAAATTTCTTTCGGTGCAATGATCTGAGGCAAGCTGAGCTATTACCTCCAAAGTGAAAAAATGTTATTGCACTGTTCACTGCCTATCACCAAAAGAAACACAAATGCTTACTAGAGTTCAATGGACTTTGGAAGAAACACATGTCACTTTTTCATGGACTACTCTGACCTACTTACTAAGAAATGGGCAATGCCACACCCTATTCAACAAGTAACTATGTTCCTTTTGATAAACAGATCTTGACTTGTTACTGGCCCCCAGTGGAGACTGATGCCTGATTACCACAGGATAATAGATAACCATGGGGTAGAAGATGGCCATGTGACCCACAGGGAAGTGATTACTGTGTGACTCACCTGGCCAAGTGATAGCTACGCCCAGGTGCACTTGATCTTTAGGTGAAGGTGGTATATCAGCATGTTCAGGTATGACAGCACCTAACAGTTTCATGAACAAACACTCTTAATATGCCTACTGCTGCCAAAACCAGCCATCCTGCCCTCAACTCACACAATAACCACATGAGAAAGTCCCAGTGGCCTCTTGCTGCAGAGAAAAAAATCAGAGCCTGGTTTATATGGCCAATATGATCTATTGGCAACAGCTGAAAGAAGATGGTCTTAGCCTCACAGAGCCCCTCAAAGAAGGCCCCAAGAAATGAGCAAAGCTCAGATGCCATTTGCCCAGAAGATAGGGCATGAAGTGTGGCTCACACAGGTTCACACACCACCACAATTGTCTGGCTGGATGGCTGAGAACATTCTTTCAGGCAACATCTCATGACACTTGACTCGAGCTGAGGCAGACTGCAATGCGGACCTGATTCACCAAGGACCAGAGTTTAGATGGGTGATCACAGATGTGGACAGAAGAAGACTGAAGAAATTGCAATAAAATCTTGGGGAGAGGTGTGTGAAAGGATCTCTTGAACAAAAAATGATAAGACATTGTGTCCCATCTGAATGATAACTGGACAGTAGACTCTAAAAATCCAGGCAGGCACGGTAAGCCACCCAATAAATGCCTGCCCAACTCCTCCCCGCAGCACGCTGGGCCTTATTCAGTGGGTCATAAGCAGAGTGATCACGGTGGCAAAGACCACAATGTGGACCTCCTTTCACCACGGCCGGTCTGTCCATCAACACTGTCAAGTAGCCACCTTCTACGTCACTATCAAGCCTAAGGACTAGCTGCCACCTCATAATCTGAAGGGTCAGTTGCTGAAGGGTCAGCCCTCCTTGCATTTCAATTACAAATTGAACCCCTTCTATCGAGAGAGAAACAATTGATCTTCACTAGAATAAGCACTTACTTGGGGCATGGCTTTGCTTTATTTGTCCACCAGGCTTCTGCCAGAATTACTGTTACATGTAGTTCAACCCGCCATGGAATACACTTGGGCTACCTTAGGGCAAATGAATGATGAAATGGATAGTAACCACTTGCAGAAGTGAGAAATGTAATAGCTAAGCATGTTTCTTCCTTCCTCAGTGTGTCAGGTATACATTTATGTATATCAACTCATTTCCCTACTCCCTTTCCCTTACTTTAAATACAGTGTGCTGGTGATGTTGAGCATGCAATTCAGAATTCTAAGACAGGCTGGGGAGAACAGATGTGGCTCAAGCAGTTGAGTGCCTGCTTCCCACATGGAAGGTCCTGGATTTGGTTTCCAGTGCCTCCCACATAAAATAAAAACAACAAGCAAAACAAATGAAAAAACTAACTCAGATGAACCGATGTGGCTCAGTGGTTGAGCGCCATCTTCAAGCATACTAGGTCCCAGGTTCAATCCCTGGCCCCCAGAACCTAAAAAAAAAAAAAAAAAAAAAAAAAGGCAGGTTGGTGCCTGACCTAGAGGAGGAAAGGTCACCACTGTGAGTGCCTGCTCTTATGGAGCTGGCTGTATGAACTGAGGCAATTTTGGGATGAGAAAAGTTTCAATTATTTAAAAAGGAAGAATTGTAATAGATGTATTCACATGGTTGATTTTGTAATTTGCAAGAGCATTGTTGATTCAGGACAGTCAAACTTGTCAGCAACCTGTGGATGTAATGGCATTTGTTCTGGGACTGCCTCTGGGCTGCTTCTTAGCCTGCGCCACTTTAAGGAGAGTGGCATCCAAATGTGCTCTTCAGGCTTTACCACTAGACTGGATTCTGCAGTCTGTAAATGAACTCTGCTAATACCCAGCATTACTGCAAGAACCAAATCAGACAATTTTTGTAGAGATGTTTTGAGAAATAAAGTATAAAACACAAATGTAAGGTTGCAATGTTCCATTTCATACTTTAAGACTGAGAAAAAAAGGAGTCAGAAGACATATTAGGAGAGAAGGGAAATACACAATGAGAATATGAGTTAAACACACTGATCTAATACACAAGATATAGGCTAAAAGCACATATAGTGAAAAGCACATATGTGTGAAAGAATTCACAATATTTAAAGGTTCAGAGAGAATAAAAACTATTACTCTAAGCTGGGAAACCTGAGCTGTAATTCTAGTTTTGTTGCTGGGTCTTTTTTGCTTAGATTATGGCATATCAGTATGTTTGAAATTCTGTTGTGTAATTTAATGTTCCCTATTTCTGAAAGCTATGGCACTGGATTTCCCACTAGCTGCGGAGATGTTTCTCTACTAGTAATTAAAAATGCTTTCATCCCTTTTCTAAATAAGAGTTTACATTTTTCATTGAACCACCTATATTTTCTGTCTTCTGGGTAAGCATCAACACTTAATTGGCTAAGTAGGAGTAAAGTTTGCAGTTACAGAACAACTGTATATTTTACTGGCTTATTAGTGCTATTTTCTTATCAAATTCTGTAAAATCAAGCACAGGTAGGTTGGAAATAGCAGGCAATTAAAGCCACCTAAATATACCTCTGGGGTGACAATGTATTCTTCTGGCAGTTAGAAAAAATAAATGCAAACAGCAGCTTGTTTACTTTTCAGGCATGTTCAAACACACACTTCTGTAACCAAAGTGGTTCTAGAGCCATGCCATGTACTTGAGTCTGGTTGACAGGAGAGAGAGCCCAGGGAGGAACAATCTTCTAGAGGAAACCCCCTAACTTCAAGAGACTTTTTGAGCCAACTCCAGTGAAAACTTATAACCTGTAATTTGGATGATATCAACCTATGTTCCAGAAATACGGAGGTCACAGACTTCATCTGAGCTTAAGTTCTTCATTATGTATCAATGCAGCGTGCCCATGAATGCATTTACAAAGCAAACAACATGCTACGCACTCCATCCTTTCTGTGCTTAGTTTTAGTGAAGTGATTTTTTTCTATCAGTCAGCAGGATATATTATTGAATATCCCATGGGAAGACAGCTCTACAGTATTAACTCATTGCTTCACATAAATGCTTTTTTTGGTTTGTTTTGGCAAATATCCAGAATTTCTGATACTAGAAGTTACTGAAGAAAAATGGAAGTTTGCTCTTTCAAATAATTATAAATGAATTGTAGCCCATACAAACTGCCGACCCCAATTAATCAAGACGGAATGCATGCTGATAAGTGTGTTTGTTGCTTATTATCTGAACCATACAAAAGAACTCTTAGATCCGTTAGCCAGTAATATGGTTTGCTTTGTTCTGAAAGGAAAATAAGAAAGGAAAAAAAAGAGGCATCCTTCCTGCAGCCTTGATGAGAAAACACATAACATCTGTCCTCATTGTTTCGATAATGAAAGTCACACTTAATATTTGACATTTTGATGGTATCCATTCAGCATTATTATTAATTCAAAAAAGAAACAGTACCATCTTATTTAATCATTGTCCCTCAGAACCTCTAATCATTCTGTTGTATAAATGTATGCCTTCTTTTAGCAAGGGAGGACTGTATGTAAATAGCACAATTTACTTTGTTAAATTAACAATGAACATACTCTCCAAATGAAGACTGTGTCTTCAGTTTCCTTACTAGCCTGTCCCTTAAAATGATGCCTGAACAACAGCTGTCCGCTGAACAGTCAGACTTTAAGACAGACACTCCAGGGACCCATAAAATGCTACATTTATATACAATGTCAATTTACACTATACACTGTACACCTGTAGGACTAAAGATGCCTGAAAGTTTTATCAAAAGATCAAGCAGAATGAAAAGCTGTGGTTATACTAAACAAAAAATTGCAAGAAGCTTTCAAAACAGAATGTACACTCTTTACAAAAGCATTTTCTCTAATCACAATGGAAAGACATTAGAAATCAATAGCAGGAAAAAATCAGGCAAACCCACATATATGTGGAACTTAAACAATATATTCCTAAACAATCAAATAAGAGATCATAAGGAAAATTATAAATTACTTTGAGAGGATTGTAAATAAAAACACAATATTCAAAAACTTATGGGATGCAGCTAAAATAGTGCTTACAGGAAAATTCATAGTTGATAATGTCTACATTAAAAAAAAGAAATAAGAAATCAATAGCTTAACCTTATATCTTAAGAAACTAGGAAAAGTGGATGTGGCTCAACTGATAGAGCGTCTGTACCAGTTTGATATAATGGATGAATTCCAAAAAGAAATATTGGATTATGCTTGTGATCTGATCTGTACCTGGGCATGATTTAGTTATGATTAGGGCATATAAAGGGGTGGGGACTCACAGATAAAAGGCATGGTGAAGAACAGGGTTGAGGGCTTTTAATTTTGGAGTTTTGATTTTGGAGTTTGATGCTGAAGACTAAAACTGGAGCCCTGGGAAGTCAACATGCAGAGGAAAGAGAAGCCAGCCCCAGGAAGAAAGGAACCTTGAACCCAGAGAAAATCAAGCCCCAGGAACAGAGGAACCCAGGAAGCCTGAACCCTCACAGACATCTTGCTCCAAAGACTTTGGAGAGGGAAGTAACTTATGCTTTATGGCCTGGTATCTGTAAGCTCCTATGCCAAATAAATACCCTTTACAAAAACCAACCAATTTCTTGTATTTTGTATCAGCACCTCTTTGGCTGACTAATGACTACAGCATCCATCTACCATATGGAGGATCCAGGGTTCGATCCCCAGGGCCTCCTGACCTGTGTGGTAAGCTGGCCCACATGCAGTGCTGCCACGCATAAGGAGTGCTGTGACACGCAGGGGCGCCCCTGTGTAGGGGTACCCCATGCACAAGGAGTGCACCCCATGTGAAAAAAGCACAGCCTGCCCAGGAGTGGTGCCGCACACATGGAGAGCTGATGCAGCAAGATGACGCAACAAAGAGAGATGCAGTTTCCCAGCTCTGCTGTATAATGCAAGTGGATGCAGAAGAACACACAGTGAATGGATACAGAGAGCAGACAATGGGCAGGGAGTGAGAGAAATAAATAAAATAAATCTTTAAAAAAAAAAAGAAACAAAGAAACTAGGAAAATAAAGCATTGAAACCCAAAGCAAACATAAGGAAAGAAATAATAAAGACTGGGTAAAAAGAAATTAAATAGAGACTAGAAACAGCAAAGGAAATCAATGAACCAAAAGTTGGTTCCTTGAAAAGATCAACAAAATTGACAAACCTTTAACTATATTGATAAAGGAAAAAAGAGAAAAGACTCAAATTACTATAATCAGTGGAGGCATTATCACTAACTTTACAGAAATAAAAAGGATTATAGGGAACACTGTAAGATAATACTGTGAAATGGACAAATTCCTAGAAAGATACAAACTATCAAAAATGTGGACAGAGAAACAGACAATCTGAAGAGATCTATAAGTGAATACATTAAATTAGTAATCATATAACTACTTACACAGCTTCACTGTTGAATTCTACCAACATTTAAAGAAGAATTAATACCAGTTCTTCACAAATTCTTCCCCAAAAAACAGAAAAGGAGGGAATAAATCCCAACTTCTTATGAAGTCAGTATTACCTGGATACCAAAACCAAAAAAAGACATCTCAAGAAAAGAAAACGGGGAAGTTGATGTGGTTCAGGCAACTGGGCTCCCAGCTACCACATGGGAGGTTGCTGGTTCGGATCCTGGTGCCTCCTAAAGAAGACAGCAAGTTGGCAAGATGGGCAGGTGTGGCAAGGTGACACAACGAGAGACACAAGAAGAAAAAAGCATGATGAGCGACATAACAAAGCAGGGAGTAGAGGTTCCTGGTGACTCCTAAAGAAGAAAGCAAGCTGACGTCATGGGTAGAGAGGGTGAACTGGTACAACAAGATGATGCAACAAGAGACGAGGGGAGAGAAAAACATAAAAGGCCCAACAAAGCAGGAAGCACTACTACATACCAGCTGAAGATACAACCAGAAAATGATCTTGAATTAAAGGTTCAATACGGAACAGCAGAATATTCCTGTCTACATATAATAACATGACTTCAAAATGCTGATTGACCTAATGTAAGGGGGAAATGGAAAGGAGAAATGAGATTATAAGGCTATGAGTCTCTAAAAAAGAGTCTGGAGGTTGTCAGAAGGAATGCCCTTATGCACAACTGAGCAGAGTCTGAGAGACAGACAAAGTAGATACAACCCCAGGTATTGGTTCTTTTGAGGGATAAAGAGACCCACGGGTTCTATGGTCATGGCAGATGGGGTTCACTGCCATGGCAGATGGCCCTTCTTTGGAGCCTGTGTTTCTGCGTGATGGAATTGGACTCAGAGGGGACCTCTTTTCATAAGACTTCCATGCTACTTTATAGGAATTGTAATAGGTGCTGGGGTTTAAGATATATTTAGGGGATTTGAATCTCTGGACTGATAATATGACAGGCCCAGAGCCTCAACAGACTTCAGCTCCTACACTTTGATTTACTGGACTTACCCCACTCAGCTGACATGGAGTTGAAGAGGGTCAGCCACCACACCATGGAGCCTAGAGTGTCTACAACTGAAAGCAGGAGTGCATCCAGTATCCATGTGGAATCTAAGCCCCCACTTGTCATAGATGTGCAATGGACACAACTAATCCAATGTCCACAGAGAAAATGTGGAATGGGTGTGGGAAGGGTAGCCATGGTGGCTGCTGGGTTTGGGGAATGGGAGGAAGAGATGAGAGGTGGAGCTGGTTTCGGGACGTCGAGTTGTCTTGGGTGGTGTTTCACGGACAATTACGGGACATTGTAGATCCCCCCAGAGCCCACTGGATGGAATGTAGGAGAGTGTGGGCTATGATGTGGATCGTTGACTATGGGGTGCAGTGATGCTCAGAGATGTTCTTACCAGGTGCAATGGATGTGTCACGATGATGGGAGCAAGTGTTGCTGTGGGGGGAGTGGGGGGTGGGGGCGGTGGGGTTAAATGGGACCTCATATTTTTTTAATGTAATTTAAAAAAATAAATAAATTAAAAAAAAAAAAAGAAAAAAGAAAAAACAAAGCAGGAAGCAGAGGTCGCTGAGGCGATTAGGTACCTCTCTCCCACATCGGAGGTCCCAGGTTCGGCTCCTGGTGCCTCCTAAAGAAACAAACAAGATGAACAGATATAGCAAGTGAAAAACAACAAGGGGGTGGGGAGACATAAATAAATAAATAATGAATCTTTTAAAACAAAGGAAAATAAAATAAAATGACAGATCAATAGCTCTCATGAATATAGAAATAAAAACCCTTGACAAAAATACAAGTAAGCCAAATTCAGCAACATATAAAAAGGATTATCATAATGACCTAGTAGGATTCACCCCAGGAATGCAAAATTGGTTTAACAACCATATTAACAGAATAAAGACAACAACCATAAGATCATCTCAACCAAAAAATAAAAATCACTTGATAAAATCCAACACCCTCTCATGATAAAAACACTCAAAAAAAGAACAGAAATTTCCTCAATCTGTTAAGAGCTTCAACCAAAAAAACACACAGTACGCTTTATCTCTAAAATGAGACCATGACTAGGATTTTTATTCTCACCACTTGTGTTCAACATTGTACAGGGCAATTAGGCAAGAAAAAGAAATAACAGGTAACAAAATTGGAAAGGAAGAAGTAAAACTACATCTATTTGTTGATGAAATGACCTTCTATTTAGAAAATCCTAGGGAATCCACCAAAAAAGTATAAAAACAATAACCAAGCTCAGCAAGGTTGCAGGATACAAGATCAATATGCAAAATTCAATTGTATTTCTACATATTACAATGGACATTCTGAAAACGAAATAAAAACAAAAACCCCATTTACAATAACATGAAAAAATAAAATATTTAGGAATAAATTTAACAATGGAAATATAACTCTTGTTCCCTGAAAATTAATTCCAAAACAATGTTGAAAGAAATTAAAGAACTAAATAAATGGAAAGATATTCCATATTCATTGATTAGAAGACTTAATAAAATGGCAATGCTCTCCAAAAAGATCTATAGATTCAATACAATCAAAATCCCAGCTGTCCTTCTACAAATTGATAAGCTGATCTTAAAATTCATATGGAAAATGCAAGAAACCCAGAGAAGCCAAAAGAAATAACAAAACAAAACAAAAAAACCACCCACCAAAACCCAAAACCAAACCAAAAACTAAAAATAAAGAATATTGAAGACTCCCACTTCCTGATTTCAAAGCTTACTACTAAGCTACAATAACCAACAAAAGGTGGTACTGCATAAATATTTCTTTAAGCTAATGTTTAAATAGTCCTGAATATTGTATAAAAATATTGTTTCTCATGACATGGATTTTCTTCACAAGTTAATAAATTTGGGAATTATTTTTCAGTTAAGAAGGTCCTTCTTATTTGGAGAGATTCCATTTATAATTTCTTATTTTGGAAGAAAACCATTCACTACTTTAGGAATTAAGATTCCACTGACTTTTTTTTTTTTTAAGATTTATTTATGTATTCCTCTCCCTGCCCCCATCTGCTCTCTGTGTCCATTTGCTGTGTGTTCTTCTGTGTCTGCTTGTATTCTCATCAGGTGGCACTGGGGATCTATGTCTCTTTGTTGCATCATCTTGCTGCGTCAGCTCTCCCTTCTGGGTGGGCACTACTTCTGGGTGGGCTGCGGTTTCGTGCAGGGTGGCTCTACTTGAGCAGGGGCCGCTCCTTGCGTGGGGTGGGAGGTGGGGGGGGGTTGAGAGGGTGGCACCTTTATGCGGGCCATGCCTGCATGGGCCGGCACTCCTTGATCGCAGCAGCACTGCGCGTGGGCCAGCTCACCGCACGAGCCAGGAGGCCCTGGGTATTGAACACTTGGACCTCCTCTATGGTAGGAGGACGCTCTATCTGTTGAGCCCCATCTGCTTCTCACTGATATTCTTTACCCTCTAAGAAACAAGTTCAAACATACCATAATACCAAATAAGTCCTTTAAAATGTACCTAGTTAATGTATTTTCCTTAAATTTTATTACTTTAAAATTTTCTTTTGTTCACTTGTTTCATAGGAGGCTTTGGAAAAGTTTTCACCAAAACATGGAACTGCAGATATGTAGCAAAAATGTCATGTTCAAAGTCAAAAGCTGTTTGAAATGATTAATAAAAGATTAGGAGTAAATGAATGATATTAATAATAATAGCAAAAATGGTCTAAAACTGAACCATGAAACCTAAGCAATGGCCTTGGTGACAGCCTTCACATATGTGCCTAGAATCCATTCCCGATTCACTTAAAACTGTGTGCAGACCCTCAAAGAAGAAAGAGACCACTGAAGCCTCTATCAAAGAACATACCAAGGGCTACGGTTCTATTGGCAAAATGAGGATGATTTTATAATTCTTTTGGATATGTATGATCTAGGGCTACCTGACCTATATCAGCTTGTGTACTTGTGGGTATGAACCTCAGATGCTAAATCCTGGAAGGCAAAAGTGACCTGGAAAGGAATCCACAGAATCCCTCTTTCCACAATAAATCTGAGGGTCAAGTAAGCCTAACAGGGCAAAGCTTCCATAAAATTACCTATAAGGGCAAAGGAAATCTTAAGTCTCTTACACAAATGTTAATGTGTAAGCTTTAGCCCTCAAATTAAGCAATTAAGCTCAATTTGCCCCATATACCAAGATCAAATTCTGCTAAAAATATGAGAATGGGGCAAGGACACTGAGCCAACTCTTTTACATAAACTAGTGAATTTTATATTTCTATGATTTCTATGTTTTTGTGTTATGTCTGACTCATGGCTGAAAAATTTTAAATTGAAGTTATAAGCTATTGGCGTCTGTCTGGATGTGTGATGTATGATATTTTCCTACCTCTGGATGGTATTATCCAAACTAACTTTTAAAACTCCTTAAGAGTTCTGGGTAGTTTGAGGGTATATGTACTCTAGAAAAATGTGTGGTTAAACTTGACCCATTTCTGTGGGTGTGAACCCAATGTAACTAGGCCCTTTTGATGAGGTCAATTCAGTTATGGTGTGGTCCATCTCAATCAGTGGGTCTTACTGGAGTCCTTTATAAGTGGAGCAAAATGCAGACAGACAGAGAGGGTCACAGGAAACAAGAACCTGAACATCAGTGGAACCCAGAAGAGAAGGGAAAGACCAGGAGACATTGCCATATGCCTTGCCATGTGGCAAGTTAAGAACCAAAAATCACTGGCAGCCAGTCCCAGAACCCCAGTCTTTGGGGAGAAAGCATTGCCTTGATGACACCTCGTTTTGGACTTTCTTTTAGCCTCAAAACCATAAGTAAATAAATTCCCATTGTTTAACTTAACTCATTTCATGGATTTTCTTGAGCAGCCTAGGAAACTAAAAGAAGCTCCATCCATATTGGCTGAAAGATAAAGAAGCACTTAATTCTATTAAAGTCCCAGAAATTAAGGAAAGTAAACCTCTAATATTTCCAATGAAAAAAGAGCATTCATAGAACTAAGCCCAAATGTACTTTTAAAAAAATTCAAGTTCACATAATTTATGCAAACCTTTGACAAATGAGACTCGTTTAATATTGGTAGTTAAAGAAAAAACAGCTATATCTTCTGAGTTATCAACTTAAGTACAATGTAAGCATACAATTTTATCCTTAGGTATGTTCTTCCTAAATTATACAGGTTAACAGAGCAAATAAGCTAGCATTTTATCTGCCAGATCTGTAAGATGAGGAAAAATGTAAATTTGTGTTTGAATAACTGAGTTGTTATTTTGACAAACTTATTTCAAGAGTACTAGTGATTTGTAGAACGTTGGTTTGAAGACAGTTTTCAAGATCTTTTTGGTAACTTAAATATGTAAGGTATGCAGGAATTTGTTTTTGTTAAGAAAAAATAAATTAGTTTTGTCCTAAAGTAAAATGAGTTGTTCTTGAAGAATAAAAAACAGGAATGTGTAGGACAAAACCTAATTCAATACAGAAAGCTGCAGAAGGTTAGTGGAAATGGAATTTTATTTGTCCTTGTCAAGGTCGGCTAAGAGATGATCAATGTTTAAGAATTTTAAGAGTGACAAAATTTTCTTGAATTAGTGGTCTGCTGGTAGTAAGAGGTGATAAACAATGTTTTTCAAGGATCTGAGTAATCTGCCTAGAAGGGAAAAGTTCTGTATCTTATCAGAATATTCTTCTGTGCTTTATATTGACCTTGTCATTCTTTATTGTTTTGGAGAAAAAGTTTTCTCACTTTTGAAATAATTAAGATTTTATTTTATTTCAGTTTTTTAACAATCTTGGTAACTCTTCTATTTAAAAAAATTTTGTTACCTTGGTTAAATAGGGAACCAAATATTGTTTCATAGTAACCCATTTTCATAGAGATCCAATTCCTATTTAGCAAAATGCTCAAACCTGACCAATTTTGACATTTTATCTTCCTCAAATCAAATCCTAAATAATGTCTTCTTGATCTCAAACTGTCTTTGGGATTTGCTGGAGGGTCCCTGGAAAATCACAAAGCATTTGTTCTTTCACCTTGCAAAAAAATAGATTTGGTAAATTGAGTTGAGTGGAAAGTGATGTCAAATTAAATAGTTTTCTAATCTGTGGTTAAATTTTTATGGGTAAAATATTATTAATATAGGTTTTCAGAAACTGTATAAGATTCCTAGATATTTGTCAATGTCCCTGTTGTCCACAAGCTGTCCTAGCACTGATCTACATGATAACTGAAAACAATATAGTGTTATTGGTCATGATTTCAATTATTATTTTTAAAAGCTTATTCAACTCTCATCAGAACTTCCACTTTTGGGGAAGCAGTGGTTAGGGCGTCCATCTACCACATGGGAGGTCTGAGGTTCAAACCCTGCGCCTCCTTGACCCGTGTGGAGCTGGCCCATGAGCAGTGCTGATGCGTGCAAGGAGTGCCATGCCACGCAGGGATATCCCCCACGTAGGGGAGCCCCATGCGCAAGGAGTATGCCCCATAAGGAGAGCCACCCAGCGGGAAAGAAAGTGCAGCCTGCCTAAGAATGGCGCCACCCACACGGAGAGCTGACTCGACAAAATGATGCAACAAAAAGAAACAGATTCCTGGGGCGGCTGACAACAACAGAAGTGGACAAAGAAGAAGACCCAGCAAATAGACACAGAGAACAGGCAACTGGGGTGGGGCGGGGCAGGGGAAAGGGAAGAGAAATAAATAAATAAATCTTTAAAAAAAAAAAAACTTTCACTTTTGTAAAATAATAGCCATTGGCATTTTAAGTCATTTGTTATCTACAGATAGTTTTTATTCTTATGCTATTCTGAAAATACTTGCAATCAGCTACAGACCAGAGTGCTTCATCTTCAACAAAAAGGACAGTCTCTAAGACCCATGCAAAGGAAAATGTCAGGTACTCTAGGGGCAAAGGCTTCTTGACATTGCTTAAACAACTTCTGAGTCAATACCACTGGACTGAGACAAGATCTTCGGAATTCTAATGAACCCAATGGGACAGCTAACACCAACTGAGAGGGACAAGGATTAATTACTTGAATTGAATGAACTGATAAAGAATGATTTAAGTTTTGTTTGGATTGTTGCTGATGTTTTAATGTTCTATTTTCTAGATATAAGGAATACCTTACTCTTTTCCCTTAAGCTCTCTATAATTAAAAAACATTCATCTTTTTCCTTCCTGCTTGACCCCTCTGGAATCTGGTAACTCTTACTGGGTATTCTTTATTTTTATGGCAAAATAATTATTTGCATAAATTCAATCGGAATCTGTCTCATTAACAGGACATAAGTGGAGACACTGGTTATATTAACCAAGCGTTTGACTGGAATGCCATGTTTGAGAATGATGCTCATTTTATCAGACATGGCCAGAGTTTAGGGAAATAAGGTTAACTTTATGGAACCAATGCTTACAAAACCTTTTTGGAAAAACCAGCCTGGTACTTGGTTCCAGTTTTCCCAGTCTTAAAGTCTATAAAGAAGGTTACTTTCTGGCAGGCATGGGAAGCATATGATGCTTTGAAGACTTTGAGAAAGAATTCACCCAAATCTGTAGACAATGCAGGTGAAATCTGCTGTCAGGTTCTTAGTTTAGCTTCCTAGCCTTGAGAGGCTTTTAAAAGTCCAATCTGAGGAGCTAGAGTAAGTTCGGTGGTTGAGCACCTGCTTTGAAGTATGAGGTCCTGGGTTCATTTCCCAGGAACTCTTTACAAAAAAAGAAAAAAGGTCCAATCTGAGGTTCTTTATGAATACCACCAGCACAGCTAACTTAGAATCTTTTGTATATCAGGCCATAAACTAACAAAAGAGGAATAATACCACCAATCCCTTGGCCTACAGTATATACAGGGTTCTACTGTTTTATGCACACTGTCATACTTTCCCTAGAAACATATGACCTGGAACACATGGAAGTAGTTAAATATATCTAAAGTTATAAAACAAAGATTTAAAACCACCTTAAATGCTCTTCAGGCCTCCAGGATGCAGCTGACAACTTAGCATAAGTGATCTTGCAAAACAGGTTCTAGAAACTCTGAGTGCCCACTAACAATGTTGCATTTGTGTTATTAAGTCTGGCACAGTGATAAACCTAAATATTTTAAATGACCAAGTTAAGATATTTCATGATATCAATCAGAAGAAAACATTTCAATGGACAGGCCTATTTCCTGACCAAGTTCTTAGTTCAATGGAGTATGGAACAATTTATATGCTTTGGATTTATGCTTTTGTTATTTTCAGTTTATATATTTTTCTTGTACAAATCATGTTTTAAGAATCTGTTCAAATTCCTTGTAACCCATAAGAAAGACTCTTAAGACAGCTAAATAAAAGGAAAATGAGACAGAAATGATACTGTCTCTGGTGGACCAAGCCTAAAGATAAAAATAACAATACTAGACACCCTGACTCATAGAGAGGGCTTTATCCGTAATCCACTCAACTGAGCAAGTAATCCCACTCCAAAATTTTTAAATGTAATTGAAAATTCACCCAACGAACCTCACTGCAATCAAGAAAGGAAATAAACACAAAAATGAAAAGAAAAAAAAAAAGGAACAAAATGACTGACTGAGCCTACTCAACAACCTGACAAGAAATCAATAGAGGTGATCAGAGAATTGTAGTCAAATTTCCAATGAGATAATTGGAAAATGACCAAAATGGAGGACTATTAAGTACAATAAAAAGGCCACCTATATCGGGCATTGTCAGGAGAGCACTTTTTCTGAGAATTTTCCAGCAGACAAAAACAATTGACCTGAATGGCTTTCCAAGAAAACGGAACATACCCTACAAGACTATGGATGAGCTACAACTGGAGATAAACCGGTTTTGGTCCCGCAGAGAAAACTTACCAGAATGGACAAGCATACCATACTAATCTATGTATATCTACTTTCCACTTTGCAAGCTTCTCTGATTTAAATGGAAACGCAATGTCAGCCAATCAGAATCTTCCCTCACTTGCATCTGCCCTATTTAAGCTCTCCTTTGGTGGAGGTCCTTTCTATGTGCAGTTTAGATGCTGCCCGATTCATGATTTACAAATTGCTCAAGTAAACTCCCATAATATCTTGTCAATTTTTTTAAAAACAGCAGTAAATAATATAAAACTCAAAATTTCCCATTTTAACAAATTTCAGGGGTTCAGTGAATTCAGTGATACTAACTATACTCACAACATTGTGCTACCATCACCAACATCCAATGTCAAGGCATTTCTATCACCCCAAGTAGAAACTGTGTACCCAGTAAATAATAACTCCACATAACTCCACATTCTTCTTTCCATTATTTTCCCCCAACCCCTGGTAACCTATAATCCACTTTCTGTGCCTATGAATTTGTATATTTTAGTCATTTCATATAAGTAAGATCATAGACTACTTATCTTTTTGTGTCTGGGTTATTATATTCAACATATTTTCAAGGTTCATTCACATGGTAGCATATATCAGAAATCCATCCCTTATTAATGCTGAACAATCTTCCATTGTATGTATATACCACACTTTGATTATCGATTCATCTGCTGATTAACATTTGGGTTCCTTCTACTTTTTGGCTTTTGTGAATAATGCTGCTATGAACATTGGTGTTCAAGTATCTCTTCGAATCTATTTTTAACTCTTTTGGGTAAATATCTAGAAGTGGGGTTGAAGGGTCATATGGTATTTCTATGTTTAACTTTCTAAAGAACCACCAAAATGTTTTCTATTTAGGGTTTCTTAGAATAAAGAAAGGCATTTAGCCTGCCTTGTTGGGATATCTTATCTCTTATGCTATCATTCTCTATCAAATATGTTGAATGACAGGAAATAAAAGAGGCAAAGGTAATATAAGCTAGATCACTTTCCAAAGGTATAAAGAAATAATAATATTTTTAAAAAGGTTTAAATAAAATATGTCCAAGAATATAATAAAAGGAACACACACATATAAACACAATATACTAATTAAAAAACAAAACACATAGTAACAGTTCTCTGAATGGGAATTGGAAAAGTCTTGCAATGTCAGTTAAAGGGTGTTCTGGGCCTTGGAAAGGGTAGGAGTAAATAAATGTTTGGGAAAAGGTTTCAAAGGCCGGGGATAAACAATGAAGGGTGAACTGTCAATTACACCAGTCTAAAGGTTAAGTTGGAGAGTATTAAAATGTCAAAATGTCAAAATGGCATCCTTTAGATACAAATATCCTTCTACCAGATAGAACTTGTACTTTACAAACTGTTAGAGTACACATGTTAAAAATGATAGATATTAGTACATGAAGAGTCACCCACAAATGTTATCTACTCTGCGTAGAGTGACATAGAACAAATATTGACTTTGGCCTATATTAGAAGTGATACTATCATTTATGTGCAATTATTATTAAGAGAAAGAGAAAAAAAAGAGAGTGATGACTATCAAATCTAAACTAGATGAATGCCTTAAGAAGGAAGAACAAGGGAATAAGAATGCTACTATCTCCAGGGATTTTGGCCAACTACAAATGAAATGGTCTTTTTAAATTTAGTCAGCCTTGTGGATCATATCTTCAGCCCAGTTACTCACAGGCACCTGCCTCCCCAAATTGTTTTTCTACCACCATCAGTTCCCTTTTCCTTAAACATGCATTCAGTTAACAGTCAGTTAATATAGACTGGGCACAAAGTACAAACAAGGCACTATGCCAGAGGCTAGACATATAGGTATAAGCAAAACAGTTGTGTCCTAAGGGACAATGCAGTCTAGTGACCACCTGTTCTGGTGAGCCCGGGGACTCCATCCCTCGTCACACAGATGACCTCTACTGCCTCTCGGGACCTCATGGCTTCAAATCACATTCGTAGATAAAGTCATCTCATACCAGTCACTTACTAGCTAGAACTTTATGGCCATAAAACATCTTTACTATTCCTGTTTTCTAAACATCCTAAGTTTAAAAGCAAACCCGCAAGCCTTCCTTTCTGTTCTATCATTTTTATAGGAAACCTTTCATATACACATAAAAATGGAAACAATTTTATAGGATATACCTGTATACCCACTGCCTTGACTGTTAACATTTTAAAATATTTTCTTAAAATGTATTTCTTCCTCTTACCTATCCATCAGTCTAACTTATGTTTGATGTATTTCAAACTAAGTTAGAGACACCAGCACACACACCCTCCCCAGTATTTTAGCTTGCATATCATTAACTGGAGTTCAATATTTCACAGTTTTTCTTTCCCCTCAGGCTTTTATTATTTTTTTCTGAATATAAAGGAATCGCCTGCCTATAATAGAAAGTGAATATCTCGAATATTTTAATAAACTAAAGAAAACAAAGAAACAAAACCTTCCCAATTCTATCATCCAAGATCAACCATTTCTAACAGTTTGACATACTTCCATCCCCTCATTTCTTATGCTGCTTTCCCCCTTTATGTAAGTAGAGTCATACTATATATGGCTTTTATCATGAAGAATTATATAATAATCTAGTAGAATGTTTTAAAGGTCTGTTTGAATGAGTCAGATCTATTTTCCTAGGTTTATTCTAGTGTTCATTGTGGTTTTCCCTAGAGCGGGACTGGCTGAAGAGCCTCTCTCAATTCTCTTTCCAAATGCCTTACAGAAAGACTCACAAATCCGTTCTTCCTAACAGAGAACTTACGAGGAACCACATTGTGCTGAAATATCTCATTCAAATGATTCTCATTCGTAATCTACACACACCAATCATTGTTGACACTGGCATTTATATTGTACTCTCTGTACTGACACGTTTCTGTTTTCTTTTCAAATTGAGATGAAATTCACATACATAAAAGTAACTATTTTAAAGTGAACAACTAACTCAGTGGCACTTAGCGCATTCACGATGTTATACTACCATCTCCCCTCCTCTATCTAGTTCTAGAACATTTTTGTCACCCCAAAAGAAAACCCTGCACGCATTAAGCAGTCACTCCCCTTCCCTAACTCCAGCCCTTGGCAACTACTAAACTACTTTCTATCTCTATGGATTTACCTATTTTGAATATTTCAGGTACACAAAATCATATAATCTTTTGTGACTGTTTATTTTCTTTAGCATTATGTTTTTGAGGTCACCCACACTGCAGCATGCACCAGTACTTCATTATTTCTATGGCTGAATAATATTCTATTTTACACATATATGACAATTTGGTTATACATTCACCTGTTGAAGGACATTTGGGTTGCTTCCTCCCCTTTTGACTATTGTGAACAGTGCTGCTATGAATATTCATATACGGATTTTTATTTAAGTACCTGTTAATTCTTTTGGATATATACATAGGAGAATTGCTGGATTATAGGGTCATTCTATACTTAACTTTTCGAGGAACCACCAAACTGCTTTCCATAGTAGTTGCACCACTTTACATTCTCATCAGCAATGTACTGGGTTCCAATTTCTCCACATTCTCGCCCAAATCTATTATGTTCTTTTTTTAAAAAACTAATTTCCATCCTAGAGGATATGAAGTGACATTTCATTGTGATTTTGATTTGTATTTCTCTGATGACTAATGATGTTGAGCATCTTTTCATGTGCTTGCTGGCTATTTATATATTTTCTTTTCAGAAATGTCTATTCAAGCCCTCTGATCATCTTTATTTATTTTTATTTTATTTATTTTCTTCCCTTCCCCCTCCCGTGCACCACTGTTTTTGCTGTCTGTGTCCATTCGCTGTGTGATCTTCTGTATCCATTTCTCTTTTTGTCTTCTCTTCTTGTCTTTCTCCTCTAGGATTTCCTGGGATTCAATCCTGGGGACCTCTGGTGTAGAGAGAGGTTCCCTGTTAACTGTGCCCCCTCAGTTCCTGTCTTGCTGTGCTTCACACTGACGCTCCCCTTTGTCTCTCTTTTGTTGTGTCATCATCTTGCTGCGTGACTCACTTGCACGGGCACTGGTTCACCATATGGGCACTCAGCTCACCATGCTGGCACTTGAGCAGACACTCGGCTTGTCACATGGCCCCTTGGCTCACTGTGTGGGCACTCAGGCCACCATGTAGGCACCTCGCTTGCCACACAGGCACTCACATGGGCACTTGGCTCGCTGTGTGGGCACTCGACTCACCGCGTGGGCATTCGGCTCTCCACGTGTGCACTTGGCTAGCCACGCAGGTGCTGGCTTCACCACGCAGGCATGCTTTCTCTTCTTCTTTTACACCACGAGGCCCCAGGGATCGAACCTGGGTCCTCCCATATGGTAGGTGGAGGCTTATCCCTTGAGCCACATCAGCTTCTCTGATCATCTTTAAATTGGATTGTTTATCTTTTTGCTGTTTAGTTGTGAGAGTTCTTTATATATTCTTCTTTTATAAAAAAAAAATTTTATTTATTTATTTATTTCTCTCCCCATCCCCCTCCATCCTGGTTGTCTGTTCTCTGTGTCTATTTGCTGCGCCTTCTTTGTCCGCTTCTGTTGTTGTCAGAGGCACTGGAATCTGTGTTTCTTTTTGTTGCGTCATCCTGTTGTGTCAGCTCTACATGTGTGCAGCTCCATTCCTGGGCAGGCTGACTTTATTTCGCGCTGGGCGGCTCTCCTTACGGGGTGCAATCCTTGCGCGTGGGGCTCCCCTACGTGGGGGACACCCCTGTGTGGCAGGGCACTCCTTGCACACATCAGCACTGCATATGGGCCAGCTCCACACGGGTCAAGGAGGCCTGGGGTTTGAACCGCGGACCTCCCATGTGGTAGACAGATACCCTAACCACTGAGCCAAGTCCGCTGCCTTTATATATTCTGATGCAAGTCCCTTATCAGATACATGATTTGCAAATATTTTCTCCCATTCTGTAGGCTTTTCCCTTTCTTGATAATGTCCTTTGGTGCACAAAAGTTTTTAATTTTGGTGAAGTCCAATTTATTTATTTTTGTTGTTGTTGTTGTTACTTATGTTTAGGGTATCATATCTAAGGATCCATCCCCAAATTTATGGTCATAAATATTGACCCATATATCTTCTTCTAAGAGTTGTATGTTTTGGCTCTTACATTTAAGTCTTTGATTCATTTTAATTTTTGTATAAAAATTATATATACTATACATATTACTACAAATCCTAAACAAACTGCAATGACCAGAAAATAACATTACACCTTCCATAATTCATAGCATTATGACACTATGACAAGGAAGTCAGAAGATAATAGCAGCTAGCACACACTAAAGTATAACCTCGCAAAGATATCTGATAGTGCAGGTAATTCTTGTACTGCCCTTCAAGGAAAAGTCTTAACCTTTTCTGAAATTACCATACACACTGTTCAATAAATAGCAAATGATGGCAGCTAGCTTCAGGTTCCTCAATTACCTTAAATTAACTTTTCATTATCCCTAATTTTTGCCTTCAAAATAAAGAATGCGTGCATTTATCAATGTTCTATGTGAAAAGTACTAATAAGGTTAATAAAATTAGTATTAAAGCATCTAAAGCTTAGATAAAAGATGATGTCAATATGTGGGCACTGCCGAGTTCTTCTGCCAAATCAGGCACCATTCCCAACAGAGGTATTAATCACTCCAAAGGAATGAAAAGGAAGAATCCTCTCAAATGACTCAGGAGTCCAATGCTCGCTGTACTGGAGAAGCAGACAAAGGTGCTGGCTATGTGGGTTCCTGATCCTTTAGCTGCTTATCCCAGAAACTCTGAGATTCAAGTTAGGACACATGTGGAAGGACATGCAGGCTGCCCACAGATCACTGATAACAGCTAGAACACTTTATCCAAGATTGCACACATTTAGTTTACATGAACAAAACTGTTCACCATTCCAGCATTTGCCGTCATCCAGCAGCTACCCAATAACACTATCTGTCACAGCAGAATGTTTGGAATTTCCTCATTTGTAAGAACTGGGAAGTTTCAATTACATTTCAATAAATTGGTATATGCTATTACATTTTAGGACTTGGAAAATTCCCCTGGCTAAGATTATTAAACTAGGACAAACTCCTCTAATCAAATACTGACCTCATCAACTAAGAGGGAACATGTGTGTACTTAAGACAGAATATTTTAACAGTTCAATAAAGCAATGTTCGGTAACACTTCAAATAAAGTAACAGCTTGAATTACTTTCTTCCTAATCTTCTATTTTGAACACTCTATTCACCTTACCTTTTTTCATATTCATCTCTGAACCTTCAGTATCTAGCACAGTATCTAAAACCAGGGAGGGACTCATTAATAGCAAATGAATGTATTTTGATGTAGAAGTAGGTTCAAAAGAGGCAAATACTGGTAAAATAGGAAGAGAGTTTCTCCAAGATATTATTTTATTTTTAAAAATTTCATCCTCAGCCTCAAATGAAATGAATTCAGTTTCAGGCTGGTAGCCACAATCTCTTTTCACTGTGATTCATTTTTAAAGTTCAAATCATAGTAAGGCACAATACTTTGGAGTGTGAAATATCTGAAGCTTTCAGCCTTACAGTAAAGCCAAGTAATCTGAACAAGCATCATTTTAAAAACAAACTTAAGAGAAATTAGAAGATAAACACTAAAGAAACTGTAACAATCATCACCAGCATGAGGGAACTTAGAGGTTAAAGTTTTACTCAATGCTGCCTGAACCCGGAATACAAGCTATTTTATTTTTGAGATTGGTTTATATTACTTCTCCAAACATTACAGTTCTACTGGCTTACTAAAATTTCAACTACAATTTGTGCCAAATTCCTTCCTAACAAATAGATCTGGGCTTCCCATATCAATCAATGGTCTAGGAATAACAGGTCATCTCCAGGCTGTTTTCCTACCACTGGTCATTACTATATTTTATCATCTGAAGAAGAAATCTCAGAACTAATATAGGGTTGCAGATATCATGGCTTTTTTAACCTTTCCTTGAGAATGTATATAGCCTCCTACATGTGACACTAGGCATGACAGAAGCTGCACCTGTTGTGGGGTTAGGGTGCTAACAGGAGATGGTCTCTGAACAAACACCTTGGGTAATTTCCAGCAAAGTAAAACAGAGTTGTGTTCCATGCCTCTTTCATTCAAAATTTTATCTCACTGACTTTATATCACTTTTGCACCAGATGAATGCTTCTGTAACCAAAAGAAAGAAAAGATAGAAAAAAAATAATTGAAAAGCAAATTATAGTTGATATTCATTATTCACAAGTATTTGTGCTTTGGCCTACTGCTAAAATTTATTTTCAACCCCAAAATCAGTATTCATAGTGCTTTCATGTTATTCATGGACATGCATAGAATGATGAAAATTTGAGTCCCCCCAATGTGCACATTCCCAGCAGCAGTCAAACAAGGTGACGCTCTTCCTTCTTGTGTCAGCAGCTCTCATACTGTAAACAAGCATCCTTTTTGTGATACATTTAGCGCCACATTTTTGTGCTTTTGGTGATTTTTCTGTTTAATATGGTACCCAAGCAGACTGCTGAAGTGCTGTCTAGCATTCCTCAGCACAGGAAGGCAGCAATCATGGAGAAAACACACTTTAAACTACCTTCATTCAGGAATGAGTTATAGTGCTGCTGGCTGTGAATTCAATGCTCTTGAATCAACAATATATATTAAATAAGGTATCTTTAAACAGAAAAACAGAAAACAAAGATTCTGTATTGATCAGTTGATGAAAATGTCATGATCAGAGGCTCAAAGGGACCTAAACCTATACTTCCTTTAGGAGCAGTGGTTCAGTATTTGCTAATTGAGTATGGTGGTTTTACAGAACTACCACAGATAACAAGAATTGACTATGTATATTTTCTATTACCATAAACAAATGATTTTCATAAGCAACTGCTATGAAATGTCTCTGCTAACTAAGAATGACTTCAGATCAATTAGTCAAAAACCAAAGTTGCCTTATATTCCCAAAGAGTCAAAAAGTTTATTGTAGATAACCATGTGTAAATCATTCAATTATACATTTTATAGGTGGTTTATCTCGGAAGGCCCATGTGATGTCACATTACAAGTGTATTTTATGAATTTTACTCAGATTTCCTTTTAAATGAAGGAATGAGTGTTTCCTAACTTCAAGTATTTTACTACTTTATTGGGTAAAAGTTTGAGGACTTGAAATGCAAGTGACCATGTATTTAGAATGAGCTCCAAATATCTTTCTAGGAAAATCATGGTTGTTCCTTAAGGTGTCCTTCCATGCAGAATTTAGGGGCAATCTATTCAGGCATTTGTCTTTCTAAGCTCCTCAATTCCTTCACCCTCAGCTCATAAAAAAGCACAGGTGACCTTTAAAGAACAGTTGCTCAATTTGGTTCAATTAACCAAGAAATAAAGAAAATCGTAAATCAGTTCCCCCTATATACCTTATATACCTGTGAGAGTTTCCTATATACCTGTGAGAGTGCTAACTGGTATTTAACCGTATAAGCCCCAAACCTTCAAACTAGAAAATGCTAATGCCTCCTTTAGCCCCCTCAACCTTCTAAGCATTCTTAGAAATCAGTCATTTTTCATGATCCTAGCATGGGTCACAGCCATGTCTCACTTACTTCACTGTAAAAACCTTTTAAGAACTGGGTTTGCTTACATCTATGATGACCCCAACTCCATCCAAAACTCATTCTTCATAGTATATCTCATATATTTTCTATAGTATAAATCTCACACGTGTCCTCTACTTGCACCCACTGTTTTTCAGACCAAGCCTTCCTCCTAGCACAAGACAAAGTCCTTCATGCTCTGGGTCCTGCTAAACTTTAGCTGTATCCCTGGGCCACACCCTACAGTTCAACCTCCTTCCCACCCCTCAACTGAGTTATTTTGCTACCAAACTTTATCACTTGCTGTCCCCTGTCTGGTTACCACCCCAGCTCATCCGTCTGCTCTTAGCACTTTAACCCTCTGGTAGGTGGCCATCCCCAGCAACCCCGCCCTCCCCAAAGCTCTCTCTGCACCTGTGCTTCCAGCTCTTCCCTCTATCTATGCCTGCTCTGCCCTGTGGTGGTCCACTTCCAGGACGGCTTTGTCTAGCAGACTGTCAACTCCATGAACCTTTTGCTCATGAATATAGAAGCGCTGTTTACTCTAAAAATATGTGTTAAATTAAACAAAGAATGAAAGGTATGTCAGCAGTATAACTTTAAACTCACTGCCACATAATACTTATCAAGAAAAAGTCTGCAAGAAATAATATCTACTAAGGAATAGCTTAAAGGTTTTGTTTTTATTTTTACCAAAAGATATTCAAAAAAGTATTCCTAGATTAAGCACATCACGACATTTTAAAAAATTATCTTTATGTTAGAAATCCATACCAATTAGTAGAAATAATATGACAGCTAAAATTTATTGAGCATCTACTATGTACCAGACATTGCTGTGGTCTGTTTCAAGTTTATTAATACCCTCTGAAGTATTTTCATCTCTCCTTTACTCGTTAAGTCTCATAAAGCATCTGAAATGTTCAAACCTATTTCCATGATCAAAGAGCCAAAGACTATAAAATCCATACTTCATCAAACAGCACTGAGGTGTTGCACCAAGAAACATTAAGAGAAATAATGTCCGTTAAACTGACCATTACATATGCTATGCAAAATTGTTTTTTCTATAGTATAGCTTTCTCTTATGAGATTTTCCTAAGGTCTCACTGCCCGAAACAGTTGTGCTTTTCTCACGTGGCAGATCGGTGGTGTGTAGAGTCCAGTAGCCACGGCAGCCATCAAGCCCACTTTTGGTCACGAACTGCTTGCATTTTTTGCATGTGTTTTTCTCTCTCTTAAATCTTGTGCATATTTTTGCATGCTATTCAAAATCCATTGTGGAATAAGATAGGATGCATAAACAAACAGTGCTAATTGCTAAGTAAGTTATACCTTTAGTCCATAAGGAACAAGAACCCTTGGGAAAGAGGCAGTAGTCTGCTGGTATAAGTTCCCTGGGGCAGGCAAGGTAAGGTGCTAGTACCTGCTGTGGTGAGAAACAGAAGGCAACCTGTGGGGACTCTGCATAACCCAAAATCCTGGCAACTGTGGATCTAACTTTAGAACTGTCCTTCAGCTTCAGTTGTCAGTCACTGAGCCCTGCTCCTCAATGGGTGCTTTCACATGGTATTTCAAGTGAGGTGGGGATTAACACTCTGTTTCTCAGCCATGGATGTAGAGTTGATGATATTTTCATTGAAAAATTTTTTTTTAAGATTTATTTTATTTCTTTCTCTCCCCTTCCCTCCCCACCCCCCCAGGTGTCAGCTCTCTGTGTCCCTTTGCTGCGTGTTCTTCCTTGTCTGCTTCTGTTGCTGTCAGCGGCATGGGAATCTGTGTTTCTCTTTGCTGCATCATCTTGTTGTGTCATCTCTCCGTGTGTGCAGCACCATTCCTGGGCAGGCTGCACTTTCTTTCGCGCTGGGCGGCTCTCCTTACGGGGCGCACTCCTTGCGCATGGGGCTCCCCTATGCGGGGGACACCCCTGCGTGGCACAGCACTCCTTGCGCGCATCAGCACTGCGCATGGGCTAGCTCCACAGGGGTCAAAGAGGCCCGGGGTTTGAACCGCGGACCTCCCATGTGGTAGATGGACGCCCTATCCACTGGGCCAAGTCCACGTCCCTCATTGAAATTTTATTGTATAGAATTTACTTTTCAAATCAAAACATGATTTTAAAGACCACTCACTGTGTGATATTTAGATCATTTTAATTATAAAACACCAGTCTAACAAATGCAAGTCTAATCCTTAACATTTGCTTTGATTCTTATATGAAAGGTTGGAAAGACATTAAAAACAAAATAAATGTGAGGAAAGAGATGAGACCATTTTGCTATTGTTTCAGCTTGCTAGAGCTGCTGGGATCAAAATATCAGAAATGGGTTGGCTTTTAAAACAGGGATTTATTAGGGTAAAAGCTTAATTCTGAGGCTTTGAAAATGTCCAAATCAAGGCACCAGCAGAGGCACTTTCTCACCAAAGTCGGCTGCTAGTGATCCTGTAGTGTACACGGCAAGGCAAGATGAAGGCCTTTCCCTCCAGGCTCACTTTTCCCCAGAGATCAGCTGTGGGCCATCAGGAACATGGCTCATCTCTCCCTTTTCCTCACTGCAGGCTGCTCCACTGACTCCAAACTCCAGACCCTCTCTTAGCCTTTCAGGATTTCTCTTTCTGCAGCTGGAGGCAATCCTGGAGTCTTTTCTCACATGGCAGGGTAAAAATGGCAACTGTCTTTCTCTGTGTGGCTTCTCCATTTATAAAGAACTCCAGAGGTGGCGGACTTGGCCCAGTGGCCCATATACAATAGGCTTCCATGCACAGGAATGGGTTAGCTTAAGAACATAATTTTCTGGGGTCCACAAAAGAAAAACCAGAACAGCTACCTTCATGAGTTCTTTCTATACAGGCAATATTTCTAGAAACTTGACCGGGGACACATGGAATGCGCATGTCAGAGTACCTGCCCAGGTCAGCTGCTCTTTGGACAGACGTGCTGCCTGTGCAGGGGAGCTACACAGCCTGCTTCCTGCAACTTTCCTAAATAAGAAGCAGTGCCACTTTCAAGGAATCCAAATGAAGATCTTCCTTTCCCAACATATTCCCTTATTTGCCCATTGCTACTTCCTCAGTGGTAGAAGAGAATCTAAGAAACATTTACTTCCAGAACATAAAATTGCTTGCCAGCAGTCCAACGAAACTTAACCATTATTACAGAAATTGTTTTCTATAATACGCAGTCCATGAAACTAT
This sequence comes from Dasypus novemcinctus, assembly GCF_030445035.2. Lineage (NCBI taxonomy): Eukaryota > Metazoa > Chordata > Mammalia > Cingulata > Dasypodidae > Dasypus > Dasypus novemcinctus. The sequence continues at coordinate 9,439,319 of NC_080686.1, read as the reverse complement.
TGGGAAAAAAGGATGATAGACACAATCCATGCAGATCTGAGAGCCAAGATTCTGAAAGTTAATTATGACCCAGCTATAGTCTTACTTAATTGCCTGCAGCAAATCAACTACAACTACACTTAAATTGCTCTGTGGTCCTGTATCCTCATCTGTAAAATAGAAATGACAAATTCCACTGACATCCTACAAGAGAGGAGGTACAAAATTAATTTACTGTTGGACTAGATTCTCATTTCTTGAATTAAGTTAATCCTTTCTGGAAGTCATGGTAGTACTAGGATTCTAAATGCCAGTATAAAATCAAACAGGTCCTTATATTTTACGCTGCCTGGGAAAAGGTATTCTTAAGTTAACTCAGAACAGTGAAAAAAGATTTAGAACTCTGTTTTTACATTATTGATTTGTCTGAAAGAGAAATTATACAAAATGACATCCTGACGTGTTCATAGATCTCCCAAAGGTAAAGAACGTTAACACCTGCTCTTTGACCTGCTCAAGAAAGAACCCCAATACTCAGCACCATCCCTGAAAGAGTGACATTGTGCTCAGTATTGTGACCATACTTAAGCACTGGCATTAACACTTTATCCTTTAAGTTATTCTACTAAGATTATTTCCCTAAAACAGCTGGGAATAGCAATTTTTTTTAATGGAGAAAAATTATTAGGTAAACACAATTAATATATATTCATTTTTTAGAAAATCACTTAAGTTCTCAAAATATCTATGAATGGTCTATACAGCATGAAGAGAAGCCTTATTATGTTAAAAAATATATATACAATAACATGCTTAGGCCAAACAAAGAAAACAGACTTCTATTGAGCAGTCATTACTTAGACAAGTTTGGTTTTATTATTTTCCTTCTGGTCAGTTTTCTTGAAGGAACTCTTTAACACAGCTATGTGTCCAAGAACTGGAAGCATGGTAAGTATGTCTGGTCAAAAGTATTTTCCTTGTCTGCTTGCCACTAATTTAATAATAGAACACTCTTTTTAAGTGAAGATCATCCAGTTCTCCTATATAAGCCCTTTGTCATGTAAGGTTGTAAAAAGAGAATGAAAGTATTCCAAGCATTTGTATCTTAGCCAGGGTAGGAAGATCCACTAAACCATGTGCTCTCATAGATGAAAATACTAGCATACATATTTCTAACCACTTCTAGTTCCTCAAAAATTAGCTGGTATCTAATTTCAAGATCTCCTGGGAAAATGTGTAGACTATATGGCCACACTGGTCTTGCAAAGCCAAAATTTCCAATTAAGCCACAAATCATACTCCCCTGCACTCAATAAGTTCACAGTGTAGCAGAAAAGACAAAAAATATAATTATAGGTGATTTTTTATGGAATGTGCTCTAATGTAGGCTATATAAGGTGCCCTGGTGGCACAGAGGGGAGAATGACAAAATGTGCCTTTGAGTTGAGAGGAAGATAGCAGAGAGGAGTCAATTTGTCAGACCAAAGTGTGTGAGACACTACAGGAAGAAAGTATGATGCAAAGAGAGAGAGGTGACAATGAATGGATCCTCTGTTACCACAGTAAGCAACTTTGAGAACAAGCACAGCCAAAGGCCACCCCTGTTGTGACCCTTTCCCTTTATTTTATAGACTATTGCCTTTGTGGTAAGAAAATAAAATTAATTAGAAAATAAAAAGAGTTAGAAAAATTAGGAAAACTGCCTTTATTCCAGTTGGGACACAGTGTTATATTATTGTCATGTGAGGTCACAGAAGACAGAGAACATTGTTGTTTCCAAGACCTTTTAAGCAAGAATGAATCTATACTAAATCGTGAAATATAACATTTTTGTACATGTTCTTTAACATGATGGACACAATGTGTCTGTGTTTCTGAAAGAAATAAGAGGGATACCCTTGAAGAGGGGAGACATGGGTGCAATGTGGTGATCTCTATCGCACCTCCTCTGTGCAGGTGTGCAGAGGCCAGGCAACCACAGCCAGGGACTCAGCAGCTGGGCCCTTTAATACCCCACCCCTGGAAGACCATGGCCAGAAAGCAAAATTTTTAAACAGTGAAACGTTTTTGTTTGCTTTTCCAACCTTTACCTTTGTGATAAGGAGTACAAATGGGCCAATGAGAAGGCTGCATTAGACATGAAGGATTCCATTCATTCAATAATGTTTAATATTTAACCACAAGTTTATTATTTTAACTGTAAAGTTCTTAACAGTCTCAAAGCTGGATAAAAACAGCCTTATGTTTCTCACAAATAACTATGTTGTTGTGCAAAAATTATTTGAGTTCAGTGATGTCTAACTTCTCTGAAGCAAATAAACTGTGCTGTAGAGAAAAAGTATAATATCTCTCCCTTTAATAAACCACACTTTTTTAGAAACAAGTCAATAGTATGACAACTTCACTTGGTTCACTCGTGTATGATCTTGGAAGCAGTGTTTTACTTAATCCTTTGAGATGAAATACATACCATTTTATTATTCTTTATTCAGTTACCTTATGAAGATGTGTAGCAGATGCCATCCCATGTTACAAATGAACATACAGAGGCTCACAAAATGACTGCAAAGGTGGTACTAGGCCTTAAACTCTGGTAAGGGCAGGTGCAGTCTGCTTTCTACCCTGGTACCTCGAATCTCATGAATTGTTGATCTCACCAGCTGTGGCCAATTTTCCACCACCCTCTTTGCCGTCCACCTCAAGGCAACACTCTCACATTCCTCCTTCTGTGGCCACATCATCATTAATCAAAGTACCACGTCAAATCCCAGGGCTCTTCAAGACTTTTTGAGCCCCCATCAGATATGATAGGGTGACAATCTGATATCCTGGCCCTTCCTTGGAGAGAGAAGCCTCAAGGAAGGGTGGGAGGGCTGGGTAGGGATGTGTGGGGTAGAAGGGTTAGCCTATCTTGCACGCTTTTCCCCCCAGCATCTTATTTTTTTTGCTTTATTTTCAAAGAAGCTTTAGGTTACAGAAAAGTCATACAGAAAATATAGGGGATTCCCCTACACCACACCCCCTTCCCTTCTCACATTTCCCCTTACTGATAACATCTTAAATGCGTATGGTATGTTTGTTACAATTGATGAACAAATACTGAAGCATTGCTACTAACCACGGTCAATGGTTTATACTTTGGATTACATTTTGCACCGTACACTTTCATAGGTGTTGACAAAATTTATAATGGCCTGGATCTGCTATTGCAAGATCATGCAGAACAATTCCAATGCCCTCAAAATGCCCTATGCTCCATCTATTCTCCCCACGTCCCCGCCCACCCCCCCCCCCCACCCCCGCCCCGGAACCTATGGTAACCGCTAAGTTTCAGTTTTTGCGGAATAGGGTTCATAGTTACATGCATTAATACTGAAGGTTTGATATATTGGTCTGTTTTCTTTTATTAGGCCCTGCCTATGTTCTTGAGAGATTCTTGCCTTTCTGAGAACAAAGCAGGACTCCCCAGGATGGGAGTTTAATATTTTCTTTTTTATTGTCTAGGTCTCCATCCACTGAGATAACAAACTATGACAAGACGGACATTTTTATATTCCACAGAAGCATGCCCCAGGTGCCCCCTATCCCATGTACATCCCCACCCCGACACCCTGCACCAGTAACCCTCCCATCATATTTGCCAAAAGAACATTACCATCATTGCAGTTAGTTTTTTTAGGAGGTACCAGCGATTGAACCCAGGACCTCATACATGGGAAGCAGGCACTCAATCACTGAGCTACATCCACTCCCAAATGAGAGTTGTTTTTCTCATTTATTTCTTTTGATTTTAGGAGGTGCTGGGGATCGAACCTGGGACCTTGTATATGGGAAGCAATAGCTTAACAACTTGAGCTACATCTACTCACCCACGATTGTTGTTTTAACCACAGAACCTACAATCCCCAGAGTTCACGTTCCAGCACCAATGACCCCCCTTCACATCCTTGCACCAATATCACCCCCATCCACTGCCCAAACACCCCCTTCCACCTTATCATAGGTTTTGCCCATACTGAGCATCAGGTCACCACACTCTACTCTCTTTCTGTCTCCTGATAACCTGTCTTCCAGATTCTGTGAGTCTGTTCAATTTGCTTAAGTCATATTAGTGAGGTCATGTAGAATTTGTCCTTCAGTACCTGGTTTCTGCATTCAACATAAGGTCTTCAAGATTCATTGATGTTGTCCTGTGTGTCAATACTTCATTCCTTCTTACAGCTAGGTAATACTCCTTTGTATGTATATACCACAATTTGCTTATCCATTTCATCTGTTGATGGACATCTGGGTTGTTTTCAACTTTTGGCAATAGTGAATAATGCTGCTATGAACACTGGAGTGCATGTATCTGTGTCTCTGCGTTCGGTTTTTCTAGGTATATACCCAGCTGTGGGACTGCTGGATCTCATGGCAGTTCTATAGTTAGCTTCCTGAGGAACTAACAAATTGTCCTTCACAATGGCTGCACCATTCTACATTCCCACCAGCAATGGATGAGTGTTTCCTCTCCTTCACATTCTCTCCAACACTTGTAGTTCCTGTTTTGTTTTGCTTTTTAATAGCTGCCAGTCTGATGGTTATAAGATGATATCTCATTGTAGTTTTGATTTGCATTGCCCTAATAGCTAGTGATGTTGAGCATCTTTTCATGTTCTTTTTAGCCATTTGGAAAAGTATCTATTCAAATCTCCTGTCCATTTTTTAAATGGGTTGTCTTTTTATTTTTGAAATGTAGGATTTCTTTGTATATGTTGGATATTAGGCCCTTATTGGATAAATGGTTATCAAATACGTTCTCCCATTGAGTAGGCTGCCTTCTCACTTTCTCGACAAGCTCCTTTAATGTGCAAGTGCTCAATTTTGAGGAAGTCCCATTTATTTTTTCCTACTACAAGACCTTGTAGATGCCTACCTACTTTTTCTTCTAGGAGCTTTATGGTATTGGCTCTTATATTTAGATCTTTAATCCACCTCAAGTTAATTTTCGTATAGGGTGTGAGATGGTGACCCTCTCTAATTCTTTTGGATATAGATATCCAGTTCTCCAAGCATCATTTATTGAAGAGGCCACTGTCCCAGTTGAGTGGGCTTGATGGCCTTGTCAAATATCAGTTGCCTATATATGCAAGGATCTATATCAGAATTCTCAGTTCGGTTCCACTGGTCAGTATGTCTATCTTTGTGCCAATACCAGGCATTTTTGACCACTGTAGCTTCATGGTATGCTTTTAAGTCAGGTAGTGCGATTCTTCCAATTTTGTTTTTCTTTTCAGTATGTTTATGGCTATTCAGGGCCCCTTGCCCTTCCAAATAAATTTCATAACTATCTTTCCCAATTCGTTAAAAAATTCAGTTGTAATTTGTATTGAAATTGCTTTAAATCTGTAAACCAATTTGGGTAAAGGAGACATTTTAATGATATTTAGTCTTTCAATACATGACCATTGAATTCTCTTCCATTTATTTAGGTCTTTTTTTTTTTAAGATTTATTTATGTATTTTCCCCCCTTCCCCTCCTCCTGCCCTGCTGTTTTTGCTGTCTGTGTTATCTTCTCCTCTCATTTTCTCTTCTCTAGGAGTCACCAGGATTCGATCCTGGAGACTCCTGATATAGAGAGAGGTTTGCTGTCAATTGCACCACCTCAGTTCCTGGTTTCTGTTGCACTTCACCTTGACTCTCCTGTTGTCTCTCTTTTGCTGTGTCATCATCATGCTGCGTGACTCACTTGCACAAGCACTGGCTCACAATGCAGGCACTCATGCGGGCACTGGATCACTGCATGGGCACTTGTGCAGGCGTTGGCTCACCACGTGGGCAGTTGCGTGGGCACTGGCTCGTGCGCAGGCACAGTTTCTCTTCTTTTTCACCAAGAGGCCCGAGGGATTGAACCCAGGTCCTCCCATATGGTAGGCAGAAGCTCTGTCACTTGAGCCACATCTGCTTCCTTATTTAGGTCTTCTTTGATATCCTTTAACAATGTCGTATAATATTCTTTGTATAAGCCCTTCATATCTCTAGGTAAGTTTATTCATAAATATCTGATTCTTTTAGTTGCTATTGTAAATGGAATTATTTTTCTTGATATCCTACTCAGATTGCTCATTACTGGTGTACAAAAATGCTACTGAGTTTGCATGTTGATCTTATATCCTGCCACTTCACTGCATTTGTTTATCAACATTTACAAAATAAAATATTTAACAGAAAAAAAATTATCTTGTACTTTTACAAATTTTTTATAATGAGTAACAGTTAGGCTTTCTTAGACAGAACCTAGTTTGAATAACAAACTTGCTGCACAGGGTTTTTGTATTACTTTGAGCAAGTCCCTATACTTTGGTTTCCTGAGTAGACAATGGGGAGGATAAAGAGGAATAGCCTGAAGGGCACTGTGAGGGTTAGTGAGATTCAGCATTCAACTGTTGTGCTATTTGTAAGTTTAATGATTAGCTGGTTAGGACATCAACTGAAATTTCAGAACCAGGTGCTCACAGATTTGGGATTTAAAACAAAGGGAATTATTTGACTTAAATTCAATATAACTGTTGTTAGTAGCAGAACTACATTTTACTAAAGAATCTTTTTAAATTGCACTTATATACCTGCGACTGTATCTTGGGTCCACATCTACATGCATACTATACAAATATAAATTTTGATTAGATAAATAATCTATGAACTGAAGTGAACATCACTGAATAAGTAGCCAAGAGTAACTTTTAGTTGTTCTCTCAACTCACTGTCTTATTTTAGGAGGAGCTTGGCCATTTGTTTGCTAATGTTTTGTTCAACCTTTTCCCTTTGTTTCTATTTCTCTCTCTTGGAAGTCCTGATGCATAGTTGCATATTAGAAACTCTAAAGTCCTACAGTATAAAAACAGGTCTACGTTTGATAGCCTTTCTCAAACTTATTTGAGCTAAGAACATTTGCGGCATCCTGCGGAAGTCCCCTTCCTTCATGCAAGCATGCACACTTACCTTCCTTGTCTCCCACATCCACTTGTTCTAGTTCTCCAGGTTGCACTCATGGTCTTCGTTTTATTCCTTTTCACACTGCATTAGTCTTCTATTTATTTCCTCTTAAGGCATTGTGATTTTGGTGGAAAAAGACTGGCTTCCTGGCTGTGCCAACAGGAAGATATTCCCACCCAAGAAACAAACCTTCCATCTTTAGCACTGCTTTGCTCCTAGCAATAGGAGCCAGCAATTTCTTCATTTCAAAGGCCCCTGGCTGGCAAATATAAAGTAGAAATCTAAACACCTGAGCAGCCTGTGGGGTCTACCTCAACCCCTCTACTACTTACTATGTGTGGATCACACTGAAAACCCAGACAAGCTGGTGAGAGTTTCTCTTTAGGCAACAAGATTGTTGTTTAAATTATTGAGGCCTCTACCTGTGCTCTTATTAACTGTCAGTTCCTTGGAAGTAAGCACAGTAAATATTAAAACAAGTTATAAGAGTTAAAATTTTACACTCAACTCAGTTGTTCATGGCTGAAACATTACAATGGATTGTTGTAAATCAACATATATTCTAGCTTTCCTTCTAAGTCTTGAATATACATTTATTTTGCCATTCTGTTCATCATATCTTCTGACTGAAAGGCAGGATAAACACTGACTAGTTTTTCTTTTAAGTTGACATACATAGATTTAATATCAATGCTAGAAAGAATTGATGAGGACAATCTTCCATATATGCCAAGAACACCTAATAATGATATATCAATCTTCTCCAAAACGAAGCAGAAAAATATTTGCATGGTGCTATACTCAAGAGTAAAAAATGAGGTTTGTCCTCATCCAGAGAACTTAGTAAATACAGAATTTATCATTTACCTCTTAGGTATACAGCAACAACTCTCTGAGCCTCAGTTTTTTTTCATTTGTAACAAACATTGCAATGATAATGGTGAAACTTTCCCTTGGGGATTGTAAAGAGAGCAGAAGAAAACACATTTTTTAAAAAATTCTTAAACAGGTCAAAAAGCAGTTTTTAACACATGATCAGCGGAAACGGCAAAGACAAATGAGTTTATATGGCTAAGAGTCTTCAAATAAGAGTCAGGAGGTCATCACAGGGGTCGCACTTACACGTATCTCAGCAGGACCCCAGAAACAGTCAAAGTAGATATAACCCTAGGTACTGGTTCTCCTGAAGGCTATGGAGACCCACAGGGTATGTGGTCATGGCAGATGGCTCTGGAGTTCTGTGCCACGTCAGTGGGCCCTACTTTGGAATTTGTGCTCCTGAGTGTGATGGAACTGGACTCAGATGTGACCTTTCTACACATGCCTCTTTTGTCACTTTACCGAACCTGTGGTAGGTGCTAGGGATGGTGTATACTCAGGGGACTTGAATCTCTGGACTGTCCATGTACCAGCTGGACCCTGAGCCTCAGCAGAGCTGCAACTCCTACTCCCTGGGTCGTTCGACTTACCCAGGTCAGCTAACAGGGAGGTGAAGATGGCCAACTACCACATCAGGGAACCAAGAGTGCCTACAACTCTAAGCAGGAGAATCACATCCATCAACCATGTGGAATCTAAGCCCCCTCTTGATAGAGAGGTGGAGTGGACATCATCATCCCAGGGTCCACAGAATGGAGGAATAAAATATGGATTAGAGTGGACTTACTGATATTCTACTATAAAATTATTGTGACTAGTAAAAGAAGAAATTGTAGTACTGATGTGGAGAAAGTGGCCACGGGACATTATATATCCCACTATAACCCACTGAATATACCGGGGGAGAGTGTGAACTATAGGGTAAACTATTATCCATGTGGTGCAGCAGCGCTCCAAAATGTGTTTGCAGAGTGCGATGAGTGTGCCACAATGATGGGGGAGGTTGTTGGTGTGGGAGGAGTGGGGTGGGGGTTGTGGGGTATTCGGGAACCTTTTATGTCTTTTTTAATGTAACATTTTTTGCGATGTATGTATCTTCAAAAAAATACAATTAACAAAAATGATAGGGATTGGGGGTGGGGAGTGGGTTATATGGGAACCTCTTATGTTTTTTAATGTAACATTCTGTGGGATCTATTAACTTTTAATAAAAAATGTTAATAAATAAAATAAAATTAAAATATGTTTATATTTTAAAAATTCTTAAACAGATGGGGCATAATTTTTTTTAAGGTACCTCTAATTCTTTTAGGAAAATAATTGTTACATCAGAAAACTTTGTGTAACCTGCTTAGAATAGTTAGTGTTGACTGTAATGACTATATATATGTATCAGCTATATAGCTACTTCTCCAGGTAAATCTAACTGGTTAACTTAATCATGGACATTTTCTTCAACATACACATTCACAAAGCAAACAAGTTCTTTGACCTTTTAACCATTTGTTAGGAATTTGAAAATGTGATATTCTGTTCATGGCAACATAAACTAATTACTGGTTAATAGTTAATTGAGCTTTTTAAATTTATGGGATGGAGACATTTGGGTTCTTAAATTTTATTTTCCTTTTAAATTCCTAGTAACTTTCTCCACTTTAATAAAATAGATTACAGAAAGACTAATAGTTTTAAAATCTATACAAAGTGATTACTGTTGTAGGATTTTATAAGGTTTGTTCATATAGTTATGGAATTGTGTCTTGAAGCTGATTTAAAACAGAACCAGTACTTCTAGTTTCTGAGACTTCGCACTTGCCTACAGGGCAGTGACCCTGTGTTTCACCTGGAAGATCTCCATACAGTTATTTCTCCAGGCCCATGGCTCTGCCCCATCTGTCTCTGATGTCAAGTGAGGTTTAAAAGAGGGCTGGTGAGAGCCATCATGGTAGCAGCATTACCAGTTCCTCCATCTACTTAAGGGCTTTTTTCTCAGTATTTTTTTTCTTGCCCTCTTTTCTTCCTAGGGGACCTCACATTATTGATACAGATTTTTGCAGCATGTAAAGGGTCCTCACAAAACTTCCTAGTCTTGTGAGATAAGAAAATTGTTTTCGAGAGCTGGAATGGGTGGTAACCAGGAGCCACTCTTGATTTCTTCCTCATTCCATAGTCAACTGTCCTTTGCCCCTGGATCATTACCATCAGCATATCATGTCACCCAATTTAAAACCAAGATAGCTAGCTAGCTAACTAGTGACCAACCTATCTATCTACCTGACTAAAAAACCTACCTTCGCTCTTTGGCCTCTTTCAGCTACCATCCCACTTTTCTGCTTCCCTACTCAGAAACTCCTCAAAAGAGTTGTACATGTTTGCTATCCTCCCACTCAACTGAGCCTTTGTCCTTAGTACTGCTCCAAAAATCTAGGCTACCAATGACTTACATCTTGCCAAAAGCAATTGCTCAATTCACCATTCTTATCTTACTCAAACTCTCAGCAATATTTGGCCCAGAAGGCCACTTCCTGCTTCATGAAACACCTTTTTTTTTTCCTCCAGGCTTCTATGATATCAAATTCACCCAGTTTTCTTCCCACCGAATTAACTGCTCTCTTTCCAGTCTTCTTTCCAGTCATCCTCTAAATCAATGGCTGATTCTACAGGGTCAACTTTTTCTCAGCTACTCTTTCAATCCAGGTGATTTCATTAGTCCTTTGGTTCTACATACTATCTCTCAACTAGTAACTCAAATTACTATCTCCATTCTGGAGCACACACCTACACTCCAAACTGACATATCCAAAAAGTCTCGGGCTATCTCAGACTGAACAGGGCCAAAACTGTGCTATAGGCTGTGCCCCACAGGTCTTCCTCACAAGACCCCCCCTTTCAGTGAGATCATCATTCACTCAGTTGCTCAAGCCAAAAACGTACGAGTCTTCCTTGTTTCCTGTGTTCCCTTCACATACCCCATCAGATCCATCAGCAAACACACCATTGACAATGAGTCCAAGTCATTATCATTCCACACTTTAACTACTCCCAAAGCCTCAACAGTCTCCCTGCCTTTACTCTGGCTCTTCTACTCAGAGTAGTCTTTCACAAACCTTTTAAAGTATGAAGCCTTCTTCGCCCTGACCAACGGCCCTTTAGCACTGTACACAGTACCCTTTCTGCCACTCTCTGCCCCTGAATTTTGGCTTTATCAACACAGAACTATACAAACCCCCATAGACAAATACATCACGCTATCTCTGGCCTCTCTGTCTTTGTTCCTGCAGTCTCCTCTACCTCAAATACCCTCACAGTCCCTGCCTTGGTTCCATACAATTTAATCTTTAAGGCTTAGAGAGGTGATCACCACTTCAGGAAGCCCTCCCTGGAGCCCACCCCATCCCTCAATCTGATCTCTCCCTAACATGTGCATACCTACTTACCAACCTACCAAACCACAAAAGCTTACATCCTCAGAGTTTTCAAATACTGAAACAGAGTTTTCAAATACATGGATCTCTAGTACTATACTTAACAGATTCCTTTATAACTTGTTTATATTGTCCTTCTCTTCTACCAGACTATGAATGCCTTAAGGGCAGAGATCATTTGTCATTCATTTTGAAGACTGTATTTCCATTTTCTAGCACAAAACCTATCCCTCAGTAAATAAATGTTTAATAAATGTTTCAGTGGATACACAAATCATCTAAGTCCTACCATTCACTTAAGGATAATAGAAAGGGTGACAATATCCTTATGATCATTTCACACTCAACATTAATCATATAGTTACTGAGTATACACTACGTGCTGGGCATTATTCTAGACACTGGGGCTATAACACTGAAAATATTTTGATTTGGAAGTTTTAGCCAAAGCAGTAAGACATGAAACAGATAAAGAATCATAAGTATTAGGAAGGAAGCAACAGAGTTATTACCATAAGTGATATAAGTGTACATATATAATAATTTCATTATATAAAACAGGCATACAAATGAAATAGAAAATTCCTATGACCCCAACAAACACAAGCAAAGGCTAAGAAGAGCAATTTCCAAAAGAAAAAGCTCTCACCAATAAATAAATATAAGGAAATCTATTCCATATGATGAGTGCAAGGCATCCTACTAGCAAGCTTACAGAATACTTAATCATATCAAGAAATTAGAATAGCAACAACAAAATGTATACTCTTTAAAACAGTAGCTAAATCACTTCTACAAAGAGTCTAAAATATGTACAAAACTATATATATAAAGATATTTATGATAGAAAAAAAGTGGGTAGGTACCACATACTGAGACTATGTAAGGATTAAAGAGATTATTTGGCAGCCCTGATCTCTCTCTGTATCTCTCTCTCTTTCTCTCTATCCTCTGTCTCTATTTTCTTTTTTGATTCTGTCTCTCTATTGTCTGTCTCTCTAAAAAAAAAACAGAAAAGGAAAAAAAGAAAAAGGTGAGTGTGCTACTGACGTAACTGCTGAGGAGCTGGCAGCAGATGAGATAGGTACACCCTTCCAGGTTACTATGGTAGCTCAAAAGCGACCCACATTCCAGGATCAAAACTTTCTACTTTTACAAATATCCCAGAATATAATCAGATAAAAAATTTGTTCCTTGTATGTACCATACATACTTATCTTGTTGGTCTTCAGTCTGGCTTTAGACTTAGTGGTAGGACATACTCAATCAGCTTGTTGGGTTCAAATGCAAAATTTTATAGGTTTTGATAAGAATGATTAATGGATTGTATCTGTCATTGCAATATCATGCAGAATGATTCCAATGTCTTAAAACTGCACCATGTAAAACCTATTCTTCCCTCTTCTTCCCCTCAGAGCCTCTGGTGACCACTGTCTTTACATCAATGTTACAACTTCTACCATTGATAGAATAATAATAAGTCTATGTTAGTTCATAGTTGCGCATTCCCCCTTATGACTGTTCATTCCTCAATCTTGAATATTTTGGGATTGTGATGCCTAGTCTGTTTCTGACTGAGAGAAGCTTAGATTCCATTGGGCAAAAGAATGGAATTGTCTTGCTTGCAGTTGTAGATACTATGTAATTACTATCCTTTTATTTCAGTGGGTCAGTAGTAATGTCTCCTTTTTCATTTTGGATTTTCTTTGCAACTTCTCTCTTCTTCCATTGTGAGATTAGCTAAAGGTTTCTCAATTTTCTTAATCTTTCCAAAGAACCAACTTTTAGTTTTTTAATGCTCTCTATTGTTCTTTTATTCTCTATTTCATTTATTTCTGCTCTAATTTTATTCTCTATTCCATTTATTTCTGCTCTAATTTTTATTTATTTCCTTCTGTTTGCTTTGGGTTTAGTTTACAGTTATTTTTCTAGTTCATCCAGGTGTGCAGTTAGCTCTTTGATATTAACTTTTCCTTCTTTTATAATGTAAGGGTTTAAGGCTATAAATTTCTCTTCAGCACTGTGATCATTGCATTCCATAAGTTTTGATGCATTGCATTCTCATTTTCATTTATGTCAAAATATTTACTGATTTCCCTTGCAATGTATTCTCTGGCCGACTGATTGTTGTTTAAGAGTGTGTTATTTAACTTCCATGTATTTGTGGATTTTCCAGTTCTCTGCCTGTTTATTTCCAGTTTCATTCATTATGGTCAGGGAAGATGCTTTGTATAATTTCAATCTTTTAAAATGTATTGAGACTTGTTTTATGGTCCAACATGTGGTCTATCCTGGAGAATGATCCATGTACACTTAAGAAAAATCCATGTCCTGCTGTTTTGGGGTACAATGTTCTATATAGATGTATGTTAGGTCTAATTTATTATATTATTCAAGTTCTGTTTCCTTATTGATCTCTGCCTCAATGTTCTATCTATAGATAAGAGTGGTGTATTGAAGTCTCCAACAATTACTGTAGAGGTGTCTATTTCTCCCCTTTAGTTTTGTCAATGTTTGCCTAATGTATTTTGGTGCACTATGGTTAGGTGCATAAATACTTATTGTTGTTTTCTTCTTGTTGGATTGACCATTTTTCTTAATATGTAGTGTCCTTATTTGTCTCTTAAAACAACATTTGCTTAAAATCTATTTTGTCCTATATGAGTATAGCTATCCCAGCTCTCTTGCAGGGAATATCTTTTTTTTTTTTTCCCAATCTATTTGTGTCTGGGTCTCAGGTGAGGCTTTAATAAACAATATATAGTTGGATCATGCTTTTTTATTCATTCTGCCAAACTGTGTCTTTTGATTGGGCAGTTTACTGCATTAATATTCAGTGTTATTACTATGAAGGTAGTGTTTCAGTCATTTTGTCCTTTGCTTTTTTTTTTTTTAAATTCTACTCAATTTATTCATTTTCTAAAAAGATATTACATTAAAAAAATATGAGGTCCCCATTCGCCCCCACCGCCTCCACCCCACCACTCCCCCCACAATAGCACTCTCCCCCATCATCATGTCACATCCATTGCGTCTGGTGAGTACATCTCCGGGCATCGCTGCACCCCATGTCCCATGTTCCACACCATAGCCCACACTTTCCCACGTTCCATCCAGTAGGCCATGGGAGGACATACAAAGAAATATGGAACGCTTGATGAATTTGCGTGTCATCCTTGCACAGGGGTCATGCTAATCTTCTCTGTATCGTTCCAATTTTAGTATATGTGCTGCCGAAGCGAGCACTGTCCTTTGCTTTTTATGTCATATCTTTTCTTTTTTTAAAAAAGATTTATTTATTTATTTCTCTCCCCTTCCCCCACCACCCCGGTTGTCTGTTCTCTGTGTCTATTTGCTTGTCTTCTTTGTTCACTTCTGTTGTTGTCAGCGGCACAGGAATCTGTATTTCTTTTTGTTGTGTCATCTTGTTGTGTCAGTTCTCTGTGTGTGTGGCACCATTCCTGGGCAGGCTGCACTTTCTTTAGTGCTGGGCGACTCTCCTTAGGGGGTGCATTCCTTGCGTACGGGGTTCCCCTACGCGGGGGACACTCCTGCGTGGCAGGGTACTCCTTGCGCGCATCAGCACTGCGCATGGGCCAGCTGCACACGGGTCAAGGAGGCCTGGGGTTTGAACCGTGGACCTCCCATGTGGTAGACAGACGCCCTAACCACTGGGCCAAGTCCGCCACCCGTATCTTTTCTTTTAGTCTCTCTCTTTTTTTATTGAAACCTCCTTTTCTATATGTTGAAGTCTTGTGATATATCTGACTGATTCCTTTCTCATTTTTGTTTCGGGATACTTATTAAATACTTTCCTCATGGGATTTGTATTATACAACCTACATCAATAAGCTACTAATTTGAAAGGCCAACAAATTAGCTACAATAGCATACAGGTTCTCTGCTCCCATTTCCCTCTCTTTCCCACCGTCATGTGGTTTTGGCCCACATTACCTTTTTACACTTTGCATATTCAGTGTTAGGAATGAACAATTCCTAACTTTTTGTTTTCAATTGTATTATGACTCTTTCTTTTCAATTGTATTCTGACTCTTATAGGAATTAGAGGGTAGTTGAAAAAAGGATCAGTGAGCTTGAAGGCCTGGCCTCTGAAAGCGAACATACAAGAGACAAGATAAAGAATGGGAAAAATTGAACAGGGTCTCAGGGAACTAAATGACGCAAGAGACATAAAAACATACATATCATGGATGTCCCAGAAGGAGAAAAGAAGGTCACAGGGGCAGAAGGAATATTTGAAGAAATAATGGTAGATTTCCCAACCCTATTGAAAGATATAGGTATCCATGTCCAAGGAGTACAACATACTTCCATCCAAATAAATCTGAATAGACCTGCTATGATACAAATACTAATGAGAGTGTCAAATGCCAAACACAGAGAATTCTGAGAGCAGAAGAGAAAAGTGATGCATCACATAAAAGTGACACCCAATAAGATTACGTGCTGATTTCTCATCAGAAACCATGGCAGCAAGAAGGCAGTGGTATGATATATTTAAGATACTGCTAGAGAAAAACTGCCGGCCAAGAATCCTATATCCAGCAAGACTGCATTTCAAAAATGAGGGCGGATTTAGAATATACACAGATTTTTAAAAGAAGCTGGGAGAGTTTGTAACCAAGAGACCAGCTTTGCAGGAAATATCAAGGGAGAGAGCTATAGCCTGAAAAGAAAAGTTAGAAGTGAGAGGCTTGGAAGAGATTCTTGAAATAAAGATTATATAAGTAAAAGCAACAAAGTTTAAAAGGAGTGGTGAATATAAAACATGACAGATAAAATCCAAAGATCAAAATGGGTAAATTAAGAACTGCCTTTAGAATAATAACATTGAATGTTAATGGATTAAACTCCCCAATCAAAAGACACGGACTGGTGGAATGGATAAGAAAATACGAGCCATCTATATGCTCTCTATAAGAGACTCACTTTAGACCCAAGGACACAAATAGATTGAAAGTGAAAGACTAGAAAAAGATATTCCATGAATACAATAACCAAAAGAGAAAAAAAAAAAACCTGGAGTAGCTATAATAGACTTTTTTTTTTAAGATTTATTTTTTTTATTTCTCTCCCCTTCCCCTGCCATTGTCTGCTCTTGGTGTCCATTTGCTGTGCTCTTCTGCATCCGCTTGCATTGTCAGGTGGCACTGGGAAACTGAGTCTCTTTTTTGTTGTGCCATCTTGCTGTGTCAGCTCTCCATATGTGTGGTGCCACTCCTGGGTGGGCTGCACTTCTTTTCAGTGGGGCAGCTCTCCTTGAGGGGCACACTCCTTGTGCATGGGGCTCCCCTATGTGGGAGTGCCCCTGCGAGGCATGGCACTCTCTTTGCATGTGGCAGCACTGTGCGTGGGCTAGCTTACCACATGAGCCAGGAGGCCCTGGGTATCAAACACTGGGCCCTCCATATGGTAGGTGGATGCTCTATCAGTTGAGCCATGTCTGCTTCCCTATATAGACTTTTAAAGCAAAACTGACATTAGGACAAGGAAAGATATTATACAATAATCAAAGGAGCAATAAAAGGAGCAATTCACCAGGAAGAAACAACAATCACAAATGTATATGCCCCTAATCAGTATGCCCCAAATTACATGAGGCAAACACTGGGAAAACTGACGGGAAAAATAGGTGTCTCCACAATAAGAGTTGGAGACTTCAATACAATACTCACAGCATTGGAGAGAACACCTGGGGAGAGGATCAATAAAGAATCAGAAAGCTTGAAAAACATGATAAATGGGTTAAACTCAATAGACATATACAGAACACTGTACCCAAAATCAGCAGGCTATACAATCTTCTCAAGTGCTCACAGATCTTTCTCTGGGATAGACATAATTCGGGTTGCAATAAATTTAACAAGAGCAAGATTAAACAAAGCACTTTCTGTGATCATAATGGAATAAAGTTGGAAATTAACAGGTGGAAAAGGGAAAATTCACAAATATATAGAGATTAAACAACACATTCTTAATGAGTGGGTCAAAGAAGTAATTGCAAGAGAAATCAATAAATATCTTGAGAAAATGAGAACACAACACATAAGAACCTATGGTATATAGAGAAGGCAGTGCTGAAAGGGCAAGTTATAGCCCTAAATGCTTACATTAAAAAAGAAGAAAGAGCTAGAATCAATGACCTAACTATACAGCTGGAGAAACTAGAAATAGAGCAACAAACTATGTCCAAAGCAAGCAGAAGGAAAGAAATAACAAAGATCAGAGGAGAAATAAAGGAGAGGACCAAAAAAAAAAAAAAAAAAAAAAAAGAATTAACAAAACAGAAGTTGGTTTTTCAAAAAGATTAACAAAACTGACAAACACTTAGGTATACTGACAAGGAAAAAAAGAGAGAAGATGCAAATAAATAAAATAAAAAATGAAAACATGGGCATGACTACTAACCACACAGAAATAAAAGGAATTAGCAGGGGATACTATGAACAACTGTGTGCCAACAAAATAAACAATGTAGATGAACCTGAAAAATTCCTGAGAATATTCGAACAACCAACACTAACCTAGAAGAAATAAACTTCAACAAACCAATCACAAGTAAAGAGATAAAAACAGTCATCAAACAACTCCCCAAAATGAAAAGCCCAGGACCAGATGGTTTCACAGATGAGTTCTACCAAGCATTCAAAGAAGATTTAACACCAACCTTACTCAAAATCTTCCAAAAAACTGAACAAGAAGGAAAGCTACCAAACTCATTCCATGAAATCAGTATCACCCTGTATTAGACAGGGTTCTCTAGGGAAACAGAATCAACAGGAGATATCTGTCAACAGACTACGATTTAATAAGGGCCTCTCACGTGACCGTGGGAATGCACAGGTCCAGGATTGCGCAGGCAGGTTGCAAACCAGGGCCCAGACAAAGTCCAGTGAGGGTCCTTGATGAATTTCCAGGAGACACTGGTTGTCCAAAGATGCGCTGGGCAATTCTCCCTCAATGCTAAAATCACTTCGCCGTTTAAGAATTCAACTGATTGGATAAACCATCACTCATTGCTGATGGCAATCTCGCTAACTGATGTTGATGTAATCAGCTACTTATGTAGTAAAGTCAACGGTGACTAAAGTCCATAAATGTCCTTGTATTACAATTAGCCCAGTGATTGCTTGACCAAACAACTGGGCACAATTACCTGGCTGAGCTGACACATTAGCCTAACCATCCCACACCTTAATACCAAAGCCAGATAAAAATATTACGAAAATTACAAACTCATTTCCCTAATAAACATGGATGCAAAAATTCTCAAAAAGATACTTGCTAATCAGATCCAACAACACAATAAAAAAATTATTCCTTATGACCAAAAGGGTTTTATACCAAGTATGCAAGGGTGGCTGAACACAAGAAAATGAATCAGCACATTATACCACATTAATAAATCAAAGAAGAAAAATCACATGATCATCTTGATTAATGCAGAAAAGGCATTTGACAAAATACAGAATTCTTTCTTGATAAAAATACAAAACTTTCTCAACATGATAAAGGTTATATATGAAAAATCTGCAGCTAACAGTGTACTCTATAGTAAAAGACTGAAATCTTTCCCATTGAGATTGGGAAAAAGACAAGGATATCCACTGTCACCACCATTGTTCAGTAGTGCTAGAGGTTCTAGGTAGAGCACTCAGTCAAAAAAATAAATGAAAGGTATCCAAATCAGAAAGGAAGAAGTGAAACTTTGCTGTTCACAGATGGTATGATCCTATACCTAGAAAGTCCCAAGAAATCTACTACAAAGTTGCTAGAGCTAATAAATTATTTCAGCAGAGTGGCAGGATATATGATTAATATGCAAAAATCCGTAGTGTTTCTATACACTAGTAACGTGCAATCTGAGGAGGAAGTCAGGAAAAAATTCATTTTTTTTTACATTAAAAAAATTTTTTTTAAATTTATTTCTCCCCCATCCCTCCATTGTCTGCTCTCTGTGTCCATTCACTGTATGTTCTTCTGTGTCTACTTGTATTCTCATTAGGCAGCTCCAGGAACCGATACTGGGACCTTCCAGAATGGGAGAGAGGTGATCATTCTCTTGCACCATCTCAGCTCCCTGATCTGCTGCATTTCTTACTGTCTCTTCTCTGTGTCTCTTTTTGTTTTGTCATCTTGCTGTGCCAGGTCTCTGCGTGGACCAGCACTCCTGCACGGGGCAGCACTCCTGCACGGGGCAGTACTGTGCACAGGTCAGCACTCCACATGAGCCAGCTCACCACACAGGCCAGCTTGCCTTCACCAGGAGGCTCTGGGTATTGAACCCTGGGCCTCCTATATGGTAGATGGGAGCCCAATTGCTTGAACCACATTCGCTTCCCAAAATTCCATTTAAAACAGTGAATAAAATAATTAAATATTTAGGAATAAACCTCACCAAGGATGTAAAGCACTTGTATTCAGAAAACTACAATGCATTGCAAAAAGAAATGAAAAAAGACGTAAATAAATGGAAGAATATTCCGTTCTCATGGATTAGAAGATGAAAGCGTTAAGATGTCAATTCTACCCAAATTGACATACAGATTCAATGTAATCCTGATAAAAATTCCACCAGCATTAAAAAAATATATGGAAAATACAATTATCAAATTTATTTGGATGGGGAAGGGGCCTTGAATAGCCAGAAACATCTCTAAAAGAAGAGCAAAGATGGAGGAGTCTCACTTCTGGACTTTACATCCTACTACCTAGCTACAACTGTAAAAACAGCATAGTACTGACATAAATTTAGACACAGAGACCAATGGAACCAAATTGATGGTTCAGAAACAGACCCTCATGTGCAAAGTGAGTTTTGACAAGGCTGGCAAACTCACCCAGCTGGGCCAGAACAGTCTTTTCAATAAATGGTGCTGGGAGAACTGGCTATCTATATCCAGATGAAAGAAAGAGGATGCCCGCCTATCTCATATCTTACAGAAAAATTAACTCAGTATGGATCAAGGACCTAAATATAAAAGCTAGAACCATAAGCTCCTAGAAGAAAATGTAGGGAAACATTTCAACACCTGGTAGTAGGTGGTGGATTCTTAAACCTTACACCAAAAGCAAAATCAATGAAAGAAAACAGGGATAAATGGGACCTCCTCAAACTTAAACACTTTCATGATTCAAAAGAGTACACTGAGAAGGTGAAAAGGCAGCCCACTCAATGGGAAAAAATATTTGGAGCTTATACATCCAATAAGGGTTTGATTTCCCTTCTACATAGAGAGATTATACAACTCAACAATAAAAGAGCAAGTTATCCAATTAAAAAACAGGCAAAAGACTTAGATGTTTCTCCAAAGAGGAATTACAAATGGCCGAAAAAGCACATGAAAAAATGTTCAATATCATTAGCTATTAGGGAAATGTAAATCAAAATGACAGTAAGATATCGTCTCACACTGCACAGAATGGCCGTTATTAAAAACAAAACAAAACAAAGTGCTAGAGAGGATGTGGAGAAACAGGAACCCTCTTTCACTGTTGGTGGGAATATAAAATGGTACACCCTCTGTGGAAAGAGTTTGGCGGATCCTCAGGGAGCTAAATATAGAACTGCTTTATGATCCAGCAATTCCTCTACTGGGAATATATCCAGAGGAACTGAAAACTGTGACGCAATCAAACATCTGCATGCCAATGCTCATAGAGGCATTATTCATAATTGCCAAAAGATGGAAACAACCCATGTCCATCAACTGATAAACAGATAAACAAAATGTGGTATTTACATACAATGGAATACTGTGCTGCTGCTACATGAAATTACACTGAGACACATATGATAACATAGATGAACCCTGAAGACATTATGCTAAATGAAATAAGGGAGACACAAAAGGACAAATATTGCCAAGATCTCACTAACATGAACTAAATATGAAAAATAAATGAATGGAGCTAAAACCTGGAGTATAGGTTATAAGGAGCTAAGAAAAGGGCTGATAAGGGTTACTGATGCTTACTGTATGTAGAATTGTTATTTAACTTGA